>NC_072001.2:83075039-83378070 GCF_028885655.2 Pongo abelii | reverse complement strand
ATCCAAAATATACAAAGAACTCGTAAGGCTGGGCGTGGTGGCTCACGCCTATAATCCCAGCACTTCAGGAGGCTGAGGCGGGCGGATCACAGGTCAGGAGAGCGAGACCATCCTGGCCAACACAGTTAAACCCTATCTCTACTAAAAATACAAAAAATTAGCTGGGCATAGTGGCAGGCGCTTGTAGTCCCAGCTACTCTGGAGGATAAGGCAGGAGAATGGCATGAACCCAGGAGGCGGAGGTTGCAGTGAGCCAAGATTGCGCCACTGCACTCCAGCCTGGGCAACAGAGTGAGACTCCCTCTCAAAAAAAAAATAGGCTGGGTGTGGTGGCTCACGCCTGTAATCCCAGCACTTTGGGAGGCCCAGGCAGGCAGATCACAAGGTCAGAAGTTTGAGACCAGCCTTGCCAACATGGTGAAACCCTGTCTCTACTAAAAATAGAAAAAATTAGCTGGGCGTGGTGGCGGGCGCCTGTAATCCCAGCTACTTGGGAGGCTGAGACTGGAGAATCGCTTGAACCCAGGAGGCGGAGGTTGCCGTGAGACCGTGTTATTACTCTCCAGCCTGGCGACAGAGCGAGACTCCGTCTCAAAAAAAAAGAACTCTTAAAACTCAACCATAAGAACAAACAAACTGGTTAAAAAATGGGGAAGCAGGCCGGGTGCAGTGGCTCAGGCCTGTAATCCCAGTACTTTGGGAGGCCAAGGCTGGTGGATGGTTTGAGGTCAGGAGTTCAAGACCAGCCTGACCAACATGCTGAAACCCCATCTCTAATAAAAATACAAAATTAGCCAGGCGTGGTGGTGCATGCCTGTAATCCCAGCTACTCAGGAGGCTGAGGCAGGAGAATTGCTTGAACCTGGAAGGCGGAGGTGGTGAGCTGAGATTGTGCCATTGTACTCCAGCCTGGACAACAAGAGCGAAACTCTGTCTCAAAAGAAAAAAAATAAGTTGCTGAGCTCTCTTCCAAAAGTGGCTGTACCATTTTGTATTCCCATTAGTAATGAGTGAGAGCTCCTGATGCTCCATATTCTCACCAGCATTTGGTGGTGTTTGTGTTTTGGATTGGAGCCATTCTAATAGGTGTGTACTGGTATCTCATTGTTGTTTTAATTGGTAATTCCCTTATGACCGATGTGAGCATCTTTTTATATATTTATTTGCCACCTGTATATCTTCTTTGGTGAGGTGAGGTCGAACTCCTGACCTCAGGTGATCTGCCCATCTCGACCTCCAAAAGTGCTGGGATTACAGGCGTGAGCCACCATGCCCAGCCAAGCTTGGCAATTTCTTACATAGCACAACATAGACTTATATGATTCAGCAATCATGCTCCTAATTTGCCCAAATGGTTAAAAACTATGTCCACATGAAAACCTGCACATGAATGTTTATAGCAGCTTTATTCATAATTGCCAAAAGTTGGAAGCAATCAAGATGCCCTTTAATAGATGAATGGATAAATAAACTGTGGTACATCTAGAAAAAATGACGTTATTTAGTAATAAAGATAAATGATTTATCAAGCCATAAAAAGATAAGAAGGGACCCTAAATATTACTGAGTGGAAGGAACCAATCTGAAAAGGCCACAGACTGTATCATTACAACTATATGACATTCTAGAAAGGGAAAACTATGGAGCCAGTAAAGAGGTCAGTGGTTGCCAGGGGTTAGGGAGTAGGGAGGGATGAGTAGGGAGGGATGAATAGGCAGAGCACAGAGGATTTTTATGGCAGTGAAACTATTCTGTATAATATTATAATGATGGGTGCATGTTATTATACATTTGTCCAAACTCATAGAATGTTCAACACCAAAAGTGAATTTAGACTTTGGGTGATAATAATGTGTCAATGTAGGTTCATCAAATGTAACAAATGTATCATCCTGGAGTGGGATGTTGTTAGTGGGAAAGCCTGTGAGGATATGAAAACAGGAAGTGAATGGTAAATTTCTTTACCTTCTGTTCAATTTCGCTGAGAACCTAAACTACTAAAAACTAAAGTCTATTTAAGAAAGAGTCAACTGACTCGCTGTCTCGCCTCTAGCTATCTTGTTCCCTGCCACCCCAGGGCATGCAGAACTAATTTTTTTGTTGCTAAAGAAATGGGCTGGTTGTTTTTAAAAAGTTATTTTACTGAGGAAAAATTTACATATAATAAAATTCACCCATTTTAAATGTACCATTTAATGTGGGATTTTCTTTTTCAGCTCAATGAGTTTTGACAAGCGTAAACCCCGTGTAACCGCCAGCCAGCACAATCAAGATATAGAATATTTCCACCACCTCAAAAAGTTCCCTCGTGCCCCTGTGCAGCCGATTCCCATACCCCAGCCCCAGAAAACCACTCATTTGCTTTCTCTGCCATTACAAGATTAGTTTTGCCTATTCAGGAAATTCATATAAACAGGATTATGTGATAGGGAATTTTTTTGTGTCTGGCTTCTTTTACTTTAACATTATTTTAAAATATTTATTCATGTTGTTGCATGTATTAGTAAGTCATTCTTTTTTATTGTTGATTAGTATTCCATGTACAGATATACCATTTTGTTTATCCATTTTCCTGTTGATGGCATTTGAATGGGCTATTATAAACTTGCTATGAAAATTTGACTAGACTTCCTTGGGTAGACATATTTTTATTTCTCTTGAGTAGAATACTGACAGTGGAATTATGTGGTTGTATGACAAGTTTATGTTTAACTTTATAAGAAACTGCCAAACTCTTTTCCAATGTGATTGTACCATTTTACACACCCACCAGCAGTGTATGAGAGTTGCAGTTCTTCTATGTCCTCATCACACTTGGTATTATCAATCTTTTTTATTTTTGCCAGTCTAGAGGGTATTGAGAGGCAGTCTCTCAATGCGTGTCTGTGTGCCTGTGTGTGTGTTTTTTGAGATAGAGTTTCGCTCTTGTTGCCCAGGCTGGAGTGCAATGGTGTGATCTCTGCTCACTGCAGCCTCTGCCTCCTGGGTTCAAGCAATTCTCTTGCCTCAGCCTTCCGAGTAGCTGGGATTACAGGTGCCTGCCACCACGCCTGGCTACTTGTTTTTGCATTTTCAGTAGAGACAGAGTTTCACCATGTTGGCCAGGGTGGTTTCGAACTCCTGGCCTCAAGTGATCCGCCCACCTTGGTCTTCCAAAGTGTCAGCATTACAGGCGTGAGCCACCGCGCCCAGCCTCTCAATGTGGTTTTAATTTACATTTCCATGTTGACTAATGATGTTGAGCTCTGTTCATTTGCTTATTAGTCATTTATATATCTATTGCAAAATGCCTATTTACATCTTTTGCCCATTTTTAGAAGTTGAGTTTAAAAGTTGTCTTTTGTTACTGAGAACAAGAGTTCATTATATATTCTAAACACAAATTCTTTGTCAGATATAGATTTTGATTTTTTTCTCACAATCTGTGACTCATCTTGTCATTTTCTTAACAGTATCCTTTGAATACTTTAAGTTTGATAAAACCAATTTATCTTTTTTTGTTTTATAGTTTATGAGATGGGTTGGCTTTTTTTGTAAAGCGATCAGGCTCTTCTGTCAGGAACTTGAGGGCTACTTTAAGGTAACATAAGAGAATAAGGACTTTTGGTCTACAGTGGTAAAGAAATGTGAGTAAGGAATTTGGAGGATCCTGGGGAGGGAGGAAAAATTAGGTGGAAGGTTCCAAAGAGTGGAAACAACAATAATATCTAGTATTTATATTTATTGCATGCTTACTATGTTTCAGGCCTTGTAGGATCTTCGCTTGTATTAACTTATGCAATCTCCACAACACCACTGTGGAATAGGTGCTATTATTATCCCCGTTTTGCATATAGGGAAAGAGTGATTAAGTAACCTGCCCAAGGTCATGCAACTCGTAAGTGGCAGAGTCAGGATTCAAACCCATAAGTCTCCTTGCTTTTAACCATTACACTGGTCAAGTGGGGCTGCTGACTGTTAAGTGTCAGGCAAGTAGGCTGAAAAAAATCTGCAGCAGGAATATTGTTTGAGTGTCCATTGGCATCCTTCCCAGAGTACCACCCAGGTTTCTGTGCCAATGAGCTGTTCAGTCATCATCTGAGGGGGTGCCAACCTAAACCTCTGGTACTACCAAATGCAAAGCAACCTTGTGTGGCACACAAAAATACAGAACTCATATAAGAAACAGGGCGTGCATGGCCAGGTGTGGTGGCTCACGCCAGTAGTCCCAGCGCTTTGGGGGGCCCAGGCGGGCGGATCATGAGGTCAGGAGTTCAGGACAAGCCTGGCCAAGACAGTGAAACTCTGTCTCTACTAAAAATACAAAAAATTAGCCAGGAGTGGTGGCAGGTGCCTGTAATCCCAGCTACTCAGGAGGCTGAGGCAGAGAATTGCTTGAACCTGGGAGACGGAGGTTTCAGTGAGCCGATGTCACGCCACTGCACTCCAGCCTGGGTGACAGAGCGAGACTCTGTCTAAAAAAAAAAAAAGAAAAAAAAAAGAAACAGGGTGTGTCTGGCAGGGTGTGGTGGCTCACGCCTGTAATCTCAGCACTTTGGGAAGCCAAGGCAAATGAATCATTTGAGGTCAGGAGTTTTGAGACCAGCCTGGTTGACATGGTGAAACCCTGGCTCTACTAAAAATACAAAAATTAGCCAGGTGTGGTGGTGCATGCCTGTAATCCCAGCTCTTTGGGAGGTTGAGGCAGGAGAATGGCTTGAACCTGGGAGGTGGAGGTTGCAGTGAGCTGAAATCATGCCACTGGACTCCAGCCTGGGCAACTCAGTGAGACTCCATCTCAAAAAAAAACAAAAGAGGCCAGGCACAGTGGCTCCACGCCTGTAATCCCAGCACTTTGGGAGGCTGAGGTGGGTGGATCATGAGGTCATCTCAGCACTTTCAGAGGCCAAGGCAGGTGAATCATTTGAGGTCAGGAGTATGAGACCATCCTGGCCAACATGGTGAAACCTCATCTCTACTAAAAATACAAAAATTAGCTGGGCATGGTGATGGGTGCCTGTAGTCCCAGCTACTTGGGAGGCTGAGGCAGGAGAAGCACTTGAACCCAGGAGGTGGAAGTTGCAGTGAGCCGAGATCACGCCACTGCACTGCAGCCTGGTGGCAGAGCGAGACTCTGTCTCAAAAAAAAAAAAAAAAAGAAGCAGAGTGTAGAGTGGAGATCGCAGGCCTCTGATTCTGCTTCTTGACTTGCCCCTGAGAAGGTTCTCATGGGGTTTTATGTCTAACCTCCCACATTGTGAAGTCCATTTCCATACCTGCTGGGACTCTCCTGCATCCCGGACATGGCACCTCTGTTTGCATCTCCTGTCTCTGGCTCTACCTCCAGCCTTTTAGTACCATTTTGGTCCTTTTGTGTCCGGAATTGGTGGGTTCTTGATCTCACTGACTTCAAGAATGAAGCCGCGGGCCCTCGCGGTGAGTGTTACAGCTGTTAAGGTGGTGCGTCTGGAGTTTGTTTCTTCTGATGTTCGGATGTGTTCGGGAGTTTCTTCCTTCTGGTGGGTTCATAGTCTCACTGGCTCAGGAGTGAAGCTGCAGACCTTCGTGGTGAGTGTTACAGCTCTTAAGGCAGTGTGTCTGCAGTTGTTCGTTCCTCCCGGTGGGCTCGTGGTCTCGCTGAGTTCAGGAGTGAAGCTGCAGATCTTCACGGTGAGTGTTACAGCTCATAAAAGCAGCGTGGACCCAAAGAGTGAGCAGTAGCAAGATTTATTACAAAGAGCGAAAGAACAAAGCTCCCACAGTGTGAAAGGGGACCCAAGCGAGTTGCCACTGTTGGCTCAGGCAGCCTGTTTTTATTCTCTTATCTGGCCCCACCCACATCCTGCTGATTGGCAGAGCCAAGTGGCCTGTTTTGACAGGGCGCTGATTGGTGCATTTACAATCCCTGAGCTAGATACAAAGGTTCTCCATGTCCCCATCAGATTAGTTAGATACAGAGTTTCAACACACAGGTTCTCTAAGGTCCCACCAGAGCAGCTAGATACAGAGTATCGATTGGTGTGCTCACAAACCTTGAGCTAAACACAGGGTGCTGATTGGTGTGTTTACAAACCTTGAGCTAGATACAGAGTACCGATTGGTGTATTTACAATCCCTGAGCTAGACATAAAGGTTCTCCAAGGCCCCACCAGAGCAGCTAGCTACAGAGTGTCGATTGGTGCACTCACAAACCTTGAGCTAAACACAGGGTGCTGATTGGTGTGTTTATAAACCTTGAGCTAGATACAGAGTGCTGATTGGTGTATTTACAATCCCTGAGCTACACATAAAGGTTCTCCACGTCCTCACCAGACTCAGGAGCCCAGCTGGCTTCACCTAGTGGATCCCGCACCAGGGCTGCAGGTGGAGCTGCCTGCCAGTCCCGCGCCGTGCGCTCGCACTCCTCAGCCCTTGGGTGGTCGATGGGACTGGGCGCCATGGAGCAGGGGGTGGTGCTCGTCGGGGAGGCTCGGGCTGCACAGGAGCCCACGGAGGCGGGGGGAGGCTCAGGCATGGCAGGCTGCAGTCCCAAGGCCTGCCCCAGGGAAGGCAGCTAAGGCCGGGCGAGAAATAGAGTGCAGCGCGGGTGGGCTGGCACTGCTGGGGGACCCAGTACACCCTCCGCAGCTGCTGGCCCGGGTGCTAAGTCCCTCATTGCCCGGGCCCGCAGGGCCGACCGGCTGCTCCGAGTAGGGGGCCTGCCAAGCCCACGCCCACCCGGAACTCCAGCTGGCCCGCAAGCGCTGCACACAACCCCTGTTCCCGCTCGCGCCTCTCCCTCCACACCTCCCTGCAAACTGAGGGAGTGGGCTCCCATCTTGGCGAGCCCAGAAAGGGGCTTGCACAGTGCAGCGGTGGGCTGAAGGGCTCAAGTGCTACCAAAGTGGGAGCCCAGGCAGAGGAGGCGCCGAGCGAGCGAGGGCTGTGAGGACTGCCAGCACGCTGTCACCTCTCACTTTGGTCCTGTTTGTGCCCAGTTCTGAGGGGCCTTTATGAAAGTTCCCCATCCCACTACTCACTCCTTGTAGGTTGAGGGCTGCAAGGAGCAAGAGAATGTTGGGAGGTCCCATGCTTCCACTTCTGTAGGTTGGGTGGCTGGCTACTGTTAAAGATGTGAAAATATCATACACAGTGAACATATTTCAAAAAGTCACTTGAATAGACATATTTTTTTCATATTATCTTTTAAGCTATGAGAAAAGTTTGTATATTTTGAGATTATTCTTTTTTCAGAATGTTAGGATAGTATTGGCTTCTTCATTGTAGAAAAAATAGCTGTGTCTAAGCATCTGCAGATAAAGGGTTGACAAAACAGAGAGACTAGAAAATGGGAAGTGGGACATTTTTATTATTATTATTATTTTGGGAGAGAGTCTCACTCTGTCACCCAGGCTGGAGTACAGTGGCGTGATCTCAGCTCACCGCAACCTCCACCTCGTGGTTCAAGCAATTCTCCTGCCTCAGCCTCCTGAGTACCTGGGACTACAGATGCGTACCACCACACCAGGCTGATGTTTTTTGTATTTTTAATACAGATGGGGTTTCACCATGTTGTCCAGGCTGGTCTCAAACTCCTGACCTCAGGTGATCTGCCCACCTCGGCCTCCCAAAGTGCTGGGATTACAGGTGTGAGCCACTGTACCTGGCCTGAGACATTATTATATATCATTAAAATACTACTCTCTCCAACGATATGAGGTAAATAAAACAAAAACCCCCAAGTGGTCCAAGGCTTGAAGGGTTCAAATGAGAGAGATGAGCTATTAGAAATATTAATGCAGTCAAGGCCTTGATAAAATGTGAAGATGAAATGAACTTTCCATTGTACTTACCTTTGTTGAGGTGTCAGTGAGACCCCTAGGCCACAATAACCATATTTTTAAAGAAGATTTATCCTTAATGGAAGATCTTTAACTCTCAAATGTGGACAATTTTTTTATTTAATAGTTTTGAATTATATTCCTTTTGTTATGTGGTAATTATATATGACCGAGTTTCATTTGGAGCCACTTACACCTCATTTTCCTAAATGTCATACAAAATGTGTTCATACATCAAATTAGAAAAGGCCGGCTTTTGGACTATAGTAATAATCACCTGTGGTTTTTTCTTGTGACTTGACTGAGCATGGAGCAATTAACTCCAACTAAATGAAGCAGGTTGAAAGGGTCAGGAATCTGCAGCTAGATGGGCTCTTTGGATGCTTGGCTTGTGGAAACCAAAGAGGATGTTTGCAAATGGTGGGGGCAGTTCCAGGGGAACTACCTCTGAGAACAGCAGTGTAGCATGGACGAGGCCGCACATATCCTTGTATGCATAACATGTCTTTCTCAGTATTTCAGCTTAATTCACTCACGTCACACCAGTATCCCGACTTCGCAGAGCAGGGATGGAATGCATTGGCAAAAAAATTTGATGGGAGGGCAGGCGTGGCAGCTCGTGCCTGTAATCCCAGCACTTTGGGAGTTGGAGGTGGGAGGATCACTTGAACTCAGAAGTTTGATATCAACCTGGTCAACACAGGGAGACCCTGTCTCTATAGAAAAAAAAAAAAAAAGCCTGGCATGGTGGTGCATGCCTGTGGTCCCAGCTACTTGGGAGGCTGAGTTCAGAGGATTGCTTGGGCCCAGGAGGCCAGTGCTGCAGTGGGCCGTGATTGTACCACTGTAACTCCAGCCTGGGCAATAGAGCAAGAACCTGTCTCAAAAAAATTTTTTTTGTTTGGACATAAAACATGATAGAATACAATATCAGCCATGCAGCTGAAGTCTGTTGTTTAGCTTATGTAAATATCATGTTTTTGCTTTTATTGAATCATGATAAAGACTGGAAGCAGAGACAAATTCTGAATATTATCTTTTGCCCTGCAAGAAATGGCAGGAGTCTTTATCAGTAAGAGCACACAAGAATGGGAAGTTCGGAGCTGGTACTATCTGGAGACCCAGGCTGAGTACACTGGTTCTAAGAAGGCTGGGGGCCAGATGGGTTTTCAGGACAGAGACTCAGGTCTCTGTGACACAGGGACGAGCAGCCAGACTGCCTTGTTGCTGAAGCCCCTCAAAGCTTCTGGAGCCCCCTAATTCTCCCAGTCTTGAAGCCTGGGACATGGGAGTTAGAGGGTCTGTAGAAGAGAGTCAGAGAACCACAGGCACAGGAAAGGAGGCTGGCAGGGAGCCCAACAGGTGCTGCTGTGCTCCAGGACAAATGGTCAACACAATAGGACTTCCCACTTACTGCCCAGTACTCGTCCTCATTAGCTCACCTTCTAGCTAATTTGAATGATGTTTGTTTATATTAGTGTTCTTACTCACTGATGAAGGTGAGAGGACGTTTTCCAAGATATTCAGCCAATTCAAGAATTTTGTTGTGAAGAATTGAGATGCCAGGATGGGCCAGGCGCCGTGGCTCATGCCTGTAATCCCATCATTTTGGAAGACTGAGGCAAGTGGATCACCTGAGGTCAGGAGATCGAGACCAGCCTGGACAACATGGTGAAACCCCGACTCTACTAAAAATACAAAATTAGCCAGGTGTGTTGGTGCATGCCTGTGGTCCCAGTTACTCGGGAGGCTGAGGCAGGAGAACTGCTTGAACCCAGGAGGCAGAGGTTGCAGTGAGCCGAGATCACACCATTGCACTCCAGCCTGGGCTATGGAGCGAGACTCCATCTCAAAAAAAAGAGAAAGAAAGAAAAAAAAGAGATGCAAGGGTGTGGAGTGGAAGGAGGAATTGAGGAAACAACCCACCTGGACTGCCACAGGCCTTTGGCACCCAGTGTAAGACTTTACTGCCCCTTTCAACACCATAATAGACAAAACCTGCCTGTGTAAAATCTCAGGAGACAGTCTGATCTTTTTGTATTTTGAAGCAGCTGAGGCCTGCTCCACCTGTGAGATCACCTTATTCCACTAATGACCTTGATTGCTGAAGCCTTTAAAATGCCAATGTTGGCCCAGCCTCAGTAATGGTGATGGATGGAAGCCCGGAGCCAGTCAGTCTGCAATGTTTCAGCAACCTCACAGGCACAGAGTGCTCCGAGGCTGCTGGAGGGTATGCCAAAGAAGGCGAAGAATTACTAGTGGCTCCTCTTCCAGAACCCTCTAATTTGGGTAGGGAAGAAGCCTTACAGGGACTTGAGTCTGATGCTGGGAGGAAGTCTCATGCATACTATCATTCAGCAGTGCCTCCAGGATAAAGTCCCACATCCTTCCTCTCTCTCTCTCTCTCTCTCTATATAATATAATATATATAGAATAATATATATAAAATATATAATATAATATATATAGAATAATACATATAAAATATATATTATATATAACATATTTTACATATATAATATATAAACTATATTATATATTATATTATATATAAAATATATACTATATAATATATAATATATAAATGTATTATATGTATATTTTATATATTTATATTATATAATATATAATATATTTCTTATATAAATATATATAATTATATATAAGTATATTATATATACATATATTATATTTATATATAATCTATATAATATATTTATATATTTATATATAATATATATTATAAATATATAGATTATATATAATATATATTATAAATATATAGATTATATATAATATATAATATATATATTATATATAATTATATATAATTATATATAAATATATAAGAAATATATAATATAAATATATAAAATATACATTAATACATTTATATGTGTTCTATATATAAATATATTTATATATTATATATTATATAATTATATATTTATAGATAATATATAATAATATATTAATTATATATTAATATATAATAATATATGCATATATTATTATATATTAATTATATATTAATTAATAATATATACATATATTATATAAGTATTAAAAAAAGAAACCTTAAAATTAACAGGGTATAATATACTATATATACATATATATTATATATATAAATAAAATATATATATTTTTAAGCGTTCAAATTACAGAAAAAACAACGTATAAGGAGATACTGTCTTCTCCATGAGGTGAAGTTTTGTGCAATTAGAAAAGAATTTCTCTTCCTGCAGCAGACCCAGCACAGGCCAGGGTGAATACCTTTGCCCTCTTGGCTGGTACGTGGATGCAGGGCACAAATTTCAGTCATGTGTGGTGGTTCTATTCACAGTCCTTCATAGCCTGGCCTTGAATTGTCCAGGCTTTGTCTCCCACTGCACGCTTCCTTGTTGTGGGACCTTCGGACAGCCTTCCATACTTCTGCCAATCCACTAGCTTGGTAGGCCCCAGGCCCTGTATCTCCCTCGTGCTCTCTGCCCTGTCTATAAAAACCTTCCTTCCCTTCTCTATCTGGTCAAGTCCTACATGTTACTGATTTTTCCCTGTAATTTTTTTTTGTTTAGAAATGGAGTTTCGCTCTTGTTTCCCAGACTGGAGTGCAGTGGCGGGATCTTGGCTCACTGCAACCACCACCTCCCAGGTTCAAGCAATTCTTCTGCCTCAATCTCCCGAGTAGCTGGGATTATAGGCACTTGCCACCGTGCCCGGCTAATTTTTTGTGTTTTTAGTAAAGACGGGGTTTTATCGTGTTGGTCAGGCTGGTCTCAAACTCCTGACACCAGGTGAGCCACCCGCCTCAGCCTCCCAAAGTGCTGGAATTACAGGCGTTAAGCCACTGCGCCCGGCCTTCCCTGTTAATTTTAAAGTTTCTTTCTTTCTTTTTTTTAATATTGCAAAATGTAACACTTGGAGAAGTGTTATCAAACATAAACTCACAGTTCCATAAACTGCGATAAAGCCAAAGTAATCCACACTCAGATCGTGAAATAGAACATTCCCAGTACTCCAGCAGCACCTCCTCCACTTCAACTCCCCCTTCTCCCAAAGGCCTTGTTCTATCTGCAGTTGTCTCCCTCTATCATTCCGACTGCCAGAGACGGTGAATTCCTCTTCAAAGGGTTTAATTGTGTAATGTCTTTGTCCTTGGTTCGGAGCCTCACCTCCTTGTACTTTCTTGTTTCTAGCCTGCGAGCAGCCCTCCCGCTCTTGTTGTGCCCGGACTTGCCCAGACATGTTCGAACATGCCTTGTGCTGTAGCAGAGGGACCACTCCTATCCCCCACCCTCCCTTGAGAATCGCACGTTTACCCTAATTGGAAAAGTTTGTCTTTTTTTGTTTTTTGTTTTTTGTTTTGAGATGGAGTCTCGCTTTGTGAGTCTCGCTCTGTCACCAGGCTGGAGTGCAGTGGTGCAGTCTCAGCTCACTGCAGCCTCTGCCTCCCGGGGTTCAAGCAATTCTCCTGCCTCAGACTCCTGAGTAGCTGGGACCACAGGCGCTGGCTGCCATGCCCGGCTAATTTTTTTGTATTTTTAGTAGAGACGGGGTTTCACCATGTTGGCCAGGATGGTCTTGATCTTCTGACCTCGTGATCCGCCCACCTGGGCCTCCCAAAGTGCTGGGATTACAGGCGTGAGCCACCGTGCCCGACTGAAAAGTTTAAGTCTTAGCCAACTGGGGTTAGTTTAGATTGTGCAGTCCAACCCTAGCCAATAGGGGAAGGACACAGGAATAGGGACTGAGTTAAGGATAAAAACTCCTCTCCTTTGTTAGGTGTGCTCTCGCAGCGGTCAGAAGCAGGAGCGGCAGCCTTCTATAGGGGTAAACTTGCCTTGCTGAGAAAACTTTTGTTTGAGTGCTTGTTTTCCCTGCGACTCCGAGCTCTTATTTCCAACACTGACTTTTAAGGAACCCACTTTCCTGTCTCTCTTTTTTTTTTTTTTTTTTTTTTTTAAGAGACATGATCTCACCATGTTGCCCAGGGTGGACTCAAACTCCTGGACACAAGCAGTTCTCCTGCCTCAGCCTCCTGAGTAGCTGGGATGACAGGCATGCGCCACCATATTCAGCTCCTGCTTTTTTTTTCTTTTGAAAATTTGGATTATTTCTAGTTTTTGGTGTTTCTGAGTAATGCTGCTATGAACATTTTTTTGCATGTCTCCTGCACTATACATGCATGCATTTCTGCTAGGTACAAACCTTAGATGGAATTTCTGATCTTAGAGTGTGCATATCGCCAACTTTAATAAATACAGCAACTTTAATAAATACAATCACTAATTGTACCAATTTACACTTCACCAGCTGTATACGAGAGAAGCAGCTACTCTATATCTGTCCCAACACTTGGTAACATGGTCTTTTAAATTTTAGTCATTTTGGTGGGTGTAAATAGTTTTGCTTGTTTGTTTGTTCGAGATAGAGTTTTGCTTTCCTGCCCAGGCTGGAGTGCAGTGGCGTGATCTCGGCTCACTGCAACCTCTGCCTCCTGGGTTCAAGCAATTCTCCTGCCTCACCCTCCCAAGTAGCTGGGATTACGGGTGCCCACTACCATGACGGGGTTTCAGCATGTTGGCCAGGCTGGTCTCGAACTCCCGACCTCAAATGATGCACCCGCCTGGCCCTCCCAAAGTGCTGAGATTACAGGCGTAAGCCACCGCGCCCAGCCCATAAATGGTTTTTATTTGTATTTCCCTGATGATTATTGAGATTGAGCACGTTTTCGTATATTTATTGGCCATTTAGTATCCTCTATTGCAAAGTGCTTATTCATGTCTTTTACTCATTTATTTACTGTGTGCTCTGTATTTTTCTTTCCGTATTCTGTAGGTATACACACACATACACAAACATGTACATAGAGTCAGCTCTTTATATCATATGGATATAATGCTTTGTCTGTTACAAGTATTGCAAATATCCCCACCACTCAGAGGCTTGTCATTCTCTTAATGTCATCTTTTGATAAAGGGAAGTTTTTAATTGTTAACATGGTCAAATCTATCAGTCCTTTCCTTACTATTAGTGCTTTAATGTCCTTTTTTTTTTTTTTTTTTTTGAGACGGAGTCTTGCTTTGTCGCCCAGGCTCGAGTGCAGTGGCACAATCTTGGCTCATTGCAAGCTCCGTCGCCTGGGTTCACACCATTCTCCTGCCTCAGCCTCCTGAGTATCTGGGACGACAGGTGCCTGCCACCATGCCTGGCTAATTTTTTTGTATTTTTAGTAGAGACGGGGTTTCACCATGTTAGCCAGGATGGTCTCGATCTCCTGACCTTGTGATCCGCCCACCTGGGCCTCCCAAAGTGCTGGGATTACAGGCGTGAGCCACTGCATCTGGCCTTAATGTCCTATTTAAGAAATATTTGTCATGAATATGTTCTTTTATAGTATCTAGTAGAAGCTTTTAAAAATATTTAAAATTGAAATGTAACATGCAGAAAGTGCATACATTGTATGAAGCTTAAGTGTGCAGCTCAGTAGATTTTTAAATACGTCTATACCCAGAGAACCTCTATTCAGAACAAGTTGGATATGTACAGCAAACCATAAGGTTTCCCAATCAATTACAACTCCATCCTTAAGGACGTCACTATTCTAACTTCTGTTGATCTTTTCTCCTTGTTGTTCGATATTTGGGTTGTTTCAGTTTGGGAGTATTAGAAATAAATTGCTGTAAACATTCTTGTATGTGTCTTTTGATGCACATAGCACAGATTCTTTCGGGTATATACTAAGAATGGGATTGCCAAGCCAGGGTATTGATTTATTTGTAGATACTGCCAAACCTTTTCCAAATTTACACTCCAAAAGCAATGTAAGAGAGTTCCCATTGCTCCACTCCTCACCAACACTTGGTATTGTCAGACTTTTTAATTTTAGCTGTTCTTCTGGAGTGTGTAGTGATATCATATTGTGGTTGAATTCACGTTTCCCTAATGAGTAATGATGTGAAGCACTCTTCCGTATATTTATTGGTTATGAAGTTCCTGACCAAGCCTATCTTTAAAAATGGGGCTGATTTTTTTTCTTAATGGTTTGTAGAAGTTCTTTATATATTGCAGTTATGAGTTCTTTGTCGGAAATATGTTTTACAAATATACTTTCCCAATCCATGGCTTCTCCTTTTGGTCTCCTAATAGTGTCTTTTGATTAAAGAAGTTTTTAATGTTAATACAGTATAATTTGTCAATTTAATTTTCATAGAGTTTTTTGTGTCCTATTTAAGAAATATTTGCCTACCTACTCTGAGGACATAAAAATATTCTCCTGTGTTTTCTTCTGGAATCCTTACTGGTTTTGCCTCATATTTAGGTTGATGATCCAGTTCAAGTTATTTTTATGTATGTTATGAGGTAAGAGTCAAAGTTCTCCTTTCCTCCCCCTATACAATATCTAACTTATCCACCACCATTGGATTAAAAGATCATCCTTTCCACCATTGAATTGCAGTGGTGGCACATTTGTTATTAATCTAGGGATGTGTACATACGAAACTATTTCTGAGTGTATTCTATTCTGTTGGTCTATTCCCCTATCCTTGTACTAATGCTACACTGCCCTAAGTAATAACTTCACAGTAAACGTTGAAATCTAGTAGTACAAGTCCTTCAACTCTGTTCTTCTTCATCATTGTCTTGGCTATTTATGTCATTTGCATTTCCATATATGTTTCGGAATAAACTTGTATGTTTGTTTTTTTTTTTCTTTTGTCACCCAGGCTGGAGTGCAGTGGCATGATCTCAGCTCACTGCAACCTCTGCCTCCCAGGTTCAAGTGATTCTCCTGCCTCAGCCTCCTGAGTAGCTGGGACTACAGGCATGCACCACCATGCCCAGCTGATTTTTGTATTTTTAGTAGAGGTGGGGTTTCACCATATTGGCCAGGCTGGTCTTGAACTCCTGACCTCAGGTGATCTGCCCCCCTCAGCCTCCCAAATTGCTGGGATTACAGGCATGAGCCACTGCGCCTGGCCTAAACTTGTTAATTTACACAATTAAATAAGCAGCAGAGATTTCTATTGAGAATAGATATTGTTAAAATATAGAGTCTTGCAGTCTATAAACACATTATGTCTCTCCATTTATGTGAGTTTTCTTTAATTTCTCTCAATAATATTTAATAGTTTACTGCAGAGAGCTTTTGCGTATCTTTTATTAGATTATTGCTATATATTTGATATTTTTGATGCTATTGTAAATCACATTCTTCAGAAAGGCATCTCATTGGAGAAATAATTTCAACATATACAAAATAAAGATAATAATTTAATAAACTCTCACCCATACATCATCCGGTCTTAATAAAACTCAACATTCTGCTATTCTTTTTTTTTTAATTTTGAGACGGAGTTTTACTCTCGTTGCCCAGGCTGGAGTGCAATGGCACGATCTCGGCTCACTGCAACCTCCGCCTCCCGGGTTGAAGTGATTCTCTTGCCTCAGCCTCCTGAGTAGCTGAGATTACAGGCATGCGCCACCACGCCCAGCTAATTTTGTATTTTTAATAGAGATGGGGTTTCTCAAACTGGTCTCGAACTCCCAACCTCAGATGATCCACCTGCCTCGGCCTCCCAAAGTGCTGGGATTACAGGTATGAGCCACCACGCCTGGCCTCTGCTATTCTTGTTTTATCTATACCTCCCCTCACCTCTACTCTATTATTATTTTCTTATAGTTCGTTATTCTTGGCAAAATGTACATGCATTGAACTGCATAGATCTTAGCCTCACAAAATTTACAAATAGATATCCTTGCGTTAAACAGAGCCATGCCAAGATGGAGAGCACTGCCATCACCCAGAAAGTTCCCTCAAGTCCTCTCCCAGGCAGTCTTCCCTGATCTCAGCAACCACTGTTCAGATTTATTTTTCACCTTAGTTTTTTTCTGTTTTAGAGCCATATATGCCCATCAGCTAGTCTACCGTTAATATTTTACTCTACTAGCTTTATCATATAACTATAGATCTTTTCATCCCTCTATCCCTTGATTAATTAATTTTAGTTTATTTCACTTATTTATGTTTTTGAGACGGAGTCTTGCCTTGTGGCCCAGGCTGGAGTGCAATGGCATGATCTCAGCTCACTGAGATCATGGTTCAAGTGATGCCTCCAAGGTTCAAGTGATTCTCCTGCCTCAGCCTCCTGAGTTGCTAGGACTACAGGCATGTGCCATCATGCCCAGGTGATTTTTGAATTTTTAGTAGTGATGCAGTGTCACCATGTTGGCCAGGCTGGTCTCAAACTCCTGACCTCAGGTGATCCTCCCGCATTGGCATCTCAGTGTTGTGATTACAGGCGTGAGCCACTGCACCTGGCCTAATTCATTTTATTTTGGCCAACTTAAATTTTTTGTTTTGTTTTGTTTTTTGAGATGGAGTCTCACTCTGCTGCCCAGGCTGGAGTGCTGTGGCATGATCATAGCTCATGACAGCCTCGAAATCCTAGGCTCAAGCGATCCTACCACCTAGGCCTCCAAAACAATGGGATTATGGGCATGAGACACTGTGTCTGGCCTTATTTTGGTCAATTTTAAAGTAAATCACAGATATCAGTATACTTCACCCAGATAGTCAGCATGCATATTATTAACTAGAATTCAATATTTGCTTATGGTTTTTAATTTTGATGTAAAATTTACAGTCAGTTAAGTGCAGATGGGATTCGCCTCGTGTGTACATTAGTTCAATTTTGACTAATGCATGTGTAACCCAAACCTCTTCCAAGATATAGGATATTGCTGTCACCCAGAAAGTCCTCTTATATTCTTTTTAAATTATTTATTTATTTATTTATTGAAATGGAGTCTCACTCTGTTGCCCAGGCTGGAATGCAGTGGCACGATCTTGGCTCACTGCAACCTCCGCCTCCCGGGTTCAAGTGATTCTCCTGCCTCAGCCTCCTGAGTAGCTGGGATTACAGGCACCCACCACCATGCCCAGCTAATTTTTGTATTTTTAGTAGAGACGGGGTTTCACCATATTGGCCAGGCTGGTCTTGAACTCCTGACCTTGTGATCCACCCGCCTCAGCCTCCCAAAGTGCTGGGATTACAGGCATGAGCCACCACGCCTGGCCTTTATTTTTATTTTTGAGATGGAGTCTTGCTCTGTCGCCGGGCTGGAGTGCAATGGCGCAATCTCAGCTCACTGCAACCTCCGCCTCCTGGGTTCAAGTGATTCTCCTGCCTCAGCCTCCTGAGTAGCTGGAACTACAGGTGCACACTACCACGTCAGGTCTTTTTTTTTTTGCATTTTTAGTAGAAATGGGGTTTTGCCATGTTGGCCAGGCTGGTCTCAAACTCCTGACCTCAGGTGATCTGCCTGCTTTGGCCTCCCAAAGTGCCGGGATTACAGGCGAGAGCCACTGTTCCCGTCCTCCTCTTACATTCTTTACAGTCAATCTTCACCTTTGCTCCTCAGAGATATGCACTCCTCTGATTTTTTTTCCACCATAGATTAGTTTTGTCTGTTTTATACTTTCATATAAATGGAATTATACAGTACTTACCTTTTTATAAGGCTTTTTAAACTTAGCATAATATGTTGATGTCTATCTGTGTTGTTGCTTGTATCAATAGATCAATAGTTCGTTCTTTTTTTTTTTTTTTTTTTTTTTTTTTTTTTGAGACGGAGTCTTGCTCTATTGCCCACGCTGGAGTGCAGTGGTGCAATCTTGGCTCACTGTAACCTCCGCCATCTGGGTTCAAGCAATTCTCCTGTCTCAGCTTCCCGAGTAGCTGGGATTATAGGTGCCCGCCACCACACCCAGCTAATTTTTGCATTTTTACTAGAGATGGGGTTTCACCATGTTGGCCAAGCTGGCCTCGAACTCTTGACTTCAAGTGATCCACCCGCCTTGCCTCCCAAAGTGCTGGGATTACAGGCATGAGCCACTGCTCCCAGCCCATTCTTTTTTTTATTACTGAGTAGTATTCTGCTTACATATGTACTATAGTTTGTTTATTCAGTATTCCATTGAAGGACTGCTGAGCTGCATTGTAACCAAAATGAAAATCCCGATCCGGGCGTGGTGGCTCATGCCTGTAATCCCAGCACTGTGGGAAGCTGAGGCGGGCAGATCACCTGAGGTCAGGAGTTCCAGACCAGCCCGGCCAACATGGTGAAACCCCGTCTGTACTAAACATACAAAAATTAGCCAGGTGTGGTGGCGGGCACCTGTGATCCCAGCTACTTGAGAGGCTGAGGCAGGAGAATTGCTTGAACCCAGGAGGCAGAGGTTGCAGTGAGCCAAGATTGCGCCACTGTACTCCAGCCTGGGCAACAAGAGCGAAACTCCGTCTCAAAAAAAAAAAAAAAAAAAATTCCCGGTGATGCCAATGCTAATGCTGGAGCCCCAGGGCCCACACTTTGGGTTCCCAGGGACTCCTATGGTCAGACTGTAGGAAGATCAGTCTTGGGATGTTGAGAGATGGGAGTGGATTTGGGAGAGCCTAGAACAGAGAGGAGGAATCATGGAAACTGATGAGTGACATGGGGCAGGGGCCAGGACAAAGATTTTAACAGCAGGACTAAATGGAAAAGGGTCAGATGAAGAGCAATTCTTTTGGATGCAGTTATCACTATAATAACATTAGTATTCAAAATAACATAAGTATCTTATAAATCTTAATATGAAAGTGTATACTTTTGTTGGGGATGCATCTCCTTTTTTTTTTTTTTTTTTTTTGAGACGGAGTCTCGCTCTGTTGCCTAGCCAGGCTGGAGTGCAGTGGCACAATCTCGGCTCACTGCAACCTCCGCCTCCCGGGTTCAAGTGATTCTCCTGCCTCAGCCTCCTGAGTAGCTGGGATTACAGGCGCACATTACCACACCCGGCTAATTTTTGTATTTTTAGTAGAGATGGGGTTTCACCGGGTTGGCCTGGCTGGTCTCAAACTCCTGACCTCAGGTGATCCACCCGCCTCGGCCTCCCAAAGTGCTAGGATTACAGGCGTGAGCCACCACGCCCGGCTGGGGATGCATCCCTTAATGAGATAGATGGGGCTTTAAAAATTATTTTATCTATTTGTTTACATATCCATGAGTGACTATTTCTTTTTGCTAGGGGTCAGCATCACTTTTTTCTTTTTTCTTTTTTTGTTTTTGTTTTTATGACCATAAGCACTGAGAAGTTTTTTTAAAACAAAATAAGTAGATAGGAAGGAAAGATTTGTTATATAAATGTCATTAGATTAGAAATCTCCTCCCAAAAGCACATAATAATCTATCATCAGAATTGCTTTTAGCAATGTATCAGCTGATTATTTGATTGGTTCCTAGTGATGCTGTCACTATCTACACTAAAACTTTGAGTTGTCCCTTTGCTCTGGCACCCTAGAGATTTTCATACCCTGGGGAAAAATGCACCACAGTGGCAGACTAGGATTGTGGAATAGGAAGTAGGACGGAAAACCACCAGCACAATCCTTCAAATATTGGTTCATTGGAAGGCAATCTGCTTAGAAAAGAGAACACACGAAATTGAAGATTCTCTTAAAGTTCCATTCCTGGATACCCTTTGGAAAATCTTTGGTACTCTCAGAAGTATATATTCCATATGTGCCTGTTTTTTATTCCTACCTCTTTGGCCCACCTTCTTGGTCTTGTACAGGCTCCTCTTCTAGAAGCTTGAAAACAACATCCAAGGTCCCCCAGGTACTATCCTATGCTTTTTTTTCTCGTCCCACACGACCTGCTTTTCATGGGTGATTTCAATTTCTTCCAAGACTTCAGAGCTATAAATATGTGAATGACTCCCAGTCTCTGGCTAAAACATCTCTCAGAAGCTCCAGACCCACTGAACTGCCTCCTTTGTTCCTTCAATACCAACTCCACATGTCCTAAACGGATCTTATCCTCTCCATCAAACCTGCCCTCAGGAGTGTATCCTTTACTTACTCAACTCCTCCAGTTTCCTCATTCCCAAGTCATTGGTCGCTGTGGTTTTGCTGCCTTAATGCCTCTCAGATCTGTCTTTTTGTCTCCACCCTGATGATCTTGACCTTAATTTGGGTCTCAAGTATGTCTTCTCTAGTTACAAAGGCGATTACAAAATTACGAAAGCATCTGAACCAGGTTCCTGGTTTCTGGTCCTCTCCCTTCCAGACTCTCCTCTGTTACTAGATTATTCTTTCTAAAATGCAGATCTAGGCCAGGTACGGTGGCTCACACCTGTAATCCCCAGCAGTTTGGGAGGCCGAGGCGGGTGGATCACCTGAGGTCAGGAGTTCGAGAACAGACTGGCCATCATGGCGAAACCGCCTCTGTACTAAAAATACAAAAAATATTAGCCAGGCATGCTGGCAGGCGCCTGTAATCCCAGCTACTCAGGAGGCTGAGGTAGGAAAATGGCTTGAAACCAAGAGGCAGAGGTTGCAGTGAGCCCAGATCACGCCGCTGCACTCCAGCCTGGGCAACAAGAGCGAAACTCCATCTCAAAAATAATAATAATAATAATAATAATAAAATAAAATTCAGATCTAACTGAGTCAGTGCCTTGCTCCAAGCCCCATAGCCTGCAGGAGAAGGTCTACTCTTCTTAACATCACTTGAAGATCCTTTATGACCTGGCCCCTGGCCACTTGTGGCCTTTCCTCCACTGGTTGTTAACTGGACTTTGCTGAAATTGAAACACTTGCAGTTCTGCCCCAGCTTCTGTTCACTTTTCTATCCCATCCCTCAGCCTGGATCATCTATCTTTAACCTCTTCTCAGTCTGACAGACTCCTACACATGCCAAAGCTTCAGCTCCATGGTAATCTCATCTGGGAGGCTTTCCAATTCACTCTGTGTTCCTCTCTATCAGAGCACTTGGCACATGCAGTTATGATTTTCATGCATTTGGCTGTTCCCTCACTAGACTGTGAGCAACTCAAGGGCCACATCTTCCCTCTCAAATTTCCAGTGCCTTAGCAAAGGGCTGTCACAGACAAGGAACTCCTTGTATTATGAAGGACGTTTGTTGCCAACATAGCAGAACAGCAGCTCTGATTTGCAGGTGTTTTCCCATACAGAGTTGCCAGAGGTCTCTGGTTTTCTCAATTCAGGCTAAGCCTTTGGTAATGGTGCCTGCAGCACTTTGTAGTTTGATATTAAGTGGAGAGAGAGGAAGGGGCTCGGGACTACAAAGGTTCCTCCGCTGCAGTTCCATTTGAGAACACGAGATGGCGCCCTGCGGCGGCCTGTTGAGATAGTCTTGGGACATTTTCCTATGTGATAGCCTGCCAAGCCCAGCAACAGCAGAAGCCCCAATAACCCAGAGTTAGAGATGAGATTGATACCCAGTTGTTTGTTATGCTGAATGGAGCTATCAAATGGTTGCATTTATCGTTCATTATATGTGAATTTAAGAAAAAAAAAACTTTTCTTTTTTTTTTGAGACGGAGTCTCGCTCTATCGCCCAGGCTGGAGTGTAGTGGCGCGATCTCGGTTTACTGTAAGCTCCGCCTCCTGGATTCACACCATTCTCCTGCCTCAGCCTCCTGAGTAGCTGGGATTACAGGCGCCCGCTACCGCGCCCGGCTAATTTTTTGTGTTTTAGTAGAGACGGGGTTTCACCATGTAGGATAGTCTCAATCTCCTGACCTCATGATCCGCCTGCCTCGGCCTCCCAAAATTCTGGGATTACAAGCATGAGCCACCGCGCCCAGGCAAAAAAACTTTTCTTTAAAGACAGAGCTCCACTCCGTCACCCAGGCTGGGGTGCAGTGGTGTGATTATAGCTCACTGCAATCTCGACCTCCTGCCCTTACATGATCCTCCTGCTTTGATCTCCCAGAATGTTGGGATTACAGGCGTTAGCCACCATGCCTAGCGGAAAAATTTACAAGTAGCATTTAATCTATGTATTTTGGAGTCAGATGGCCCTGGGTTTTAATCCTGGCTCTGCTACTTACTAGCTGTGTGACCTGTCAAGTTCTGGGTCTTGGGTTCCTCTGTGAAAGTTAGTAAGTCCTTTTACAAACTTTAAATGAGATGAGGTTTGTAGAATTCTCAGTGTGATCCTAGCACATGCTAGATGTTCAGTAAATATTCATTTTTCCCTTTTAAAAATCCTTACGGCCGGGTGCGGTGGCTCATGCCTGTAATCCCAGCACTGTGGGAGGCGGAGGTGGGCGGATCACGAGGTCAGAAGTTACAGACCAGCCTGGACTATATGGTGAAACCCTGTCTCTACTAAAAAAAAAAAAAAAAAATACAAAAAATTAGCCAGGCATGGTGGTGCGCACCAGTTGTCCCAGCTACTCAGGAGGCTGAGAATCACTTGAACCTGGGAGGCAGAAGTTGCAGTGAGCCGAGATCACAACACTGCACTCCGGCATGGGCAACAGAGTGAGGCTCTGTCAAAAAAAAAAAAGAAAAATTCTTACATCACCGTACATAATCCTTTTACACTCATTGCTTTCTATTTTATTTTATGATAGCTTTTTCTGTTTATGTCTTATTGCTACTTAGTCTAGTCTGGGGAACTCTTTGAGGGCAGGACTCGTCTGAGTTTCCTTCATCTTCAGCACCCAGCTCAGTGCCAGGTACATAGCAGGCGTTCAATAAATAATCAATGAAAACATAATGAATGCATCCAGTTTTTACGGGTACATTCCCCCTACTTCCCCACCCAATGTCCTCCTACTGGACGACAGAAAAACCTGAGCTATTCAGATAAAAATTCTTGGGTATTTTTTGCTTAAAACACACAACAGAGAAAATCTGATAAAATCTGAACAGTTACTTTTGCCATCATCAACTCCAGAGGCTTGTCTGCCTGCGTGTGCCAACTGCAGAGTGGTTTGAACAGCAACCTTCCAGGCTGGGTGTGGCGGCTCACGCCTGTAAACTCAGCACTTTGGGAGGCCGAGGCGGGCAGATCACCTAAGTTCAGGAGTTTGAGACCAGCCTGGCCAACATGGTGAAACCCTGTCCCTACTAAAAATACAAAAATTAGTCGGGCATCCATGGCAAGCGTCTGTAAATCCCAGCAACTCTGGCAGCTGAGGCATGAGAATCACTTGAACCTAGGAGTCAGAGGTTGCAGTGAGCCGAGATCACGCCACTGCACTCCAGCCTGGGTGACAGAATGAGACTCCATCTCCGAAAAAAAGAAAAAGGCAACTTTCCAGGGCAGCCTTGCCTGGCTGTGGAGAGAAGTGCAGCCCCTCAGGGCAGACACATGATGCCCTGTTATGGGCAGGAGCCAGCAGCTGGGACTGGCCACTTGGGCTTGGCTGGCAGAGAGGGAACCAAGACAGAAAGGACAGGTGGGCTGGGATTGCCCTCCCTTGGTTTGGACTTAGTCTGAGTCCGTTGTCCTGACAGCCCGTCTGTTATTGTGGGAAGCAGTTTCGGCATCTCCACTGAGAGGATGTACCTAGGCCTGGAATGATTGCTACCTTTCCTTAGGATGGCCAGCCCATCTAGGTGGGACAACGGGAGCCACCCACCTTGCCTCAGGTTAAGAGAAGACCTCCTGAGCAGAGACCCTGCACTATGAACAGTTCACCAGTGAGGGGCAATTGAGACATGAGGAGATGCTTTGTGCAGAGGCCATGGGGTCTCCAAACCACTGCACTGAGCCCTACCACTTCCCCAATGCATTCAAAATGCTACCGAACACAAGGCATGTAATGAACCAGGGAGAGACCACCTCTGACCATTAATTTCTCTGTACTTGGACTAAGATCCACAATGAAGACTCAGCTGTAGGCATAGAGGCTTTGCCCTGGAGGCCTCCTTAATGTCCCCAGCTTGGACAAGAATTTGAATCCTCTCCTGTCTCTTGTCTATGACTTTTTACTTTGTACATGTGACAGGTCAAGTGATTTGAGAAATGGGAAGTGGGAATAGAAGATTCTGGAAACCCCCCCAAACTGTCCTGATGCTGGAGTAGTGCGGCTGTTCTAGCTGTCTGTTGTGGAAGATGGAGATGGGGATACCAAAGATGACAAAGGAAGGGAGTTTCCTGTGGAAGGTACCTTTTATTAAACAGGATGGATGCCTCCCAAGGGTACCAGAAAACAAAGGCTGCAAAGACACTCAAATTCAATGGAACTTATATTTTATAAAAACTTTTTTTATCAGGGAAAATTTTTAAAATACACAAAATGGTGAAAGTAGCATAATGAACCTCCACCTGCTTCTCACTCAGCTTCACAAATTTCCAACATTTCACCCATTCTTCCTTCATCTCTTCCCAACTTTTTTTTTGCTAGAGTAGAAGCAACTCTCTTCCCTTATTTTAGGAGACTGCTAAGTCCTTGTAAAGATCTAAGATAAGTATCAAAGATAGAATTTACAGGGCTGGTAGGAACTTGGAAATATTCTAGTCCAACTTAGGTTACAGGTAGGAAAACTGAAACCCAGAGAGGAAGATGCGCACTGGAAGCCTGAGGCTGAGCCTGGGCTAGAGACCAAGCCTAGACCTCCCAGTGGCTGACTCGTCCAGCTTCAGGCAATGAGAAGCCATTGAAGGTTGCAGCAAAATCTATTATGAAGGAGAGAGAGTGTTGCCTGAGACACTTTCCTGTTCAAAACCCACTGAGCATCATGAGGAGTTCACATGGACACAGAGCTTAGGAGTTTGCAAAACACCTTCGTTTTGATTAGAACATTTTATCCTCACGACGTCTATGAATGGTAGGTGTTATCTTTGTAAACCCAATAGGAAATTCAGGAAGTAAAGGGATTTAAGCCAGTGGCTGATCCAGGACTAGCACCAAGGTCTCAGAATGTCTTTTCCAGCCCAGTGTCCTTCTCTTGGTTTGGCTGTGTCCCTGCTGAAAGGTGGAGTGCTCCAGAGCTGGGCTGCCTGCCTCTGGGATCCAGTAGCTTTGAGACCCCAAGCATCTCTTGCAGTTTTACCCCAAAGAGGAAAAACCACAAAGAACAGTGGTTTTGTGAAGGATGGAAATCCGGTCTCTTTGTTAAGATCCAGGCATTGGAATGCCATTGTGACTTTGGACTCAAGGTTCCCCACCAAGCAGGAACATCTTCCCTGATGTAGCTGAAGGTGATGCAGAGCTGGGGGAGGGAGGATCAGAGTATTCCAGAAGCCTTTGGGCATGAAGGGCTACATGCTTGATGGGGAGTGAATCTTTCCTTCACTGCCTGGCTGGGCAGCATCTGAGTGGCAGGGGTGGCCAGTTCTTTAGCACTAAGTCCCAGACACATAACTTTCAAAGTGTCTTGGAACATCAGTACAGTCAGCAAGGGGGAGGCTGCTACTTTCCATTCTGCCCTTAGGCAAGAATTGGGGAGTATACGAGCGCTATGAGGGCTTACTGAGGGCCACAGTCCTGTGCTAGGTCCTTTAATGGCATTTTTTTTTTTTTTAAATAACTTTCAAAACACACCTACTATTGCTGCTGTTCATCCCAGCTTACAGATGAAGCTACTGAGGCCCAGAGAGGGTAGGAAACTTCTCCAATACCACAGAGTTACAGTGACCAAGCTGGGTCAGAGTCCAGTGCTCTCTGGCTCTTTCCACTCTCTGCCGGCTGGCTCCAGAGTGCTGAATGCAGAGTCTGCACCTCCACTCCCGCATGAATATGTGCTCAGGACTGCTGCCCTTATGTCTGTCTTCTCCTGATCAGGTCCCTCGTAGCCTTTTCTCACTCACATGACCTTCTGTACCCACCTTCTCTCTACCTGTGACCTCTATCGCCCATGTCTCTTAGTCTGACTTCACTGCAGCTTTAGCCCTGATGCAGTAGATTTACATCAGTGAGGACTTTTTCACTTTTAAGCAACAGGTGCTTACTGAATGTGATCAATTGAATTATTGTTGCTGATTCTTTGCTTCTTCCCTGTACTGAAATTATAAATCCATGCCTTTTTTTTCCCATGTAACTTTATAGTATTTCCCACTAGAGTAGCTCTTTCCTGGCCCCACTGGCATTGGGAGTGTGAGCAGAGGTGACATGAGCAGAGGTCTGTGTGTGCTCGGGTAGTTCTGTTTGAGTTCTTTGCTGCTATCTGTGGCGAGAAAAGCATGCCCAGTGTAGCTGCTGGACCCAGTATGAGAGACATACGTTGCAGACTAGAGCTTGACCCATAGCCTAAAACAATGTCATGCCAACCAATTCACAGACCTTACAAGTTAAAAACAAAAAACAAAAAACCATGTTTGTGTCTGTAGGCTACTGAGATTTGGGAATTGTTTGTTACAAAGCATTATCACAGCAATAGCTGGCTACACTCTGACTTAAGCAAAAAAGACTTTATTGGTTGAGATAACCGAAACATTTGGCAGTGTGTCTGGTGCAGATATGGCTAGACTAAGGGTTTCAAACAATAGCATTAGGGTCCTATCACTCTCCATGTCTCAAACAGTCTTTTTCCACCCATCTGTTTTTCATTCAACAAATACTATATTCGAGGCACTGAGTTTACCGTGGTGAACAAAGAAAGGCCTCTTTCCTCAGGGAGCTTACATTCTAGTGGGAGAGACAGAAGCTGAAGCAAACAAATAAATCATCTATTGTCAGGTGGCAATAAGCACTATGAAGAAGATAAGGTGAATGGAAAACTCATGCAGATATCAGAAGGAGATCATTCCAGGCAGCAGAGGGCTGTGAGTACAAAGGTGCTGAGGGGCAGGATGTGCATGGGGTGTGCTGGGAACTGCAAGACGAATGGCGTGGTTGGAGTCAGGTGAGCAACCGGAAGGGAGGGAAGAAGAAAGTAGAAGGAGTCAGGGCCAGATAGCATGGGCTCTTCCAGGCATATTAGAGTGTGGATTCTTGTTGTTCCTGTGCTAAAGGAAACCATAGAGGATTTTGAACAATAAAGGGTATCATGTGTGTGGGGGTGTGTGTGTGTGAATATATATATACACATAAACACACATATAAAATGTGCTACAAACTTATGCACTATTAAATAGACTTATTAAGGTCTATTTAACAAGTAGACTTTAAAATTACCTTTGAAGTTACAAAACTGACATCTTCCAATTTGCTAGAATTAATTATTTTTATTTTATTTCGTTTTATTTTATTTTATCTTTTTGAGACTGAGTCTCACTCTTGTCGCCAGGCTGGAGTGTAGTGGCACGATCTCGGCTCATTGCAACCTCTGCTTCCCGGGTTCAAGTGATTCTCCTGCTTCAGCCTCCTGAGTAGCTGGGACTACAGGCGCGCACCACCATGCCCAGCTAATTTTTGTATTTTAGTAGAGATGGGGTTTCACCATGTTGGCCAGGATGGTTTCAATCTCCTGACCTCATGATCCACCTCCTCGGCCTCCCAAAGTGCTGGAATTATAGGCATGAGCCACTGAGCCCAATCTATTTATTTATTTTTTGAGATGGAGTCTTGCTCTGTCACGAAGGCTGGAGTGCAGTGCAACCTCTGCCTCCTGGGTTCAAGGGATTCTCCTGCCTCAGCTTCCCGAGTAGCTGGGAATACAGGGGTGCGCCACCAAGCCCAGCTACTTTTTTTATTTTTATTTTTATTTTTATTTTTTTGAGACGGAGTTTCGTTTTTGTTGCCCAGGCTGGAGTGCAATGATGCAATCTCAGCTCACTGTAACCTCCGCCTCTCGGGTTCAAGTGATTCTCCTGCCTCATGCTCCCAAGTGCCTGCCACCATGCCCAGCTATTTTTTTGTATTTTCAGTAGAGATGGGATTTCACCATGTCAGCCAGGCTGGTCTGGAACTCCTGACCTCAAGTGATCTGCCTGCCTAGACCTCCCAAAATGCTGAGATTACAGGCGTGAGCAACCAGGCCGGGCCAAATTTTTGTATTTTTAGTAGAGACGGGGTTTCACCATGTTGGCCAGGCAGGTTTCAAACTCCTGACCTCAAATGATCCACCCACCTTGGCCTCCTGATTACCAGGGTGGGATTATAGGTGTGAGCCACCACACCTGGCCAGGAATACAATTCTGACACGTTACAACATGAATGAACCTTGAACACATTATGCTAAGTGAAATAAGCCAGACATAAAAATGACAAATATTGTATTATTCCACTTACATGAGGTATCAGGGATAGTCAGATTATTAAAGACGTAAAGTCTTTATGAGGAGAAGAAGTCTCCTCCACTGCTGAAAGAGCCGTTCTCCATGAGCAGCTTCTCTGCCTTCTTCTTTACATACTGGTTACCAGGGGCTGGGGTGGGGAGAATGGGGAGTTATTGTTTAAAGAGTACAGAATTTCTTGCCGGGTGCAGTGGCTCACACCTGTAATCCCAGCACTTTGGGAGGCCGAGGCGGGTGGATCACCTGAGGTGGGGAGTTCGAGACCAGCCTGACCAACATGGAGAAACCCCCTGTCTACTAAAAATACAAAATTAGCCGGGCATGGTGGCACATGCTTGTAATCCCAGCTACTCAGGAGGCTGAGGCAGGAGAATCGCTTGAACCCGGGAGGCAGAGGTCATGGTGAGCTGAGATCGTGCCACCACACTCCAGCTTGTGCGACAGAGTGAGACTCCATCTCAAAAAAAAAAAAAAAGTACAGAATTTCTGTTTGGGATGAAGTAAATGTTCTAGAGATAAATGGTAGTTATTGTTGCAAAACAACATTAATGTATGTAATGCCATTGACCTGCACACTTAAAAATGGCTAAAGTAGTAAATTATGTGCTTTGTATATTTTATCACAAAATATGTCAAATGGCTTTTTTACTCCAAATCTTTGCTAAAACCCAATTCCATCATTTCTGTTTGCTACGAATTCCATATACTGACTCATTAAAGTGCAATTCATTCTAATAAGCCTCAGAGCAGGCCTCAGGAGCTTTTGTTCAATGCCTAATAGCACTGACCATTATTTCACTTAGTTTTCACTCTGAAGGTTTATATAACAGGTGTTCAAATATGAGACAGGTAAAGTCACAGTGTCAACTTCATCTCTGCTAGTAATTTCTTTCTTTTTTGAAATGGGGTCTCGCTCTGTCACCCAGGCTGGAGTGCAGTGGCGTGATCTTGGCTCACTGCAACCCCTGCCTCCTGGGTTCAAGTGATTCTCCTGCTTCAGCCTCCTGAGTAGCTGGGATTACAGGCACCCACCATCCCGCCTGGCTAATATGTTTATTTTTAGTAGAGATGAGATTCCACCATGTTGGCCAGGCTGGTCTTGAACTCCTGACCTCAGGTGATCCGCCTGCCTTGGCCTCCCAAAGTGCTAGGATTACAGGCATAAGCCACCTCGCCTGGCCTCTGCTAGTAATTTCATTGGCTACTATGATCCCAGGTCTTTCTCCTCATTTCTTGAGACAGAATGTCTATGCAAAACCACCAAAAGAGGTCTCCTCTACTGCTGAAAGAGCCATTCTCCACGAGCAGCTTCTCTGCCTTCTTCTTTACACAGGGCATTATTTCGATGGCATTGAAGAGAGAGGCCTCCTTTTTGGAATCTTTTGTGTAAACATTAACAAAGAACCTCTACACTTCAGGTCAGAAGCAATGGCTCAAGCCTGTCATTCTAGCACTTCGGGAGTCGGAGTTGAACAAATTGCTTGAGGCCAGGAGTTCAAGACCAGCCTGGGGAACATAAGGAAACCCCATCTCTAAAAACAAATAAAAAAATTAGCCAGGCGTGGTGGTGCACATCTGTAGTCCCAGCTGCTCGAGAGGCTTAGGCGGGAAGATCGCTTGAACCCGGGAGGTTGAGGGTGCAGTGAGCCATGATTACGTCACTGCACTCCAGCCTGGGCAACAGAGCGAGACTCTGTCTGAAAAAAAAGAGATTCTACATTTCAGCATACACGTTGTCTGCATTACCTGGGAAACCTTAGAAACACTGTGCTTCTGTAACGTGTCCTGTTTTACTAAATCAGCTCACCAAGTCCAGCTCCATCACTTGCTGCCATGAAACCAGAACCTGTGATATAAAATCTCTCTCCACAAGCTTCAGGGCTTCCAGTGCTCAATGTCCTGGGAGAAATCTACCTCCTCAACTGTCTAATAGGAAACCTTGGCTTTCTGGTACACCTGCCAAATGTCATGGTATTCAACTGGAAACATGGAGCACAGCTGCAATTTTCGCTCGTCTTCCATGCGGTTCATGTTTCATGCAGGTGGCAGGTTCTTTAGTTTTAGTGGACTCTGAAAACTCCTGGAAGATCTTCCTCTTGCTCTCAGCCCTTATCTGCCAGGCTGAGCTTCTTCAAGGGAAAGAGTTGGCCTGCTACTGCAAGTGGTTGGGTGACAGTGGCAAGCAGGGTGTGGGCAGAGGGAATGTTGGCATGAGGGATGGGGGATGGGTGCATGTTTACAGGGAATGAAGGGAACTGGTGGTCCCAGGAAGCCCAGATTATAGGGCAGGAATGGAGGCAGAGACATCGGCTGGGGGACCATCGCATATTTCAGGTAAGAGATGATGGTGGTTTGGAGTAGGATTGGTAGGAGTGGAAGTGGCAGGAGTGGTCAGATTGAGACATATTGTGAAGGTAGGGTTTTGAGGGGAGTGGATGGTGATGTCTTTCCTAAGTTGAGGAACACCATGGGAGGAGTAGGTTAGAAGGCAAGTGGGAAATCAGAAGTTGAGTTTGGACATGCTAAGCTTGAGATAACTATTAGATATTTCAGGAGAGAGGTAAGGTGGGCAGTTGGACCTATGAGTCTAGAGTTTGGAGGAAAGACATGATGGAGATATCGATCAGCAGAGAAGAAGAAACACTAGAATTCTGCATGTTCTGAGCCACACCACTTAACACCTGCCACATCTACATTGATAGGAGTCAAAGAGAGAGTCCAGAGGTTTTTTTTTTAGACGAAGTCTCTCTCTGTCTCCAAGCTGGAGTGCAGTGGCATGATTCTCAGCTCGTTGCAACCTCCGACTCCTGGATTTAAGCTATTCTCCTGCCTCAGCCTTCCAAGTAGCTGGGACTACAGGCACGTGCCACCGCGCCCAGCTAATTTTTGTATTTTTAGTAGAGACGGGGTTTCACCACATTCTCCAGGATGGTCTCGATCTCTTGAGCTCGTGATCCACCCGCCTCGGCCTCCCAAAGTGCTGGGATTGTCCCTCCAGGAAAGTACAGTCTATCAACCAGAAAAGTGGGGAAGGGGTGCAGGGAGAAACACCTGAGGCTTACTATACGTCTAAATCACTATTGCAGCTGTTCACTCCCGTCCAGTATGATCAGTGTTTCTTTCTCAGAAGTCTTTTTTTGTGAGACGGAGTCTCACTCTGTCGCCCAGGCTGGAGTGTAGTGACGCAATCTCAGCTCACTGCAACTTCTGCCTCCCAGGTTCAAGCGATTCTCCTGCCTCAGCCTCCTGATTTGCTAGGTCTATAGGCATGTGCCACCACACCCGGCTAATTTTTGAATTTTTAGTAGAGACGGGGTTTCACCATGTTGGTCAGCCTGGTCTCAAACTCCTGACCTCGTGATCCGCCTGCCTCGTCCTCCTAAAGTGCTGGGATTACAGGCCTAAGCCACTGCACCCCGCCTTCTTTCTCGAAGTCTTTTATCGTGACCCTCGTTCAATTTTCTCAGTAGAGTCAAAGCAGATTCTCCCGATGGTACTGTATTGGGGAAATATACTTGTTGGAAGCCCTGTAGTTAGAGACAACAAAAAGAATTTATTGGAAGGACTCTGAGATGTTTTTGTACCTAAATACAGGATGGAACAATTCAAAAAAAAGGACCTGAAGGCCACTAGGACACCCTCCCCACCTGCCATCTCTTCTCTTTCAGCATACGAAATTCATTTATGTTTACCAGCTTCCTTCCCAAAGTCAGAAACACAACCACTAAAGCTGTTGGGCCTCATATCCAGAACGTGCATGCTGGAGGAAACGGAATTATTATTGCTGTGTTATTAAAATTAAAAGCTTGAAGGGGGGGCTCTAATTGGCCTCTGGTGGGGTTAGATACTGTAACCTGGGGGTTGAAGGGTTTTGCGGTAAATCTGATACCTATAATTGAAACCTTGTTATTAGAGTTGGTGAGTGGAAAATTTCTCAGTAAAAAGGGAAGTGCTGTTTCTAAAAAGAAGGGAAGCATGCAATAGATGTCCATTACAATAGCAGATCAGGAAAGATCAATTTTTCTTTACCAAGGGAGGGACTTCCTTTATAGCTCGTGTAATAGTTTGGATTATTCAGCAAATATTCACTGCCCTCTCACTAGAGGACTGGCCATGTGATTTGCTTTGTCTAAGGTGTGTGTTGACAGATGCAGCTCAAGCAGGGGCCTGAAATGAGTTTCTGTGGTTGGGGTTGCTTGTGCCTCTGCCACCTCGGTGAGAAAAGTACATCCCATGGAGGCCACTGGTCCCACAGGACGAGAGCCAGGGGGAGCAGAGCCAGCCCAGCTAACCCGTAGCTCTGCAGCTCATAGCAGAATTGACCCAGCCGATCCTGCAAACTGGCGGGCATGATACTGAATGATTATTGGTGTATGGCGATGAGTTTTGGGGAAGTTTATTATGCAGCATTATTGTAGCAACAGTCAACTGATACTTGTGACATAATTACAACATTGAGTAGTTGTGTAAATAAAACATCTACATGTGAATGTTCACAGACAGTTTATTCATAATAGCCAAAGTTGTAAACAACCCAAATGTTCATCAACAGGAAAATGGATAAACAAATGTTGGTATATTCACACAATGGAATATCTCACTCAGTTTTAAAGAACAGGCTACTGATGTATTGAATAACACCGGTGAATCTCAAAATCATCATGCTAAGTGAAAGAAGCTAGACATAAAAAGAGTACATACTGGTTAATTTTACTTATGTGAAATTTTTTTTTTTTTTTGAGACAGAGTCTCGCTCTGTCACCCAGAATGAAGTGCAGTGGGCATCGTCTCAACCCACTGCAACCTCTGCCTCTGGGTTCCAGGGATTTTCCTGCCTCAGCCTCCCAAGTAGCTGAGATTACAGGCATGTGCCACCATGCACAGCTAATTTTTGTAGTTTTAGTAGAGACGGGTTTCACCATGTTGGCCAAGCTGGTCTTGAACTCCTGACCCCAAGAAATCCACCTGCCTCAGCCTCCCAAAGTGCTGGGATTACAGGCATGAGCCACCATGCCTGGCCAATTTATATGAAATTCTAGGATAGGAAAAATGAATCTATTGTGATGGCAAGCAGATCAGTGGTTGCTTCTGGCCAAGGCTGGTAAGAAATTGTCTACAAGGCTGGGCGTGGTGGCTCACGCCTGTAATCCCAGCACTTCGGGAGGCCGAGGTGGGTGGATCATCTGAGGTCTGGAGTTCAAGACCAGCCTAGCCAACATGGTGAAACCCTGTCTGTACTAAAAATACAAAAATTAGCCGGGCGTGGGGGCATACATCTGTAATCCCCACTACTCTACTTGGCAGGGGGGGCTGCGGCAGGATTGAACCCGGGAGGCGGAGGTTGCAGTGAGCTGAGATTTCACCACTGCACTCCAGCCTAGGAGACAGAGCGAGACTCTGTCTCAAAAAAAAAAAAAAATATATATATATATATATATATATATATATATATAGACTGCAAAGGAGCATAAGGGCATAAGGGCACATTTTGGGGTGGTAGGAATGTTTTATATTGTGTTATATTGTGGTAGGGATGTTTACATTTGTATTTACAATTGTTAAAACTTATCAAAGTCACTGGTCAGTTGCAGTGGCTCACACCTGTAATCCCAGTACTTTGGGAGGCCGAGGTGGGCGGATCCCTTCAGTTCAGGAGTTCGATACCAGCCTGGGCAACATGGCAAAGCGCTGCCTCTACAAAACAAAACAAAAACCCAAATACTGCCTTCCCCCAAACTCATCAAAGTGTACATTTAAAGAGAGTGGATTTTATTTTTGGAAATTACACCTCGATAAAATTGATTTTACAAAATAATCTCTGCTATTCCTGATTCCAATCTCCCCAGAAACAAGTCCATTAGAAATAGGACTGACTAGGCTGGGCGTGGTGTCTCACGCCTGTAATCCTAGCACTTTGGGAGGCAGAGGAGGGCAGATCACTTGAGGTCAGGGGTTCAAGACCAGCCTGGACAACATGACGAAATCTTGTCTCTACTAAAAATACAAAAATTAGTGGGGCATGGTGGTGTGTGCCTGTAGTCCCAGCTACTCAGGAGGCTGAGGCATGGGAATTGCTTGAACCCAGGAGGCAGAGGAGGTTGCAGTGAGCTGAGATTGTACCACTGCACTCCAGCCTGGGCGACAGAGTGAGACTCCGTCTCAAAAAAAAAAAAAAAAGAAAGAAATAGGATTGTCCAAATAACCTTTCTAAAATGCAGATCTAACCGTGTTACTCTCTTGCTTAAAACCTTTCAAAAGTTCCTGTTCCTTTTATTTTTCTTTCTTCTTTCCTTTTTTTTTTTTTTTTTGAGACAGAGTTTTGCTCTTGTTACCCAGGCTGGAATGCAATGGTGCGATCTTGGCTCACTGCAACCTTCGCCTCTTGGGTTCATGCCATTCTCCTGCCTCAGCCTCCCAAGTAGCTGGTATTACAGGTGCCCACCAGCATGCCCTACTAATTTTTTTGTATTTTTAGTAGAGACAGGGTTTCACCGTGTTAGCCAGGATGGCCTCGATCTCCTGACCTCGTGATCCACCTGCCTTGGCCTCCCAAAGTTCTGGGATTACAGGCGTGAGTCACTGTGCCCAGCCCCTGTTACTTTTCAAAGTCAATTCTGAACTTCTGACCCAGTATACAAGGCTGCTACAACTGGGATTCTGCTCCCCTTTTACAACTTATCCACAGCCCCAGATTCTACATTTCAGCTTCATTAGAAGCCTAGTTCATGATTCACACCTGCACATTTACCAATGCTGTGCTGTCTGCACAGTGGCGTTCTATTAGTCCCATAAGAGCCAGGTTGTATGTCAGCCTACTTTGCAAGGCCTCTCTTACTCCTCTAGGATGAACTTCATGTCATTTTGTATTGTGGCACTTAACCTTCTGCAGGTGAATTTTCTGGCAGTACGTGTGGCACCCCTATTGCCTTGTGAACAAAACAACATCCCCGTGTATGTATTCCTGGAGCCCAGTGCAGGATCTTGCATGCAGTTGGTGCTCAGTAAAGTTGGCTGAGCAATGGGCTGAGTGAGTGGCTGTGGATTCTCTGTACTTTGCTCTTTGGTGCATTCTGAGGCCTTGACTCTCCCAGAGAACTGCCCTCCAGGGGCCCAGCTGTGCTTGCCGTTACTGAGTACTTCTGCTTCTTTGGTTCATGTTGAATATTTTGCTGTTCCATTCAGAGCAGTGGAAATTCCAAGGCCTTCTACCTGAATCACTTAAAAGTCCTATTCAAATAGGTTTTTCCTCTTGTACTTCCCCCCAGATGTCATTTAGGGAAAGAAAAGTAAATTTTGCTTTTGCTTTGTGGAGTAAAAATGAACGGAAACACTAATTTAGCTTCAGCTACAGTATCACCCTGATTACGAAATAGGCCATTTGTAGAATACTCAACATTACCAGCAATGATAATAATAGAATCCAGTCAGCGTTTATCGTGTGCTTAGCATGTGGCAGTCCAGTCACTATGCCTTCTGAGGGAATCAAAGAGAAGTAAGACAGCCCTCTTCCTAGGAGAGCTGCCAGTCTGGAGTCCAGCAAAGGGTATAAAACAGCCCAATGGCTGCAGTATGCGATACACCATGAGACCTGCTATTACACAGGCACAAATTCCTTGGGGGCACAGACTAAGAGGTTTTTCTTGGCCAGGGTAAACAGAGAAGGCTTTGTTTGACTGGGCCTCGGAGATGGAGAAGATTTAAAGACACGGGAATGAAAGAGAAGAGCCATTTCAGTTAGAGACAACAGTAAGAACACATAGCTGGTGCCCGGGAAGGAAATGCCTGTCGGTGTCAGGGCAGGCACTGGCAGAGGACTGGAGTGGGGTGAGATTGGGTTGACGGGGGAGGCTGAGTCAGAGCATGGAGAGCCTTTTAGGAATCTGAGCTCCCCTTCGTGGGCAGTGGGAATCCTTTGGAGGATCCTGAGCTGATTACTGGAAGGGCCAGTGGATAGTAAAGTCAGATTCCCAGAGGGTAAGGCAAGGCTGCGCTGATCATGCACCGGCATGCACAGGTGTGCCGGAGGGGATGAGGAAGGACAAATTAGTGATGCGATGACAGTTGCACTCAGGTACTCCATCTTATATGGACCATCTGTAACTCTAATTCCCCTCTTGCTTCCTTTCCCACACTCTTTCCTCCTCCGTCTCCTTTGAGTTCTCCACAACCTCAGTCAAAACATTCTGCCCCACTAGGCAGGCTTCGTGAAACTTTCCTTCCCTCCCTGCCTCTCAGCTCCCTTGGTTCACAACTAGTCGCTCTTTCCAGTACCCTCTTAAGCCTTGTTCCCACAGATAGCAGGAAAATTGGGGGGAAATCCTGCTGACATGGATCCTATGCTTGTAGGATTTCCTGGAAATTTGTCTCCCCAGATAGAAACCAAGCTCCCACTGAACAAAGCCTTGTCATCCTGGGCCTCTGGCTTTTCTTGATGGGCTGGGGGACTTTCCTTCGTTGTGTGTTCTGACCATCAAGGCTTGGCCCAATGGGACCAAGGGGGACGACCGGAGGACATGCAGGTGGCTTCTCGTGCATATTTTCCTGCTCCCCTTTGTGTTAAAATTGTGTCACTATTGAAGATCGTTCTCCCCTACAGATAATTTGCTCTGGTCGGGGCTTTGGAATAGGGAAGTAGCCATGATAAGTTTCGAGAAACTAAAGAGCACGCCAGGGGTGGGAGTTCCCCTGAGTCACCTCCTCTGAAGCAGCCAAAAGCCCAGCCAACTTTGGAGAAAGGGGAAGTTGACTTCAGTAGTTCTTTTTGAGGTTACAAACCTTGTCTTGTAGCTTGCATTCCTCTGGCCACTCATCAGCCAGGGTGGCTTCAGGGTTCTTCCCTCTTATTCCCCATCAAGACTTACCTGGCTAGGGTGTCAGCCGATCGCTTCTATTCCCTGGTCAGAGGAGAGCTGAACCCCAGCTGTTTGAATCATTCCTGCTAAACCCCAGACATTCTGGAGCAGAGACCAATAATTCCTAAAGAGTCCTGCCCAAAGTTCAGGTTCATGAGCAAAATAAATGATTACTGTTTTAAGCCACTAAGTTCTGAGAACTTAGTTTGTTACCAAAGCAATGGATAACTGGAACATATGTATATAAATGTGGCAATTTGGGTAAGCACAGTGAATATTCATGACGTGGTAGTTCACATATATGTATATGATAAGAATCAAAAGAATGAAGTCCAAAGCACCTTACAAATAGAAGAAATTGTTAATTACTAAGATGGTTCATATTCTTCTTATTGTTATTCTCATGACAAACACAAATAGTTTCCTCAGTCCTAGCCAGGACTTCACCCTTCTTCAGTAAGAACTTCTGGATAAAACAAGCACAGAGAGAACCTTGGTAGGGCCATAGGTACTTATTATTATAATTATTATTATTTTTTGTTTGTTTGTTTTTTGAGATGCAGTCTTGCTCTTGTCATCCAGGCTGGAGTGCAGTGGCACAAACTCAGCTCACTGCAAGCTCCACGTCCTGGGTTCAAGTGATTCTCCTGCCTCAACCTCCCAAGTAGCTGGGACTACAGGCGCCCGCCACCACACTCAGCTAATTTTTGTATTTTTAGTAGACATGGGGTTTCACCATGTTGGCCAGGATGGTCTCGATCTCCTGACCTTGTGATCCGCCCGCCTCAGCCTCCCAAAGTGCTGGGATTACAGGCATGAGCCACCGCACCCGGCTAGGTACTTGTTAAGTGTGAACAGGTTTCGCCAATTATCTTCCATCATCACCCTCTCCCCAACTGGCTGCCATTTCCACCTATGGTAGATCAGTGTTACACATGTGCATTTTCCAGAACCTCCCACTTGTGAGGCTGCAAACCTGGCTCCAGGGCCTGAGCAAGGGTTCCAGGGAAGGTCTCTGCATCTGGGGCCACTGCAGTGACCTACTTTAATTCTTCTCTTATGCAGTTCCTTTGACTGCCTATAATATGGTATAGGTTCTCCTAGACTGAAAATCCTTTGAAGGCAAGAATTTTTATCTTCAGCGCCTAACACGGTCCCTGTTACACAGTAGCAGTTTAGTGTATGTTTATGGGATAACTGGATACACATACGGTTTCCAGACAATATGCCTTCTGGTTGACTCATTCAGAATGTACTTGGGGTAGACCCCTAATTTCATACAAAGTTCCACGCGTTGACAGAGCAGCTCAGAGGATGGGGAACCATGAGCTGGTCTTTATGGGCCTGTACGCTAGACCCTGGCAAATGCAGACTCAGATTGTAGTGGCACTGAGGAAAGATATGCCCCATCTCTTCACACTTGGTCCGTGGTCAGCTACTTGCCTCTGACCCACACTTGCCTCCACTCCACCCCGCACCAGTCCTTTTGCATTTCATAGAAACAAAGAATTTTCCTTTTTTTGGAAAGAACTTTGTCTTTCTCTCTTCCACCTATCCTTGAAAAGTGATAATTTGGAAACTCCCCAAAAGAAACTAAAGCAGGCCATGATATGTAAGAATTTTTATTTCTTATTTTTATTTATTTATTTTTTTGAGATGGAGTTTCGCTCTTGTTGCACAGGCTGGAATGCAATGGTATGATCTTGGCTCACTGCAACCTCCGCCTCCTGGGTTCAAGTGATTCTTCTTCCTCAGTCTCCTGAGTAGCTGGGATTACAGTCACCAACCACCACGTCTGGCTAATTTTTATAGTTTTGGTAGAGACAGGGTTTCACCATGCTGGTCAGGCTGGTCTCGAACTCCTCACCTCAGGTGATTCACCTGCCTCGGCCTCCCAAAGTGCTGGGATTACCAGGTGTAAGCCACTGCGCCTGGCCCACAATATGTAAGAATTTTTAAAGCAACTCCTTTTTGTATACAGAAGATTAGAAATATAAAGCCCTAGGCTGGGTGTGGTGGCTAATGCCTGTAATCCCAGCACTTTGGGAGGCTGAGGTGGGCGGATCACTTGAGGTCAGCAGTTTGACACCATTCTGGCCAACATGGTGAAACCCCATCTCTACTAAAAATACAAAAATTAGCCAGAAGTGGTCTCAGGCACCTGTAATCCCAGCTACTTGGGAGGCTGAGGCAGGAGAATCACTTGAACCCAGGAGACAGAGATTGCCGTGAGCCTAGATTGCGCCATTGCACTCCAGCCTGGGCGACAAGAGCAAAACTCCGTCTCAAAAAAACAAAAACAAGGGTCTGTCTTTTTTCTGTCTCCACCCATTGCCCAAGCCAGGACCCAGTGAAGGCAGGTAGTTGATCTTTGTTGAATAAATGAAATGCCTAGCTAATTATTATTTTATTTTAATTTTTATTTTTATTTTTGAGATGGAGTCTTGCTCTGTTGCCCAGGCTGGAGTGCAGTAGCACAATCTCAGCTCACTGCAACCTCCACCTCCTGAGTTCAAACGATTGTCCTGCCTCAGCCTCCCAAGGAGCTGGGACTACAGGTGTGTGCCACCACGCCAAGCTAATTTTTGTATTTTTAGTAGAGACAGGGTTTCACCATGTTGGCCAGGATGGTCTCGATCTCTTGACCTCCTGATCCACCCGCCTTGGCCTCCCAAAGTGCTGGGATTACAGGCATAAACCACCGCGCCTGGTCTTATACTTTTTTTTTTATAAGTAGAGATGGAGTTTCACCGTGTTGGCCAGGCTGGTCTCAAACTTCTGACCTCAAGTGATCCACCTGCCTTGGCCTCCCAAAGTGCTGGGATTACGGGTGTGAGCCACCACACCCAGCCAAAGATGCTTGATTGCAATTTTAAAACCACATGCTTCTATTATTATTATTATTATTATTATTATTATTTTGAGGGGACAGGATCTCACTCTGTTGCCCAGACTGGAGTGCAGTGGCATGATCTCAGCTCACTGCAACCTCCGCCTCCTGAGTTCAAGCGATTCTCCTGTCTCAGCCTTCCAAGTAGGTGGGATTACAGGCATGTGCCTCTACTGCCTGGCTAATTTTTGTATGTTTAGTAAAGACAGGCTTTCACCATGTTGGCCAGGATGGTCTTGAACTCCTGACCTCAAATGATCCACCCGCCTTGGCCTCCCAAAGATGTGAGCCAGCGCGTCCGGCTGCTTCTGTTATTTTTAAAGAAATATTCAGCAACAAGGAAATGTAATGGGGGAGAGAAAACTCAATCTTCCCATCCTTTCCCTGGTTCTTATGATGCTCAAAGATGATTTAAGGAGGTAAAGCAGCCTGCTTTTGGCTTTGTGCTCCTGTGGGCCAATGGACACAGTCTAGGAGGCACGGGAGAACTTTCCCAGGGGAATTCCTGGAGAAGTGGCTTGACAACGTATCTGTATGCTCCTTTGTGCTCTACAGGTCCTATATCAGTCTGGGTACTCCAAGAAAATGTCATGAGGGGATTAGATGTCTAACAGATTTACTGGGGTAAATGCCTGTGAGAGAAAAGAGGGAGGGAGGCAGAAGAGACTACAGAGCTGTCAGACTACAATGCAGGACTGACCTCTGCAAAGGAGAGAAGGAGGAAGATGGGGTAGGAAGTCTTCCATGACTGTGCAGTCGAAGGAAGTTTCAGCAAAGCCCATGAGGAGTCATTGAACCAAAGTTACCTATCAAAGGAAGTTGACTTGCAGGAACCGGTCTTAAGGTTCCTGCTTTGCTCAATCATTGGCTGGGAACAGCCTGTAGGATGTGTGGCCTCAGTGCAAAGCTGTGGTAGATTCAAAGCACTGAGGCTGGGGCCCTTAGTCAATTAAACCACTGCAGTAGGTCTGAAAGGTGCATTTTCATGGCTGCCACGCTATTAACGAGCATTCTAAGCAGCACCTCTCCTTTCCTCCTTAACCCTATGGTGATAGTTCAGAAATGCAAGTTATATATGAATCATTTTTCCTATTTGCAGCTGGTCATATACAGGATAAAAGACTCAAAGACACTCCATATGTGGATGGAAAAAAAAAGTGAATTCAATTTCTCCAGCGACCATGAGTTGTCTCCTTTTTCTTCCACCCACTGCAAACCTTTTCTCAGAACTGCTGCCATAGCTAAATCAAATGAGATTTGCATTTCACTTATGAAGTTATATCCTTGCTAGGTAAAGAGATGACTGGGAGGCCAAATTCCTCATTAGTCCACAAAAGAACAATAGGGAACTAGCTTTGATTAGGTACCTATGTTTTACCAGGCATGGTGATAGAGGCTTTGCTTTACATAGGTCATCTCTTTGAACTTAACCTCAACCCTCTGAGGTCAACGTGTATTGCCTCATTTTACAAATTAAGCACAGACCCAAGGTACATACTGAGTAAAGAAAGAGAGATTTGGCTGGGACTGAGTCCAGGCCCTCTGACTGTAAGTCCAGTGCTCTTTCTGGTCCTGCAATTTCTAATCCACACATCGGATAGTTTACCTGAGTTAAAAATGTGAATTAAGTCAGGCTTAAAGCAGAATTTTGTTTTCTATCAGAAATTCTAGAGTAGGTGGAAGGTGAAGACCAAAGAAGGTATTTTCTTTTTCTTTTTCTTTTTTTTTTTTTGAGACGGAGTCTCACTCTGTCACCCAGGCTGGAGTGCAGTGGCACAATCTCGGCTCACTGTAAGCTCTGCCTCCTGGGTTCAAACGATTCTCCTGCCTCAGCCTCCCAAGTAGCTGGGACTACAGGTGCCCGCCACCACGCCTGGCTAATTTTTTGTATTTTTAGTAGAGACAGGGTTTCACCGTGTTAGCCAGGATGGTCTCGATCTCCTGACCTCGTGATCCCCTCGCCTTGGCCTCCCAAAGTGCTGGGATTACAGGGGTGAGCCACCGTGCCTGACCCAAAGAGGATCTTTTCTTCTTCCCTCTTGGTATCATCCTTACTCAATTACAAATGATCAAGGGCGGTACTGCCAGAGTCACCTTGAGAGGCCCTGTTCTCTGCCACCCAGGCTGTTATGTAGTCTCCATTCCAAATTGTCTTTACTCCGGTTTACCCCGTGGATGGCATTTAAGACTTTTCTTAAATTTGAAATTCATAAAACCGTTTTAAACTGAACAATTCAGTGTCATTTAGTACCTTCGCAGTGTTGTGCAACTTCCACCTCTATCTAGTTGCAAAACATTTTCTTTTCTTTTTTTTTTTTGGAGACAGAGTCTCACTCTGTTGCCCAGACTAGAGTGCAGAGGCGTGATCTTGGCTCACTACAACCTCTGTCTCCCAGGTTCAAGCAGTTCTCCTGCCTCAGCCTCCCAAGTAGCTGGGATTACAGGCACATGCCGCCCGCCCGGCTAATTTTTTGTATTTTAGTACAGACGGGATTCACCATGTTACCTAGGCTGGTCTCGAACTCCTGAGCTCAGGCAATCTGCCCACCTTGTCCTCCCAAAGTGCTAGGATTACAGGCGTGAGCCAACCCGCCCGGCCTTGCAAAACGTTTTCATCACACAAAAGAAAACCTTCTACCCATTAAGCAGTTACTCCTCCCTCTCCTCAGCTCCTGGCAACCACCAATTTGCTTTCTATCTCTATGGATTTAACTATTCTGGATATTTCATAGAAATATAATCACATAATATATGACCTTTTCTGTTTGGCTTCTTTCTATTAGCCTAATATTTTTGAGGTTCATTCCTGTTGAAGCATGTATCAGTTCTTCATTCCTGTTTTTGGGATGAATAATGTTCCATAATTTATTTATCGATTCATCTGTTGACAAACATTTGAGTTGTGTCCACCTCTTGGTTATTGTGAATAGTGCTGCCACGTACATTCGTATGTAAGTACTTGAGTATCTGTTGGGTGTATACCTATGAATGGAATTGCTGGGTCTTTTGATAATTCTGTTTTTAACTTTTTGAGAAACTGCCAACATTTTCACAGGGGTTGTACCATTTCGCATTCCCACCAGCAATCTACAAGGATTCTAATTTCTCCACATCCTGCATTTGAGACTTGTGAAGCTGAATTAATCACAGGATGAGGAAGTGGCCTCTCTGAAACGTTTTCCTCTTTCACATTTTAAACTTTCTCTTTCATACATGACATGAAACACAGCCTACGCACGAAAGTGACTAGGAGGAAGGATATTATAAAGTGATGCAAACAGAAATTCCACCAGCCTCCATGTATCATCATGTGTCAAAACTCAGCCAAGCTCAGTGAGCATTCTCATCACATTGCCTCAACAGCTTCCATCCAGGTGAGCCAGCTCAAGACTTTGCTCTCCACCAGGAAGAAGATGACAGACTGTGAATTTGGATATATTTACAGGCTAGCTCAGGACTATCTGCAGTACGTCCTACAGATACCACAACCTGGATCAGGTCCAAGCAAAGCGTCCAGAGTACTACAAAAGGTTGCGTTCTCAGTCCAAAAAGAAGTGGAAAAGAATCTGAAGCCATGCTTGGACAACGTTAATGTTGTGTCCGTAGACACTGCCAGAACACTATTCAACCAAGTAATGGAAAAGGAGTTTGAAGATGGCATCATTAACTGGGGAAGAATTGTAACCATATTTGCATTTGAAGGTATTCTCATCAAGAAACTTCTACGACAGCAAATTGCCCCGGATGTGGATACTTACAAGGAGATTTCATATTTTGTTGCGGAGTTCATCATGAATAACACAGGAGGATGGATAAAGCAAAACGGAGGCTGGGTATGTGTGATGGAAAAATTCTTCATTGTTCTTTACTGTGAAATAGAAATTGAGAATTTCTTTGCTAGTTAAAACAACAACAAAACACTTTACCTAAGAATACTATTTTCCTTGGGTGGCTTGTTTTAATTTTTAAAATATACTTTCTGGCTTATTTCCAATAAATCCTTGAACTTGAACTTTATAGTTGGAAAGCACTTGTGCTTCCAGTTTTTATTCCTAACAGTATAAATTACAGTAGTGAGGTTTGGGGACTAATAAAGCACCTCTCTCATGCAGCTTCACAATCAGCTGTGCACACACTCTAATCTAGTACTTAGCTTTTGCTAGAGTTGTCATGACAGTACAGACAGTACAGGGATTTCTACAATCAGTACAGAAAGTTGCTATTAGATGCTGTTATTTTTAGGTATTTATGGGTTGCAAAAGATAGGTGTAAATTTTTGTAAGTTCATCGCTTACAAATCGGTGTTTTTCAATTTACTAATACATAACAAATTATAACATACACTAATATATAGCAAATTACATTATATATAATATATAACAAATTATTACTAATAATAAATTCTGGGATGTTAAAGTTTGTTGATTAAAACATAATGTACTGTATGACCAGCAAGAACCTTCATTCAAGAATTTTCAAATAAAAATTCACTTTATTATCAGTGCCTCAAAAAGCCAAGACCGCATAGAGGCCTGTGTTGAAACTCATGTTGGTAAAAAGCCTGACACAGCTGGATGTATATGGTTTCCTTTATATTCCAATATACTTAATAATTATTTTTTTAAAGCACTTAAGTGTTCATTGATCCTCTTTCCAACCCCTAATTCCTGGCCTTCACCTCTCCCAAGAGGTAACCACTGTTATTAATTATTTTGCATGCAAAACATGCCTACTGAATCTATCCATAGAAAATAAACAATACTTCTTTGTAAAAAATTTTTCGTAAAAAAAGTTTTATGTAAAATGTATATGTATGCTTATGTATATGTTTTACATAACATATATGTTATACCATATAACACATACTTTTTTTACATATACACATAAATTTTTTATGTATACATATAAATTTTGCATATATATTTTTACATGTGTATATGTAAAAATAGTACATGGTACTAATTCTGCCACTTATTTTTTTACCCAGAGTTATTTAAAATAGTATTATTAAGAGTGCTGTGTATATTCTGTTATATGTAAATGCTGTGGAGTATCTGGCCATTTCTAGCTGATAGCTGTTTAGGTTATCTCGAGTTTGCTATCACACACAATGCTTCATTGAATATCATTTTATGTAAATCTTCCCTTGTGCGTGTGTGTAGTTTTCTAGGGTGGATGTTGGGTTGTAGATGCTGGGTCATGGTGTACATACATTTTTTAATTTAGTAGGTCCTTGCCCTCCAAAGTGGCTCCACCAAGTTACACTCCCATCGGCAGCTTGTCAGAGTATCCCAGGGTTCCCCCTACCCCAGCTGACTAACTTTAGGTTGCTGCAATTCGCCATAATTTTCTTAATTTGTTGGGCTAAAAATATAGAGTTTATCTTGTTTCAATTCTCGTTTTCTTGATTTCTAGTAAGGTTAATTTTTTTTTTTACATTTTAAGCATCTTTTCATATATTAACTGATCATTTGTAAATGCAGGGAATTGTCTGTTTACGCCCTTTGCCCATTTTCCTTTTGTCTTTTTCTTATTGATTTGTAGGAATTCTTTGAATATGCTGGATACAAATTATTATTTTTATTATTGTTTAAATTTTTTGAGACAGAGTTTTCGTTCTTGTTGCCCAGGCTGGAGTGCAATGGTATGATCTCAGCTCACGGCAACCTCTGCCTCCTGGTTTCAAGCGATTCTCCTGCCTCAGCCTCCCAAGTAGCTGGGATTACAGGCGTGCGCCACCACACCCAGCTAATTTTGTATTTTTAGTAGAGACAGGGTTTCACCATGTTGGTCAGGCTGGTCTCGAACTCCTGACCTCGGGTGATCCTCCCCCTTTGGCCTCCCAAAGTGATGGGATCACAGGCGTGAGCCATGCACCCAAATTATTTTTATGTATGTGGCAGATATCTTTTAGTTTGCTGATTATCCTTTAAAGCTAATGATGTCTTTGGTCATTATAAACGTTTAAAAGTTTGTTGCAATCAAATTTATTGATCTTTTACTTGATGCCTTTTTCATTTTGTTTAAGGCCTTCCTGCATGATAGAGCTTACTGCAGCTACTCCCCTTTCTCAATCACCTTCTTCCTGGAACTTAGTTCTTTCTAACTGAGCCTGGCTGAGGCTGGGCGAAGCATGTGAAATGTTTTGTCATGTTTTCTTCCGGTTGGCTGTGGGAGGCTATACTCGAGGACTGGTGGAAATTTCAGCTGCACTGTGTAGATTTCAGGTGAAGGCAAACGTTCTCTAGCACAGAGGATCACAGATGAGCCCGCGGAGAAATACTCTACTAGTTTGCAGGCTCTGTGTGGGTTTGGATTGTATTTCCAATGCTTAGCATAACACTTGGAACACACAGACAGTGAATAAATATTACTTAAAAATTTAACTTCTCCACAATAAATTTTGTGAGCTCCTGGAACTCACTGTTAGCAAGAGGTGTGGAATTGTCTCTGAGAATTTCTAGTAGTACCCTCATCTTTCGAGGGCGGTACAGATGTAAACATGAGTGTGGCCGCATGAACCTCTCCCAAGTGTAGATACAAATACACATATTGCCTGCACATGCACACACTCAGCCTTTCTAAAGTTTCCAAGCTCTCTTTTTTTTAAAAAAACACCTGAATAGTTCAAGTTGTAGACATGAAATAAATACTCTTGAAAATGTCATTTCAAAGCAATCTCCATGCTGCTTTCCCAGCTCAGATGAGACATTGATTCTGTCAACGATAGGCAGTGCTTTTTTGAGTCAGTGCAAACTGGCATGGAAAACTGTTATCATCTTTTCATAGTAATGTTGACAAATCTGCTCAAATGAATGAATTTACTCTTGAATGATTCATTTCAGGGGAAATGGCACAATCACACGCCTATGCTGGTAGAGTCAGTGGCCCACAAGAAGAGGTAAGAGTAGAGGAGGCCCTTACAGCTTTATCAAGATGTGAGCACATACGATCTATAATTTAATTGAATGTTAAAATTGCCCAGAGACTTTATGAAAACTTTGAATCAAGAATGTGGTATGTGCCGGGTGCAGTGGCTCACGCCTGTAATCCCAGCACTTTGGGAGGCTGAGGTGGGTGGATTACCTGAGGTCAGGAGTTCAAGAGCAGCCTGGCTAAGATGGTAAAGCCCTGTCTCTACTGAAAATACAAAATTAGCAGGGCCTGGTGGCGGGTGCCTATAATCCCAGCTACTTAGGAGGCTAAGGCAGGAGAATCACTTGAACCTGGGAGGCGGAGGTTGCAGTGAGCCAGGATTGTGCCACTCCAGCCTGGGCAACAGGGTGACTCCATCTCAAAAAAAAAAAAAAAAAAGCAGTATGTGAGCACAACATAGATGTTCAGAGCACCAACTCAGAATCAGACAGACCTGGCTTCATTTCTGGGCTTGAGTGCTTACTACCTGTGTGAATTGTACAGGTTGCTTAACTTCCCTAAGTCTTGTTTCCATATCTGTAAAAACAGGAAAATATTGCAGCCTATGTCTTGGGACTGGTATAAGGATCAAATTAGTTAATATATGCAAAGCACTTGAAACAATTCCTGAAAATGAGTACTCAAAACAAGTTTAGGGTTATTGTTTATCATGTAAAACAGATCCCCTAATGGGAAGAAACAAGACTGGTCTATCAGTAATGGGACTCATAATCTCTTTCGTTATTCTATTTCTCCTTTTTATCAGTTGTCTTCCCTTCCTTCCTGCTTTCCTGCCTTCTTTTGTTTGTGGCTTCTCATCTCTCTTTTTCTCGTCTTCCACATTTACCATGATTTCCTCCTGTCCCCTCTTCTAATTTGAAGTGCTGAGAAAGGATGTGCTCTCACAAGATCTGATAGGAGAGCTAGTGCCATTTGGCTGCCTTCAGTATTCATGAGCAAATGATAGTTCTTGAAAACCATTAGAATGTTCATGAGATGAAACTCATGTCTCTTCTCTTGGGATCACCCTTCCTTTTGAACCAGGTGGGTCTTCTTACTTCCTCCCGCTTCAATGAAGCATTCTCCTCTGCATATGCTGGGGGAGTAGAAAGAATGCTTGGCACTCAGCTCCACATGGGAGAAATCGTGTCTACTTAATGCATCACTGTGTACCTCATGCCTAGCATAGGGCCTATTGCATAGAAGGTAACAGTATTTGCTGATGGAATGATTCAACGAACCAACACTGAAACTGGAGATTTGAAATCTGGTTTTCTCACTCACTAGAAGTATAACCTTGGGTAAATTACTGAGGTACTCAGAGACTCAGATTCCTTATATAATGTATATAATAATATGATATGACATATGATAATTTATTATATATATAATATTTAATGAAAACAGTCTTACCTACCTTTAAAGGAAAGCTAAAGGATTATAAAACACTTTTTGTAAAACAGTGCTTTCCAAGCTGTCGAATACTATGCAACTATGAGAGTTACGTGGGAAATTCCAGGAAGTTTAAGTATGTAATTCTTTGCCCTTTTGAAAGTAGGATGTACAGTCAGAGTTGGTGCTTTCCCAGTAACCACCATTTTAAAGGTTGGGTCATACAGTTAGGCCAAGAGGTTTTTTTTTTTTTTTTTTTTTCTTTGTCATCCTCTTACTCTAAATAATAGTCTGGTCAATTTGAGGCCAAATAAATGGGCACACAGAGACATATAGATGATTAACTAAGTGTTCACTTTGGCAAAGGCATTTCCAAAAGGTATAAAGATCCAGCAGCGAGGTGACACTATCTCAAGTGTTCATATATATCCTTTTATTAAATAAGTTTTGGGGCAAAATTTTCTATTTCTTTTGAATTTTTGCTTGAGATTTTAAAATCATTTAGTGAAAAATAAAAGACCCTCAAGTCAGGCAGAAATGTATGACACTTAAGTGCTAGTTCTCTAACCTTGGGAGTCAGCCTGGACTCCTGTCTCTCATAGCCCACATCCATCCATCAGCAAATCCCCCTGGCTGCCCCTTTGAAATGCTGTAATCCCCTGTGCATCTAGGGGATCCCCTGTGCATCTTCCTCTCTCACTTGACTTTGTCAGTAGCCTCCTGCCAGACTCCATGGTTCCATCCTTTATCTGCTATAATTTGTTTTCCACATAGCCCCCACAGTGATATTTTTAAAACTTGAGGGGCCGGGCGCAGTGGCTCATGCCTGTATTCCCAGCACTTTGGGAGGCCGAGGCGGGCAGATCATGAGGTCAGGAGATCGAGACCATCCTGGCTAACACAGTGAAACCCCGTCTCTACTAAAAATACAAAAAATTAGCTGGGCGTGGTGGTGCACACCTGTAATCCCAGCTACTTGGGAGGCTGAGGCAGGAGAATTGCTTGAACCCAGGAGGCAGAGGTTGCAGTGAGCCGAGATCGTGCCACTGCACTCCAGCCTGGGTAACAGAGTGAGACTCTATCTCAAAAAAATGAAATAAAATAAAAACTTGAATTAGATCATGTCTTGGCCTAATCATAACCCTCCAAGCTGCCCCTTTACCCTGGGAACAAAAGCACAAAATCCTGACTGTGGTCCTCAAAGCCCTACATGACCTAGCCTCTAACCGCCTCTCAAATCTCATCTTCTATGAATCCCTCCGTGTTCTCATAGCTCCAGCCTCGTTGGATAAGCTAAGCACATTCCACCCTCAAGGCCTTTGCACTTGCTGCTGCCTCTGCCTGGAATAATTTTCCGCCAGAAGTTTGCCTGGCTTACTTCTTCCCTTTGTTCAGGCCTCTGTTCCAAAGTTGCCTCCTCAGAGAAGTCTTCCTTGATCACCCCAACTGAGAAAGTACTACTGCCACTCTGTCTCCCTACCCAACTTTAGTGCCTTCATAATAGTTTTCATGACTGGACATCCCATTGCATATTTATTTGCTTATCTGTTTATTGTGTGTGTCTGCCATGAGAATGTAAGCTTAGTGAGGGCAGGGATCCTGTATGATTTCTTCACCACTGTGTTTCCAGTGCTTTAAATGGTACCTGGCATGTGGCCAGTGCTCAACGAATATTTCCTGAATGAATAAATGAATAATAATATTTAGAGAACATCATAATGGTAACATAATGGTATTTGCCTGTATTTTTTTTTTTTTTGAAACGGGGTCTTGCTGTTTAACATAATGTAACGTAATGGGAGTAACATAATGGTATTTGCCTGTATTTTTTTTTTTTGAAACAGCGTCTTGCTCTGTCACCCAGGCTGGAGTGCAGTGGCGCGATCTTGGCTCACTGCAGCCTCGACCTCCAGGGCTCATGCAATCCTCCCATCTCAGCCTCCCAAAGTGCTAGGATTACAGGCTTGAGTCACTGCGCCCGGCTGCCTGTATCTTTAAAAATCCTGAGGTTTTGATTTTCTTTGGACTATTGATACAGTATATTATTTTATGCTTTAGGTTTTCTTGTAACCAAGGTAGCTGAATTTAACAAACTGTCACCATTCCCAGAAATAACAAGGCCTGCACTATTCTTATTTACTACTACATTACTGATAGGATATTGAATCCTTATTTGTATATTTATTTTTATGTAATGGTTTTAAGATACAAATAGCATCATTAAAGAAAATATATTTGAAAATAACATTTTTGAAAGGAAGAAACTCACTCGCATCACCCTAACATATCCACATGCAGACATTGTATGCAATTATAATTAGGGCATACAAGAGTTTTTTCGTGTGACATATTATAAATATTTTCAACACTGTCTCACATATTTCATGTTAACATTAGGCATTAATTTCTAGTGTCTACAGAATATTCCATTAATTGTTATATCATAATTTACTTAACCAATTCCCAATTGTTAGACAATTTGGTTTTTTCGAGTTTTCCCCTTTTAGATACAATGCTTCAACAGTGAAGCATGGATATGCTTTTCTGGCGCCCCCAACCCTCCAATATTTTAGTTGACTGCCTCATGATAAATTTCTAACACTGGAATGACTGGTTCATAAGATGTGTGTATAATTACAATACTCTAGCATATTGGAAAACATATTTTCTTTCCAAAAGTATTCTATCAATGGAACAATGTCACAACAAACTTAACGATGTGGGTGGTACTATTAATAATTTTGAGGTTTGATAGGCATAAAATAACAAAGCCAATTCAATAGGTCTAAAAAACAATAAGACTGTGTTAAAAGTACATTTTTAACTGCTATTAGTGTTTTTCCCATATACTTGTTAATAATTTATATTTCTCTCTTTAATAGTCTTTCCCTTTTAAACTATTAAGGGCCTGAGGATTTTCTGTTACATTTGAATGAACTCTTTCATGCTATAGGTAAATATTTTCCTAGTCTATTGTTCTTTTAATTTTAAGTTTTCATAGTTTAAAAAAATTTTGGGCCGGGCACGGTGGCTCATGTCTGTAACCCCAGCACTTTGGGAGGCCGAGGCAGGTGGATCATGAGGTCAAGAGATTGAGACCATCCTGGCCAACATGGTGAAACCCGGTTTCTACTAAAAATACAAAAATTAGCTGGGCGTGGTGGCATGTGCCCGTAGTCCTAGCTACTTGGGAGGCTGAGGCAGAGGCAGAAGAATCGCTTGAACCCAGGAGGCAGAGGTTGCAGTGAGCCGAGATCGCGCCGTTGCACTCCAGCCTGGGTGGCAGAGCAAGACTTTGACTCAAAAAATAATAATAATAAATAAATTTTAATCTCCTTCTGGCTGAATTCACCAATTTTTTCTTTGTTCACTGTCCTTTCTTTCAACATTGATGTATATAAGGTGATACATTATGACTGCCCAATGATAATAGACAATGATCGTTGTCATAATAATAAAAATCATGCTGGGTGCGGTGGCTCACACCTGTAATCCCAGCACTTTGTGAGGCCGAGGTGAGTGGATCATGAGGTCAGGAGTTCAAGACCAGCCTGGCCAACATAGTGAAACCCCGTCTCTACTAAAAATACAAAAATTAGCCAGGCATGGTGGCATGTGTCTGTAGTCCCAGCTACTCAGAAGGCTGAGGCAGGAGAATTGCTTGAACCCGGGAGACAGAGGCTGCGGTGAGCTGAGATTGCACCACTGCACTCCAGCCTGGGCAACAGAGCGAGACTCCATCTCAAAAAAAAATAATAATAATTTCAGAGGGCCTCATTATACTTGGGAAACATGGGGTTTATGAAAATTCTAGGAAGGAGAGTAATGAAGTGGATACCTCTTGAGAGTGTATAGGAAACTATGAGTATGTACTGGCAGGAGGGAAAGAGGAAGCAGAGAGAGGGGCAGTTTCCTTCCTCTGTCAAGGCATGACAGCATGTCTCAGAGCACGATGCACACTTAACACGTAGGCAGAAAATGGCTTTCTTAGGCAATCTTTCAAATGGAAAATCCCCTTGGCTGGTAGTAGTCATCTGCTCTACCAGTGATGCTCATAAAATGATTCCAAGGCACTGCAGAGCTCTCGAGTCTCTCCCAGCTATCAAAGAGTTATGCTTGGTTTACATTTCAATATTAGTTACACTAGGCTCTGAGCTACTTGCAGGCATTTGTAACCCCAGGTTCTGAAACCTGTAAGATGAAGACGTAAATGTTTGCCAGATGACCATTTGAAAAAATTATATTAACAATTTTCTAATTCTTTTGGCACTTGTTTGGAAATGTATGGAGTGGAAAGAAGTAGGGTGTTCGCATTCTCATCCAAGTCCAGGCACCAAGGGGTTGGCTAATCTTAGATAACTTATTTTTTTTCTGGGCCTCGATTTCCTCATTTGTTAAAATAAGGGAGGGCTTCAGGCTAGATGATCTCAGAGGTACTTTTTGGTGAGGATTATTTGACTACAGATTGTAAATTAACTAAATAAAATGTACAGTTAATTGGGTTATCCTATATTTTTAAAACTATGTCTGATCACAAAGAGAGTAGATTATAAAAGAAGCTATCAACCTTTTCGTAGCTTCAAAGGTATTAGTTTAATTTGGATTTATTGTGAGTTCTCATGATTTTCAATACAATGCAGTTTACAGTGTAATATAATTCATATTACAAATATAAGTGCATTGAAATCAATGTTGGACAATTGAACAAGAACGAGAAAAAAAAGGCTTTCTATCCTCTAGAGCTGTGCTTGCTGTCCACTATGGTAGTGAAATGTGGCTAGCCTGAATTAAGATGTGCTGTTAAGTACTAAATACTCATTGGATTTCGAAGGTTTGTTATGAAAAAAGAATATCTCATTAATGATTTTATACTGATTACATATTAAAATAAAAACTCTAAATGTATCTTAAAAGTTAGTTTTATCTATTTTTTTACTTTGTAAAATATGGCTACAAAAAATTTAAATTACAGATGTAGGTCACACTGTATTTCTGTTAGATGCTGCTGCTTAAGGGGTAGAAGGGGTAGAAGATTAACTATTTGCACTATTTAAATGAAAATATTTTCGCTTTTTATTCCAGCATACTTAATCTCCAATGATTTTTAAAATGTTAAATTTATTCTCTCATAGGAAAATGGCTTTGTAAAGAAGTTTGAACCTAAATCTGGCTGGATGACTTTTCTAGAAGTTACAGGAAAGATCTGTGAAATGCTATCTCTCCTGAAGGAATACTGTTGACCAGAAAGGACACTCCATATTGTGAAACCGGCCTAATTTTTCTGACTTTTATGGAAACGATTGCCAACACATACTTCTACTTTTAAATAAACAACTTTGATGATGTAACTTGACCTTCCAGAGTTATGGAAATTTTGTCCCCATGTAATGAATACATTGTATGTATTTTTCTCTATATGCCATTTTGTCTTCATTTCTTGGGTCTGGCTGGAAATTCAGCCAAAGGGTAAAGCTCAACACAGGAGCTAGGCAATTAATTCTGGGATGATGACCAGGAAGGCGGTGTCTTTTCTGCCCCACGGTAGACTCTTCAGGTGTGCCCATTACCCAAAAGTCCTTCTCTGTGTCACTAGGCTAGACTGCAGACTAGACTGAGAAGCAGACTCAGGCTAGAAGCAGACTCAGGTCGGCTTCCCTCTTCCCTCCTGCCTTCCTTCTTTCCCTTGCTTTCTTCAGTTGCCAGTGACCCTGGCTGCTTAGAGTTTCCACTGATGCCTCCTCCCCACCCTTCTCTCTCTGGCTTGCCATTTGGGGTTGATGGATATGGCAACCCGATATGCAAGATAGTCGGGGATATTCTGAACAAAGAAAATTAGGTAAATAATTCAATGTGGAACTAGTGTTTAAAAAAATGTTTTTTTTTTTTTTTTTTTTTTGTAAAAATGAACAGATTAGGAATTATGTAGTTTGTTAGATCTTGTGTTCTAATTTTTACATCAGCAAATATGATTGTGATATGGGAACTCTATACCTTGTTCTAGACCTTCCTGGCCTTCCCTTCCTCTTTTTTTTTTTAATTTTAATTTTAATTTTTTTAAATTTTTTGTTTGTTTGTTTGTTTTTGAGACGGAGTTTCGCTCTGTCTCCCAGGCTGGAGTGCAGTGGTGCGATCTCGGCTCACTGCAAACTCCATCTCCTGGGTTCACGTCATTCTCCCGCCTCAGCCTCCCTAGTAGCTGGGACTACAGGTGCCTGCCACGACGCCCGGCTAATTTTTTTTTTTTTTTTTTGTATTTTTAGTAGAGACGGGGTTTCACCGTGTTAGCCTCGTAGTCCTGATCAAGTAGTCTCGATCTCCTGATCTCGTGATCCTCCCGCCTCGGCCTCCCAAAGTGCTGGGATTACAGGCATGAACCACCGCGCCAGGCCCTCTTGACTTCCTCTTACAAACATTCCCCCTGGGGCTTGCAAAATTACCTTTCCCTGGAAGCTGTTGATAGATTGCATAAAGAAGCCAGAGCTCGGGCCATGTACATTCTCGCCGGGCACTTCAGTTAATTAATGCTTTACCTAGGAGGTGTGATTCTCTTTTTTTTTTTTTTTTTTTTTGTGTGTGTGTGTGTGTGTGAGATGGAGTTTTGCTCTTGTTGCCCAGGCTGGAGTGCAATGGTACGATCTTGGCTCACTGCAACCTCCGCCTCCCGGATTCAAGCGATTCTCCTGCCTCAGCCTCCAGAGTAGCTGGGATTACAGGTGTCCCCTACCACGCCTGGCTAATTTTTGTATTTTTAGTAGAGATGGGGTTTCACCATGTTGGCCAGGCTGGTCTCAAACTCCTGACCTCAGGTGATCTGCTCGCCTCAGCCTCCCAAAGTGCTGAGATTTCAGGTGTGAGACAACGCACCTGGCCAGGAGGTGTGATTCTTAATGGTGGGGATTAGGACACAGGTGCTGTCAGTAGGGAAGCGTTTTTGGCAGAGGCAGCTTTGGTTTATTTAAGAAGTCACATCTAAGAGGCAACCATCTATGCCATCTGAGGCGCCTGTCTACTGGGAGCAGGGTAAGACTTCACAGTTTCCTTTTTTCTTCTCTTCCTCCAAGTGCCTCACCCCCACCCCCCCATCTGCTTTTAGTGTTCATTCCTTTTTTTTTTGGAGACGGAGTCTTGCTTGCTCTGTCGCTCAGGCTAGAGTGCAGTGGCACGATCTCGGCTCACTGCAACCTCCGCCTCCTGGGTTCATGCCATTCTCCTGCCTCAGCCTCCCGAGTAGCTGGGACTACGGGTGCCCACCACCACTCCCGGCTAATTTTTTGTTTTTGTTTTTTTTTTTTTTTTTTTTAGTAGAGACGGGGTTTCACCGTGTTAGCCAGGATGGTCTCAATCTCCTGACCTCATGATCCACCCGCCTCGGCCTCCCAAAGTGCTGGGATTACAAGCCTGAGCCACCGCCCCGGCCGTGTTCATTCATTTTTGTGTGTTAATCAGAGCTGAGTGGTGGGAAAGAACAGTCACTGATGGTTCTAACAGGAAGTACATATATGGGCACTATTACCTGGAATACATTCACACTAGCAACCACAAAATCTGGTTTTTACACTGCAGTTATTTCTTTAGCAATGTGACACTGGGAAATCAGTGACTATTTCTGATTTGGTCTGTGACCTGGTCTTTTAAACTGTACCTTGCTGTGTGTTTTGTTTATTAATTTACTTTAAAAAAAGGTTTTTATGGCCGGGCGTGGTGGCTCACGCCTGTAATCCCAGCACTTTGGGAGGCTGAGGTGGGTGGATCACCTGAGGTCAGGAGTTCCAGACCAGCCTGGCCAGCATGGTGAAACCTCATCTCTACTAAAAATACAAAAATTAGCCGGGTGTGGTGGCGCGCACCTATAGTCCCAGCTATTTGGGAGGCTGAGGCAGGAGAATCACTTGAATCCAGGAGGTGGAGGTTGCAGTGAGCTGAGATCGCACCATTGCACTCTAGGCCAGGTGACAAGAGCGAAACTCCATCTCAAAAAACAAACAAACAAAAAAAAAAGGTTTTTATAAACCTCAACTCTTACTTCATGTGGCACAGAAAAATTAAATGGAAACAGATCACAGGCCTAAATTTATGTGAAAATTATACAACGTCTAGAAGAAAATGTAAGAGAAAATCTTTACAACCTTGGTGTAGGCAGATTTGTTAGGCAGAACACACAAAGCTTGAGCCAGCAAAGAAAATATTGATAATTAAAAAATCAAAAAATTAAAAATTTTTAATTTTTACTCTTAAAAAGACACTTAAGAACTCAAACAGAAGGTATTTGAATTATACCTCAATAAAGCTATTAAAAAAAGCTCTCAAAAAGGCAAACCACAGAACAGGAGACAATCTGTACCACACTAATATCTGATAAAGGACTTGTGATATGTGATACTCTTACAATTCAATAACAAGATCATCATCAACCTAATACTAAGCATGGGTAAAAGATTTGAACAGACACCTCACAAAAGCAGATACACAATGGCCAGTAGACATGGAAAAGATGTTCCTGGAAAACATGTTCAGCACCATTAGTCATCAGAGAAATGCATTTAAAACCACAGCAAGAGACCACTACGCATCCTCCAGAACAGCTAAAATGAAAAAGATAGACAATGCCAAGCTTTTGGGAAAATGAGCAACTGGAAGTCTTACACACTACTGATGATAATATAAAATTGTACTATTACTTTGGAAAACAGCTTGGAAATTTCTTATAAACATACACTTATTGTAGGACCCAGAAATTCTTCTCCTAGATATTTACCCCAAAGAAATAAACACATATGCTCATATTATTCATAGCTTTATTCATAATAGTCCAAACTGGAACCCAAATGTTCATCAACAGGGGAGTGAATAAACACACTTTGGAATATCCATGAGACAGAATGTCACTCAGCAATAAAAAGGAATGAACTACTGGTACATGCAACAGAATAGATAAATCTCAAAAACATGTCGAGTGAAAAAAGCCAGTCACAAGAGTACATAGTGTATTATCTCCTTTATGTGAAACTCAAAAAAGGACAATACGTAGTGTCAGAAAGCAGGTCAGTTGTTGCCTGGGGCTGGGATGTGAGTATTGACTGAGTAAGAACTTTGCCTGGGGTGATAGAAATGTTCTTCATCTTGATTGTGGTAGTAGTTACATGGGTGTATAAATTTGTCAAAACTCATACAGATGTACACTTAAAACTGGTGCATTTTATTGTAGATAAATAATATCTCAATGAAGTTGACTTAGAAAAAAGTGTTTTTGGCCAGGCACGTTGGCTCATGCCTGTAATCTCAACACTTTGGGAGGCTGAGGCGGGCGGATCACAAGGTTAGATCGAGACCATCCTGGCCAACATGGTGAAACCCTGTCTCTACTAAAAGTACAAAAATTAGCCAGGCGTGGTGGCTGGCGCCTGCAGTCCCAGCTACGAGGGAGGCTGAGGCAGGAGAATTGCTTGAACCTGGGAGGCGGAGGTTTCAGTGAGCCGAGATTGCGCCACTGCACTCCAGCCTGGTGTCAGAGTGAGACTCCGTCTCAAAAAAAAAAAAAAAAAAAGAAAGAAAAGAAAAAAACAGTTTTGCAAAAAATGATAAACACTCATCAGAAGCAACGTAAACAGTAAGAAAAAATACAAAATTAGAGAAATAAAAATCACTCCAACTACTAATTTAAACTGGAAAGTTATTAATGCCGTGAATAAAGTCCTGAAGCACCATTATTTTGTTTGCCTTGTCATTTAAAAGGACTTTGTCATTGTAAATTAGAGCCTTGCTGACACTCTACCAGGCCCTCCCTACGTGGTTTGGTCTCTACTGTGATTGTCCCACTTCATTTCAGTTGTGTCCTCCTCGGGGGTCTGTCTTTTCTGCAGCTTTGCTGGGCTGTTTTCAGGACCTTCTGCCACAGATGTTTGCCCGTGCTGTTCCTTCTGCCTCTGCATCTGGTTAATGCTTACTTGCCTTTCAGATTTCAGCTCAAAGTTCACTTCTTCAGGATGCCTTCCCTGACTAGGTTAAATTCTGCAATTACAGTCTTACAAAATGCCACTGTCTCAATTACAGGGTTACATTTGTGTGATTTTGAAATCAATATATCTGTTTCCCCAATAGATACTAAGTTCTGTATGGGCAGGAACCATGGCTGTTTTTGTTTACCATTTCATTTCAGAGCTCAGTTCAGAACCTGGTAAGAGTTCAATAATATTTTTGTTTAAAAAGAAATGGGGGCCAGGCACGGTGACTCACACCTGTAATCTCAGCACTTTGGGAGGCTGAGGCAGGTGGATCGCTTGAGGTCTGGAGTTCAAGACCAGCCTGGCCAACATAGTGAAACCCCGTCTCTACTAAAAATACAAAAATTAGCTGGGCGTGGTGGTGTGCGCCTGTAATCCCATTTACTCAGAAAGCTGAGGCAGGAGAACTGCTTGAACCCAGAAGACAGAGATTGCAGTGAATCAAGATTGTGCCACTGCACTCCAGCCTGGGCGATAGAACAAGACTGTCTCAACAACAAGAACAACAAAAACTACAACAACAAATGGGAATGAACATAAATTGGTTTTGATTATGTCATTTTGTAGCAAATGAGGCTGGGGTGAGGCTGAACATCATATTCTCAGTAACAGCATGTGCTGTGGTTTGACTGCTCCAAAACTCATGTTGAAACTTAATCCCCAATGCAACAGTGTTGAGAGGCTGGGCCTTTAAGAGCTAATTCAATCATGAGGGCTCTGCCCTCACGAATGAATTAATCCATTTATGGATTAATAAATTAATGGGTTAATGGATTAATGGGTTATCATGGGAGGGGAACTGGTGGCTTTATAAGGAGAGGAAGAGAGACCTGAGCTAGCATGCTCAGCCCTCTTGCCGTGTGATACCCTGCACTGCCTTAGGATTCCACAGAGTCCCCACCAGCAAGAAGGCCCTCACCAGGTCCAGGCGCAGTGGCTCACTCTTGTAATCCCAGCACTTTGGGAGGCCGAGATGGGTGGATCATGAGGTCAGGAATTCAAGACCAGCCTGGCCAATATGGTGAAACCCTGTCTCTCTAAAAAAAAAAAAAAATACAAAAATTAGCCAGGCATGGTGGTGTGCACCTGTAGTCCCAGCTGCTCAGGAGGCTGAGGCAGGACAATCGCTTGAACCCAGGAGGTGGAGGTTGCAGTGAGCCGAGATCGTGCCACTGCACCCCAGCCTGGGTGACAGAGTGGGACTCTGTCTCAAAAAAAAAAAGAAGAAGTCCATCACCAGATGCACCTCCTCAACCTTAGACTTCCTGACTTCCATAGCAGTACAAAAATAAATTTCTTTCCTTTACAAATTACCCATTTTAGGTATTTCGTTATACACAACAGAAAATAGACTAATACAGCATGGGAGAGTGTAATGGCTGTTTAGTGGTTGTTGTCCATGTGCGAAGAACTTTAGATACATAATTTTTAATGTTCATGATGACCCTCTGAAGTAGATATTTTCCCTATTTTACTGTTGAAGAAACAGGCTTAAAACCAGTAAGAAACGTGCCCAATGTCACAGAGTTGGGGGCTTCTGATCTCCCAATAGTCCTCACTGGCTCTCAGTCACTGGGCGTCCTCCTCCTGCACCACTTCCTCCTGATCCCATGGGGCCACTCAGACCCTATGCTTCCTTCCCCATCCCTTTCACAGGCTGAAACTCGGCATGAAGGCCAACTGGGTGAAACTGGTTTCCCCACTGATGGTGAGGACCTTTGGTGGGCAGGTAGCCATCCCCATACTCTCTCTTTTTCACCTTCCACCCTTTTACATGTGTCCTCCCAGTTGTATTGTCCCCAACTTAAACTGCTTGCCACTATTTTGGATCTGGACACGTTTTACATAGTGTGCAAAGTTGCTCACAGGGAAACGTTGCTTGGTAACATCCCACAGAACATGAAAATACAACAAATCCTTTATTTATAATTGGGAGCTCTGTGTGGTTATTTCTGCTTGAAGATGCTATTAGGATCCCATCACCAGGACAGGGCAACGCCAAATCGTTTTTCTACAGTTTGGGTTTTTGTGGATTCATCTGCCTTATGACTAGAGGCAGCATTTTCAAGACAGCTGACTGGGCCTAGGACTATGATTTATTGCCTTAAAAGCTAAGCCTGACTGGCTCACGTGAGATCCAAACCCACGACCCATGATTCCTTACACTGTTTTAAAGTAGGAGATAGATGACTAGGCTATTTGAGCAACAGAAGAATGTATATATAGAGTTTAGTATTATAAACTCTTGCAACACAATTATTTTGACACAATCTCATTTCCATTGACCTTACTTCCTATTTCACTGAGAACTTCTACATCCTCTCTCTGCCATATCTACCTCCCCTGCTGCATCTAGACAGGTTAAATTTCCCTTCCTGGTATTATGGTGAATCAGTTATTCTAAGGCCAACCCCTACATTTGTGTGTTAGACCTTGTTTCTTATTTCCTCTGCAGGAGGAAACTATTCTGCATCATACAATTTCCTGTCTCTAATGGACCAGTCCTATTAGCACCTGAACTTGCTATAGTTTCTCCTTGGTAAAAGCAAACAAACAAAAAACCAAACACACAGTCTCTGAGTGACTACCCTATTTTTTTGCTTCCCTTCATAGAAAAAATCCTCAAAAGAGGTCTCTATAATACTTCCTGTCTCCGATTCCTCTCCTCTCATTGTCTCTTGAACATGTATCAATCAGACTCTCATCCCCACTACTAAGTTCAGGGATGAATTCTCAGTCCTCAACTTCCTTTATGTGACATTTGACACAGTGAATGACTTTCTACATATTTTAATTTGACTTCTGGAACATTACTCTGTGGTTCTCCTCCCATGTCGCTGATTACTCTGTTTCCCTTGATGAATCTTCCTCATCTCCCCAAGCTAAACTCTGTAACTCTGAATATTGGAGTGCCCTGGCTAGTTTTTGGCTTACTTCTCTTCCTTACCTGCCTTCATGTGCTAGATATCTCTTTCAGTAGCATGGCTTTTAGGATCCACCATGTGCTGATGACTCCCAAAATCGTATCTCCAGCCAAGACCTCTCCCTTCAACTCCAGACTCAAATATCCAATTGCTGACCTGATGTCTCTCTACTTGGATGTTTAACAAGCACTTCAGATTTACTGTCTAAATCTGAATATCTGAACCTCTAACCCCTGAATCCTTCACCATCTTAGTTAATGGCATTTCCATCTTTTTACCCACTTAAGGTGGAAATCTTCTGGACTCATTGACTCTTTTCTTTCTTTCACTATACCCATTCAATCCATCAGGCAAAACTGTGTGGTTCTTTCATCAAAATACATGCAGGGCCAGGCGTGGTGGGTCACACCTTTAATCCCAGCACTTTGGGAGGCCGAGGCAGGTGGATCACGAGGTCAAGAGACCGAGATCATCCTGACCAACATGGTGAAACCCCGTCTCTACTAAAAATACAAAAATTAGCCGGGTGTGGTGGTGTGTACCTGTAATCCCAGCTACTTGGGAGGCTGAGGCAGGAGAATTGCTTGAACCCAGGAGGTGGAGGTTGCAGTGAGCCCAGATCATGCCACTGCACTCCTGCCTGGGCAACAGAGCGAGACTCCGTCTCAAAAAAAAGTATATAAATTATATATAATATATAAATTAACATGTAAATTATATATTTTATTAAAAAATTAATATATATAATTTCATATATATATAAATTACTTATTAAACTACTGCTATCCAGACTTGAACCACTTGAAGTCCCTTGTATAGATTTTGCAGTGACCTCCTAGCTGGTCGTCTGGCTTATTTCCTTGCTCCTCTACAATTTGTTCTCAACCTACAGTCAGAAGGGTCCTTCAAAATGTAAGATCACTTATGTTCCCTCTCCATTCACAACTCAGTGGTTTCCGCTGCACACAGAGAAATAGTCCAAGTTCTTAAAATGGGCTCCAACGCCTTTCACAATTTACTTCCCTGTGAACAGCTTGACTTCATCTTTCCCTTGCTCATGAAGCTTCCCTACAGTGTCAACCACACTCCGTCTTCCCAATATCTGAAACCTCTTATGTTACTGAGTCTTTTTTTAGGATCTTGATCTCTGCCTTGGTAACATGGCTCCTGAGGCTTAAACAAAATTGGTGAAATGTCCACAGAGCTCTCTGGGGACTCAGAACCATAATGAACTTCACACCTAGTGTGGCATGTACAAGTGCTGGTGCTTTGAAAGTACAATCCTTGATGGAAATGCAGAGTATGAATACTACATTGTTGTTAACTCTCAAGGATTTTGGAGCAAATGAGGAAGACTTTTCCCTCAAGGGAATCAAAGCTTTACCTAACTGGACAAGGGTGTTTTATTTTTAAAGGGTTCTGTCCAGGGTGCAGAATCATCAGAGTAGATATGAATACACAGAAAATAGATGCCTCGGAATTCCGCAGGGACACCTGACCCACAGCATTCTTCCTCCATAGTGCTGGGGTCGCCTCTATCAGTAAGTCCTCAGGCTGCTCTGCCTGCCTCTTCAGTGTCCTTTTGCTTTCATCCTTGTTGATATCCAATCAGCTTCTCAACCAGAAACTTGGTTCCTGGCAGTCATTCTCAAACCTTCTTCCATTCCTTTTATTCAACTAAAAATGGACAAATCCTGCCAATTTTACTTGTTAGATATCTCTTAATCTACCCACTTTTCTCATTCTTAACTTTTATGCCAACCACTGATAGAACTTTTTTTTTTTTTTTGAGGCGGAGTCCCACTCTGTCGCTCAGGCTGGAGTGCAGTGGCACGATCTCAGCTCACTGTAGCCTCCGCTTCCCAGGTTCAAGCAATTCTCCTGCCTCAGCCTCCCGAGCTGGGACTACAGACGCGCGCTACCACGCCTGGCTAATTTTTTTTTTGGATTTTTGGTAGAGATGGGGTTTCACCATGTTGGTCAAGCTGGTCTTGATCTCCTGACCTCGTGATCCACCTGCCTTGGCCTCCCAAAGTGCTGGGATTATAAGTATGAGCCACCGTGCCTGGCCCCTTCCTCCCCAACGCCCCCCCACCCCCGCTTCTTTTTTTGAGACAGAGTTTCACTCTTGTTGCCCAGGCTGGAGTGCAATGGCATGATCTCGGCTCACCGCAACCTCCGCCTCCCGGGTTCAAGGGATTCTCCTGCCTCAGCCTCCCGAGTAGCTGGGATTACAGGCATGCGCCACCACGCCTGGCTAATTTTCTATTTTTAGTAGAGATGGGATTTCTCCATGTTGGTCAGGCTGGTCTCGAATTCCTGACTTCAGGTGATCCGCCGGCCTCGGCCTCCGAAAGTGCTGCAGTGTGAGCCACCTTGCCTGGCCACAACCTTTTTTTTTTTTTTTTTTTTTTTTGAGACGGAGTCTCGCTCTGTCGCCCAGACTGGAGTGCAGTGGCGCGATCTCGGCTCACTGCAAGCTCCGCCTCTCGGGTTCGGCCATTCTCCTGCCTCAGCCTCCCAAGTTGCTGGGACTACAGGCGCCTGCCACCACGCCCAGCTAATTTTTTTTGTATTTTTAGTACAGACGGGGTTTCACCATGTTAGCCAGGATGGTCTGGATCTCCTGACCTCATGATCCACCCGCCTCGGCCTCCTAAAGTGCTGAGATTACAGGCGTGAGCCACTGCGACCGGCCCCGGCCACAACCTTTTTACTCACATATCCATATCTACTCCTGTCTCCATTTGGTACATTTGATACAGCCAGCGTATTAATCTTAAAAAGGAAATCTGATGTCACAATACTGCTTAAAAATCATTCAATTAATTCCAGCACTTTGGGAGGCCAAGGCAGGAGGATCACAGGTCAGGAGATTGAGACCATCCTGGGCAACATGGTGAAACCCCATGTCTACTAAAAATACAAAAATTATCTGGGCCAGGTGATCAAGGTTAAGGTGATAAGTTGTGTTGATAGCACACCTTGATATCATGTGATGAAAAGGCATTTAATCTTTGTGGTATTGTTTCCCCAAAACCCATAATCCCAGGAAAACATCAAATGTAAATTTGGGGACATTCTACAAAATACCCAACCAGTATTTCTCAAAACTGTCAAGGTCATCAAAAACAAAAAGTCTGAGGAAAATTTCACATTTAAGAGGAGCCTATAGGCAGGGCACGGTGGCTTACACCTGTAATCGCAGCACTTTGGGAGGCCGTGGCGGGTGGATCACAAGGTCAGGAGTTCAAGACCAGCCTGGCCAACATAGTGAAACCCTGTCTCTATTAAAAATACAAAAATTAGCCAGCATGGTGGCACATGCCTGTAATCCCAGATACTAGGGAGGCTGAGGCAGGAGAATCGCTTGAGCCTGGGAGGCAGAGGTTGCATTGAGCCTAGATAGTGCCATTGCACTCCATCCTAGGTGACAGAGTGAGACTCCAACTAAAAAAAAAAGAGGAGCCTATAGAGACACAGTGTGGTATCCTGGATTGGATCCTAGAACAGAAAACAGATATCACTGATGTCACTGGAAAAACCAGTAAAAAAAGTTTGGAGTCTATTTAATAGTAATATATTAGTGTTTCTTAGTTTTGTCAAATGTGCCATGGTAATGTAAGATCTTAACATTAGGGGAAACTGGATAAAGGATATGTGGGAACTGTTAGTATTATCTTTGCAACTTTTATGTGAATTTCAAATTATTCCAAAATGTTCATTAAAAAACAAACAGATGGCTGGGCTCGGTGGCTCAAACCAGTAATCCCAGCACTTTGGGAGGCGGGGGCAGGCAGATCACAAGGTCAGGAGATAGATGCCATCCTGGCTAACACGGTGAAACCTCGTCTCTACTAAAAAAAAGTACAAAAAATTAGCCAGGCGTGGTGGCAGGCGCCTGTAGTCCCAGCTACTTGGGAGGCTGAGGCAGGAGAATCGCTTGAACCCAGGAGGCAGAGGTTGCAGTGAGCCAAGATTGTGCCACTGCACTCCAGCCTGGGTGACAGACAAAACAAACACAAACAAACAAACAGACACTGGCCGGGTGCGGTGGCTCATGCCTGTAATTGCAGCACTTTGAGAGGCTGAGGCGGGTGGATCACCTGAGTTCAGGAGTTCAAGACCAGCCTGGCCAACATGGCAAAACCGTGTCACTACTAACAATACAAAAAATTAGTCGGGCATGGTGGCAGGAACCTGTAATCCCAGCTATTTGGGAGGCTGAGGCAGAAGAATTGTCTGAACCCAGAGGGCAAAGGTTGCAGTGAGCTGAGATCGATCATGCCATTGCACTCCAGCCTGGGTGACAGAGCGAGACTCTGTCTCAAAAAAAAAAAAAAAAAAAAAAACAGACAAACGAAATACAAGCTCATGTCATCTGGACCCAGGTTCTTCAGCTTCATCTTGTGCCTCTCTCCTCTTGGCTCTTGGTTGATTAGCCATTGGGGCCACCTTTCAATTCCAATATCATGCCATGTTTCCCTTTAGAACCTTTGTATATACAGTTGTTTCTTCATGAAAAATTTTCCAGTTTTTCTCTCTTCCCTGTTCTCACTCTCTCACCTAAAGAATGCATACTTAGCCTTGTGATTTCAGCTGAAAAGTCATTTCCTTGGAGTGGGGGTGGGGGTGATGGTGGAACAGGGGAAGGAGGGGTCGGTCACCAGCAACCTCCTAATCTATCTAAATGGAGAGAATGCTCTGTGCAGGCTGGCTATATTATTGTTTGCATGATAATTTTATTTCTTCCTGCAAATTGGCACTTGGTTTATACATTGATTAGTGGTAGTACTTCCCAAACACAACCAGTGAGACCGCATGGCAGTTGGTTATTGGGTTTTCTCTGGTGACACTGTGGCTTTTCTTTTAAATTTCTACAATGACTACCTACCACCCCGAGCTGAGGCAGTCAACTCCTTCTGAAAACGACGTGCCACCCTTAAAGTGCGTGGCAGCACTTCAGCTATAGCTCCATCAGCAAAGAGTACAATGGGGTTTCTTCTCTTGACCTGAAATTTCAACAGCAGCTGGGGATTTTATTAGCTTAATAAGTTGCTCTTCCCACCTCGTTGTCGCATGACACAGCCTTCCCTCCCTGACTCAGCAACTATCTGCTGAGCATCCGTTCCACACCAGGCCTGGTGTTGAGCAGTGAAGATACAGGTGACTGCAGAACATGGGCCGGTCTCATACTTCACAGGATGAACAAGAACAGAGCTACAGAGCTAATAAAACAGTGCTGTGACAGAGGAGGAGGTGCATTTTAGTGTCAGTTTTGGAGATCCTGGGTTAGAATCTGATAACCTTTATGTAGTATGTACGTGAGCTAGGGCAAGACACTTAGGATTTCCAAACCTGTTTCCTCTTCTATAAAAATACTGTAATAATATGTACTTTGTGATTTCGTTTTGAGGAACATAGAAATTACATAAGAAATTTAACTTGGCACCTGGCATTTAGTAAACTCAAAAATGGTACCTATTATCACTGGCCTTATTGTAGTCCAGATGCCCGTTCTCCTCTCATCCTCCAGTTTTTGTTTTTGTTTTTTTTTAGACGGAGTCTCGCTCTGTTGCCCAGGCTGGAGTGCAGTGGCGCAATCTCAGCTCACTGCAAGCTCTGCCTCCCGGGTTCACGCCATTCTTCTGCCTCAGCCTCCCAAGTAGCTGGGACTACAGGCGCCCACCACCACACCTGGCTCATTTTTTGTGTTTTTAGTAGAGCGGGGTTTCACCGTGTTAGCCAGGATGGTCTCGATCTCCTGACCTCGTGATCCGCCCGCCTCGGCCTCCCAAAGTGCTGGGATTACAGGTGTGAGCCACTGTGCCTGGCCTCATCCTCCAGTTGTTAAATTTTTCCCATACTAATCAGCCTTATGTTTACCCACAAGAATCCACTCACATGACTGTGCAATAAGGACCACTGAATATTTTGTCAGGGAGAGAGGTGAGGGGCCACATAAAATATAACCGAAAAAAATTCCTCTTAGACATTTTTATTCTTCAAAGCAAAGTTTCTCTTCCTGGCTGTGTTGTTTCCAGGGACTTTTCCCTTCTTTCCTCTCCCTCCAATGCAGGAGAAACTAGCCTTCTTATCCCCACAATCTTTTCTTTGTATTTGAGTGATTTCCCTCTACTCTTCCCTTTGGGAAGCAACTTTAAGTCCTGTAGTCATCTTATGTAAGCAGTTGAGGGATCATGTTTTTATCATTTTGGCTTCTAGCTCTCTACCCCAAGTGTCTTTCAGAAGTACTTCTTAAAAAAAGAAGTCATACACATGGTACTTTCCTAGGAGGAGTTCTAGTGAATAAAACACCTGTCACTCAGACTGGAGTGCAGTGGTGCTCACTGCAGCCTCGACCTCCTGGGTTCAAGTGGTCTTCCTGCCTCAGCCTCCCAAGTAGCTGGGATCACAAGTGTATGCCACCACAACTGGCTAATGTTAAATTTTTTTTGTAGATATGGATATCTTGCTTTGTTGTCCAGGCCAGTCGGGAACTCTTTAACTCAAGTGATCCTCCCCTCTCAGCCTGCGAAAGTTTTGGGATTACTGGCATGAGCCACTGTGCTCAGCTACATGTTTTTTGACTTAACACATAGGGTCAACTAAAATTCCATGTTTTTCACATGATGGTCTCTCCTATCACATGCTTTCATAAAGTTTATTTAACAGTTAAAAATTTTTTTGAACTTTTATTTTGCACTAATTTTAGTTTTACAGAAAAGTTGCAAAAATAGTACACTTCATCTAGCTGCCACCAACATTAACATCTTATATAGTCATAGTACGACTATCCAAAGAAGGAAATTAACATTGACACAGTATGATTAACCAATCTACAAATCTTACTGGTATTCCCCAGTTTTCTCACTAATGTCTTTTTCTGGTCCAAAATCTAAAAGAGATCATGCAATTTAGTTGTCATGTCTCCTTAAAGCTGTGACAATTCCTCAGTCTTTTGTCTTTCATGACTTTGGGACTTCTGAAGATTACTAGTCTGGCATTTTATAGAATGTCCCTCAATCTGGGTTTGATGGTTTCTCATGATTAGATTGAGGTTATGCATTTCCGGCAGGAATACAACAGAAAGCTGTGTCCTTTCCAGTGCATCATACTGGGGGCAACATATGTCATCTTATTAGTAATGCTAACATTGACTACTCAGTTAAAGTGGTGTCTGCTAGGTTTCTCCACTATTAAGTTTCTTGTGGGGATATATTTTTGAGATTATGGTGTTTTTGCGATTATGATGTTTCTCATCATTCTTCCACCCACTAAACTTAGCATCCATCAACAGTTTTCATCTGCAACAATTATAACTGCAATGTTTGCTTAATGGTGATTTTCCATTTCCATTATTCCTTCCACATTTATTAACTGGAATTATGTGATAAGGAAGCATATCTCTTCTCTCGTAGTTATTTATTCATATCAGTGTGCACTATGGATATTTATTTTATGGGTTATGATGTAAGATTATCATTATTTTGTTGCTCAGATTGTCCAAGCATTAGCCATTGGGAACCCCGATTCAGCTCCTGGCTCCCTTTTGTCATGCTCCCTTCCTTTCAGAGCATGTCCTTGCTTTGTGGCACCACAAGATACTCCAGTCTTGGCTCTGATTTTCACTGCCCCAACTCTAGAATCAGCCATTTCTCCAAGAAGCTCTTTTTTTAAAAAAAAAAATTGGAAAATGATATTAAGAAACCAAGATCTTGTTGTTAGATTTCATTGCTACTCGTGTGTTATTGCTTCCAGGTCCTCTCACAAACAGAGCTAGTTAATAAAATACAGGGGAAAAATGTAAATAAAGATATTTCTATATATTTTGTATCTTTTTTTTTTTTTTCTTAACACAATAGTTTATTTATTGAGTGCCTCCTCTCCCAGTCCTTGCAGTCTCTAGGTCACTTTTTCTGCTTGTAGATTTTGTGCACAAGACCCAGAAAGATGGCTGGGAGCAGGGGCGCTGCGGACTGTTCAGTGAGACCCATAATGTGGCTGTAACCGTCTTCCTCATACTGCAAGAACACGGCCGGCAGATCCAGCTCCTCATATAGTGCCTTCACCTGGACTACCTTCTTGGCCTTCTTCTGTCCGTAATTTTCCTTCCGGATCTGGTACTGTTCCAGAGTGGACCGTTGCAGACACTGAACCACCACCAGCCAGCTGCATTTGTTGTCCTGGATGCCAGTGCCAACTTTGCGGGTCACAATGGGGTCCCCAAAGAGGTCAAGGTAATCATCCTGAACTTGAAAAAACTCTCCCATCTCCAGTAGGATCTTCTAAGCATTGGCGTGCTCCTTCTCACCATCAAGTCCTACCATGTGCATGACTGCAGCTACAGGAAGGTAGAAAGAGTAGAAAGCTGTCTTGTACTTGACAATAGATTTGTACCTCTTTTCAGTGAATCTGCCAAAATCCACATGGTCCTAGGGGGCTGTGATGAGGTCCAGGGTCTGCCCAATCTCAGGCTGATAGGAAATCTGCAGGAAGAGCTCAATCAGGTTCCGGTAATAGGGCTGCGCTCGGCAATAGAGCTTCAGCAGGTAGTAGATACACGCTTCCAGAAGGATAGCATAATTGATGGCATCCTACCCCACACTCGTCTTCTGATAACAGCAGATCTGTCCCCAGCGGGTGAGGGATGAATCCATGATGTCATCTGTCACCAGGAAGAAAGCTTGCAGCATTTCCACACACCAGCCCACAGTCAGGGCCCTCTGGAGACTATCAGCATCCTGTTTCCTTGGCTGCACCAGCTCCTGGAATGCTACTAGCACCATCAAACCCCAGTGATACTTGTTTCCAATGGCATTGTACTCCAGGACCTCCTTGAGCCGGGCAATAGCATCTCCTGTCTCTGAGTGCCCCATGTCATCCTCAGTCAACACTCCAACGATCTGGGAGAAGTGCTGAAAGAAATCCTGCTTTTCTTGGGCATAAACATCTGATTTCTGGTCCCCATTCATTCTGAGGGAGGAGCAAAGGGCTGTGTTCCTGGATGTGGGTTCCTGCCGTATCTATCTGTGTGTGTACACTAAAAACCACGTGTTCATACCTCGGATTGACACCTCTGATTCTAATCCAAAACAACAGGGGTCATTCTAGCCTTCCCCCTTTTCTTATTTGTAACTTGTTTTTCCAACAGGGAGAATCCCGATTGTCATTGGTCACAACAAATTTACTTATTTGTTCAATGATATACAGACACAGATAAGGTAGATTCACAATTGCTAATTTATACCCCTGTGAAAAACAAATGTACTAACCAGAGGACAATATTTGTATGAAGTTGTTTTTGTCTTTAGTCTTATGACGCAGTCAAAATAAAAGTTTCCTAAATTACTTAAGTATTTTCTTCTCCACCCACTTTGTGGTGGTGATGTTAGTTATTTATTAACACAGGTTTTTTTTTTTTCTGCTTGCATTCTATTTTGGCTTGCCTCCACACCCTGGTTGACTGGATGTATGTGTGTATGTGAAACATTACCATGGTTCTGAGGCAGAACTATACACAAAGCTACAATCGGAGAAATGCTACTCTCTCCTCATCACTGCTACTCCATTCCCATCCTCCCATTGTTTCCACCCAGCTCTCACCCTTTCCCTGTAGGTACCCAAAGCTTGTTTTTGGTTTATGTTTACTGAATTCCCCCTATAATGTATATTTTCTTTTATCTCTTTTATTTTAGGAAGATATAATTCACATAACATTAAACTCCCTTTTAAAATGTTCAATTCAGTGGTTTTCAGTATAGTCAAGAGTTGTACAACTATCACCACACTCTAACTTTAGAACATTTTCATCAACTCAAAAAGAAATCCTGTACCCCAGTTCCACCAGTTGTCCCAGGCAACCACTAATCTACCTTCTGTTTCTATGGGTTTGCCTGCTCTGGACATTTCATATAAACAGGATCATACAATACGTGGCCTTTTGTGTCTGATTTCTTTCACTTAGGATTCCTTTTTTTTTTTTTTTTTTTTTTTTAAGACAAGGTCTTGCTCTGTCACCCATGCTGGAGTGCAGTGGCATAATCATGGCTCATTGCAGACTGCCTGGGCTCAAGCAATTCTCCTACCTCAGCTTCTCGAGTAACTGGGACGACAAGTGCACACCACCATGCTTGGCTAATAGTTAAAAAATTATTATCTGTAGAGATGAGGTTTCACTAGGTTGTCTAGGCTGGTCTCAAACTCAAGGGCTCAAGTGATCCCCCCACCTCGGTCTCTGAAAGTGTTGGGGTTACAGGCATGAGCTAGGCAGGATACCATTTTCAAAGGCCATCTGTGTCACAGTATATACCAGTACTTCATTCCTTTTTATGACTAATATTCCAAGGTATGAAAATTCTACATTTTGTTTAGACATTTCGTCAGTTGGTAGAAACTTGACAGAAATTTCCTCTTTTTCATTATTGTGAATAGTGCTGCTATGAACACTCATAAGCAAGTTTTATGTGAACATGTTTTCTTAAGTATATATGTAGGAGTGAAATTACTGTGCCATATGACAACTCTGTATTTAACTTTTTGAGGAACTGCAAAACTGTTTTCCAAAGTGTCTGCATCATTTTACCTTCCCATGGATATGAGTTTCAATTTCTCCACATCTTTGCTAATACTTGTTATTTCCTTTTTTTTTTTTTTAATTACAACCATGCTAGTGGGTGTGAAGTGGTATCTATTTGTGGTTTTGAAGTGCATTTCTCTAACGACTAATGATGTTGAACATCTTTCCATGTGCTTAAAGGCTATTTATATATTTTGTCTGAAGAAATGTCTATTCAAGTCCTTTGCCTATTTTTAAATTAGATTATCTGTCTTTTTATTGCTGAGTTGTAAGAGTTCTTTATATATTCTGGATGCAAATGCCTTATCAGATACATAATTTGCAAATATTTTCTCCTATTCTATAGGTTGTCTTTTCACTTTCTTGAAGGTGTCCTTTGATGCACAAATATTTAAGTTTGATGAAGTCCAATTTACCTATTTTTTCTTGTTGCTTGTGTTTTTGGGGCCGTAACTAAGAAAGCACTTATGAACTTGATGATGTAAGTGATGAAGAATTTATGCCTATTTTTCTTCTGAGTGTTTATTGTTTTAGCTCTTACATTCAGGACTTTGATCTTTTTTGAGTTAAATTTTGACTGTGATGTTAGGCAGGGGTCCAGCTACCTTCTTGCGCATGGGGACTTTCAGTTGTCCCAGCACTGACAACTAGTGTTTTAGTTCTCCTTCTCCCTCTAATGTTTTTTGACTTATTACAAATTATTAAGGGCCTTATTAATCATAGATAAAGATGAGCATATTTCCCCAGCCATGCTTATCATCTTCCTAGTAATTATTCAAAGGGTCCAAAAATTGAACGTGAGAAGTTAAGCCTTGGTCCTAACCCACAAGATGGAGAGAATGATGCCCTGGTGACAGAGCTGTTCTAATTCAAGGATGGAGGGAGTGGTAAAAGCTAAGAGGCCGTCAGTTCAGCCTCACTGGCTGGCTCCTTATCCTATGGCTTTCAGTCCTAACCTCTAATGGGTAAAGCCCAAATGTCAGCTCTTCTCTCCTATTCTGGCTTAAATTCAGTATTAATCAGCTGCTAATGAATTGTTGAGCTTCTACGGGTAGCTCAGGTTGATGCTGCACTCTTTCTAGTAATCTACCCAGGAGGCCAGTTGAACTGTACTTCTCTTTTTTTTTTTTTTTTTTGGAGACAAGTCTCGCTCTGTTGCCCATGCTAGAGTGCAGTGGCACGATCTCGGCTCACTGCAACCTCCACCTCCTGGGTTCAAGCGATTCTCCTGCCTCAGCCTCCTGAGTAGCTGGGGTTACAGGCACGCACCACCACGCCCAGCTAATTTTTGTATTTTTAGTAGAGACGGGGTTTCACCATGTTGGTAGGCTGGTCTCAAACTCCTGACCTCGTGATCCGCCAGCCTCGGCCTCCCAAAGTGCTAGGATTACAAGCGTGAGCCACTGCACCCAGCCGAACTGTACTTGTCTTTTAACTATTTTGCTTTGTCTACGATCTTGCTTTAACACCTCAGAATTGATCTAAAAGGTGGATGTGGGGTAGGGTTGGAAAAAAGCACCCTTTCTTCTCGTTATATAAGAAATTACATTATAGAAATTTGAGAAAAATAAAATGAAGAAAACAAAAATCACCTATATCATAATCCTCTGATATATTTTTTTTCCAGTTTTTACTATGCTTTTATAAAATAAACTTGACATTATAATAGATATTTACTTTTATACTGTTTTTTCTTTTTCTTTTTCTTTCTTTCTTTCTTTCTTTTTAAGAGACAGTCTCGCTGTGTCACCAAGGCTGCAGTGCAGTGGTACGATCATAGCTCTCTATAACCTCTTTGAACTTCTGGGCTCGGGGGTCCTCCTGCCTCAGCCTCCTGAGTAGCTGGTACTATAGGTACGAACCACCATGCCTGGATAATATTTTGAATATTTTTTGTAGAGACAGAGGCTCACTATGTTGCCCAGGCTGGTCTCGAACTCCTGGCCTCAAGTGATCCTCCACCTCAGCCTTGTTCTTTTCTTTTTGTTTTGTTTTGTTTTTTTGAGACGGAGTCTCACTCTGTCACCCAGGCTGGGGTGCAGTGGCGTGATCTCGGCTCACTGCAACTTCCGCCTCCTGGGTTCAAGCGATTCTCCTGCCTCAGCCTCCTGACTAGCTGGGAATACAGGTGTGTGCCACCACGCTTGGCTAATTTTTTGTATTTTAGTAAAGATGGGGTTTCACCATGTTAGCCAGGATGGTCTCAATCTCCTGACCTGGTGATCCACCTGCCTTGGCCTCCCAAAGTGTTGGGATTACAGGCGTGAGCCACCTCACCTGGCCGTTTTTTTCTTAACATTATAATATAACCATTCTTTCATTTAAAAATTCTTTTAAAACATTAGTGAAAACAGAGATGTGTCTAATTTCACAAGGTACAAATTTTTTACATGGAGATTGTTTTTAGCTTTTTACTATTATAAATATTTCCAAAATAAACATGTATGTACATAAATATTTTTTCCAGATAATTACTGTCTTAGGTTAAATTACCAGATCTAGAATTATCTGACCTAAATCTATGAATACAGTTAAGCTCTTGGAGAATACTGCCATATTGTTTTTCAAAAAGCTTGCTGTAGACCAGGCGCATGGCTCATGCCTGTAATCCCAGCACTTTGGGAGGCTAAGGAAGGCAGACAACTTGAGGTCAGGAGTTCAAGACCAGCCTGGCCAACGTGGTGAAACCCTATCTCTACTAAAAATACAAATAATTAGCCAGGCATCGTGGCAGGCACCTGTAGTCCTAACTACTCAGGAGGCTAAGGCAGGAGAATCGCTTGAACCCGGGAGGCGAAGGTTGCAGTGAGTCAAGATGGCTCCATTTTACCATCTAGCCTGGGTGACAGAGTGAGACTCTGTCTCAAAAACAATAACAACAACAAAAACCAAAGAGCTTGCTGTAATTTACACTTTCATTGACTGTCGTATGAGAGTGAGTGCCCTTTTTACCCCAAAACATTGCACCTTAAGACAGGGTAAGAAGCAATATGATGAAAAGGAGGAGGTAAATGGAAAAGGGAGATCAGGCGGTAAATGGAAAAGGGAGATCAGGCCATCACTTGAGAGAGAATATTCATTTCTGAGTTCTCTCCTTCTACATGAGTATGTGATGGGGCTATTTCGCCATTCTGATTTTCTTGGGGGCTTTTAGCCTTGCCTTATCATGCATCTAGGGAAACAAAAGATCTTCAATCATAAGATGCTTTGGTGCTGCTGGCATTCAAACTTATCATTTGACAGGGAGATGAAGGAAATTAAATTGCACAGTCTGGACACTTTGGAACATCCTTCCTCCCTCTGTCTTTTCTTCTCACCCTTCACATCTGATTGACAAATCCTGCCACTCCACCTCCTCTCTGTCACCTCCTCTCCATACCTATCACATTCTCTAGTTCAGGCTGTCATCATCCTTCACTTGAATAGAATGAACAAATTACCTATGGTCTATTTATCGAACAGTATACATACAGTAGTGAAAATCATGAACTAGGGCTAAATTTTTATTTTAAAATGCAGTTAGATTTGTTACAAGTTGGATGCATCTAAATTATCAAACTAAAATATCATGCCAAATTTGTTGTTTTCTTACAACTTTATCATAGGTCTTTGCTGAGAAAACTTACTTGAGGTCTATAGCTATGTCTCTATATTGTATCTACATCTCCATATGAAACAGAGCATTTCCGCTCTTTCATACTCCATCATTGTGAATGAAATTAAATAGGAACTTTCAAGCTGGTAGGGAAGAAACCGATGGCAATGCTTGAGGAGGAGAGGGATCAAACGAAATGCTGAATTGTGAGGGAAATCCACCTTAACGTGATTCATGTCAAATTCAGAAATTTTAATATTTGTAGTAAACTCTCATGTCCACACTCCAGAGAAGGTCTGAGAGTTGAATATAGCTTAGAAGGCAAGGAAAATTGAGAGTAGAGAAATGCTGTGTTTCACCTCTGTTGCATGCACTTAAGAGGAAGAATTTATAAATGGCAGACTTGGGTTACTTTGCTATTCTATTTTAGCTCCTATTTTTTGTCATTTTTCTTGATGTTTTCTTCTCTTTTATTGTAGTATCTTTTTTTTATACATGGTAACTATGGACAGCAAAATTTCTTACAAACTTATTTCCTGAAAGTAAAATGAGAGGAAGAATTTATAAATGGCAGACTTGGGTTACTTTGCTGTTCTATTTTAGCTCCTATTTTTTGTCATTTTTCTTGATGTTTTCTTCTCTTTTATTGTAGTATCTTTTTTTTTATACATGGTAACTATGGACAGCAGAATTTCTTACAAACTTATTTCCTGAAAGTAAAATGATATCCATTTGGGAGAATACTTGGGAATATCTTGTTAATTTGAAGAGGCACATACCATGTAACCCAGAAATTGTACCTGTAGGTGTATATCCTAGGGGAACTCTTGCACATATGCACAAGGAGACATGTACAAGTATGTACTTGCCACATTGTTGGTTATGTCTTCTATTAATAGAAGAATGATCAAATTACCTATGGTCTATTTATTGAACAGTATAACATACAGCAGTGAAAATAATGAACTAGGGCTACATGTATCAACATGGTGAATCTTGAAACCATAATGCTGAGGGAAAAAGAAGATGGCATAAGAATACTGATAGTATAACAGCATTTGAAACAGTGTGGCATAGCCATGCAGATGTTCTGGTGTCAGGCTCACTTGGTTCAAACCTGCTTCTGTTCTTTCCTAACGTTAAGACCTTGGTAAGTCTCGAACCTTGATTGGCCTTCATTTTCTTATCTGTAAGAAAGATTTTCTTTCCTCATTTTCTTATCTGTAAAGTGGGGATAATATTTTCCACATCTTATGGTTATTGTGAAAATTACAATGTTAGTACTAAAGTAGTAAGAGGAATACATAGCAGGATTATATTTATGCAGTGCATATTCCATCTAAAATCATGCAAAACAATACTGTATTTGTATAAGAATGTGTATATGTTGGTAAAAGTACATACAGATAAATGAGTGAGAATGATAAGCACAAATTTATGATAGTGGTTATCTCCTGGAGGAAGGGATATTTCTTGAGCTGTAGTGGGTACATGATTGTTTGTTGTTATACTTCTTATGCCTTTGTGTATGACTGAACTATTTCATGATAAAATTTAAATCAAATGAATGAAATTTATTCTTAAAACTATAAATACAGTGTAACCAAATTTCTGAGAAATTGGAAACACGAGGAAAAACTCCAAATTATACCATCTTACCTCACAATTTTTAAAAAATTAAGTAATTTCTCCAACAACTGAGTGAGACTGGTGAATGAGAATGTTATTTTTGTAGCATTTTTTTTTTTTTTTTTGGAAAGAGTCTCGCTCAGGCTGGAGTGCAGTGGCGTGATGTTGGCTCAGGGCAACCTCCGCCTCGCAGGTTCAAGTGATTCTCCTGCCTCAATCCCCTGAGCAGCTGGGATTACAGGCATGTGCCACTATGCCAGGCTAAGTTTTGTATTTTTAATAGAAACAGGGTTTCTCCATGTTGGCCAGGCTGGTCTCGAACTCCTGACCTCAGGTGGTCCACCCACCTCAGCCTTCCAAAGTGGGATTACAGGCGTGAGCCACTGTGCCTGGCCAGCAGCATTCTTCGTAATAGCCAAAACATGGACTCAAGCCGAATGGCCACCAACAGGAGAAGGGATAAACACAATGTGGTATATCCACACAATGGAATACAATTCAGCAATAAAAGGAATGAAATGCTGGTATATGCTACCACTTCAGTGAAATCCAAAATCATTATGCCCAGCAAAAAGAGCCAGACAAAAAAGGCCACATACTGTATGATTCTATTTGTATGAAATGTCTAGAAAAGGCAAATCTGTAGAAGTAAAGAGTAGATTAGTGGTTGGCTGGGGCTGGGAAAGGAACAAGGAGTAACTGCAGATGAGCATGAAGGACTTGGGGGGTTGATGGAAATATTGTACAACTCAGTGGTTGTGATGATTGCAGAACTTTGTATAATTACTCAAACAAACTGCATTGTACACTTAAAAGGGTGAATATTGGCTGGGCACGGTGGCTCACGCCTGCAATCCCAGCACTTTGGGAGGCCAACGGGGGCGGATCACAAGGTCAGGAGTTTGAGACCAGCCTGGCCAATATGGTGAAACACCATCTCTACTAAAAATACAAAAATTAGCCAGGCATGGTGGTGGGCACCTGCAGTCTCAGCTATTTGGGAGGCTGAGGCAGGAGAACTGCTTGAACCCAGGAGGTGCAGGTTGCAGTGAGCTGAGATCATGCCACTGCACTCTAGCCTGGGTGACAGAGTGAGACTCCGTCTCAAAAAAAAAAAAAAAAAAGAGTGAATGTTATAGTATATGTGTCAAGAAAGCTGTTTTAAAAAGCAGCCTTGGCTGGGCATGGTGGCTTAGGCCTATAACCCCAGCATTTTGGGAGGCCAAGGTGGGTAGATCACTTGAGGCCAGGAGTTTGAGACTAGCCTGGGCAGCATGGTGAAACCCCATCTCTACAAAAAATTCAAAAGTTAGCCAGGCATGGTGGCAAGCATCCGTGGTCCCAGCTACTCGGGAGGTTGTGGTGGAAGAATTGCTTGAGCCCCATGGGGAAAAGAAAGAGAGATCAGATGGTTACCATGTCTGTGTAGAAAAGGAAAACATAAGAAACTCATTTTGATCTGTACTAAGAAAAATTGTTTCTGCTTTGAGATGCTGTTAACCTGTAACTTTAGCCCCAACCCTGTGCTCACAGAAACATGTGCTATAATGAATCAAAGTTTAAGGAATTTAGCGTTGTGCAGGATGTGCCTTGTTAACAATATGTTTGCAGGCAGTATGCTTGGTAAAAGTCATCGCCATTCTTCATTCTCTATTAACCAGGGACACGATGCACTGCAGAAAGCTGCAGGGACCTCTGCCCAAGAAAGCCTGGGTATTGTCCAAGGTTTCCCCGCACTGAGAAAGCCTGAGATATGGCCTCATGGGAAAAGAAAGGCCTTACCATCCCCCACCCTGACACCCGTAAAGTGTCTGTGCTGAGGAGGATTAGTGAAAGAGGGAGGCCTCTGCAGTTGAGATAAGAGGAAGGCTTCTGTCTCCTGCTCGTCCCTGGAAATGGAATGTCTTGGTGGAAAGCTGACCATTCCCATTTGTTCTATTCTGAGATAGGAGAAAACTGCCCTGTGGCTAGAGGCGAGATACGCTGGCAGCAATACTGCTCTGTTACTCTTTGCTACACTGAGATGTTTGGGTAAAGAGAAACATAAATCTAGCCTACGTGCACATCCGGGCACAGTACCTTTCCTTGAACTTATTCATGATACAGATTCCTTTGCTCACATGTTTCCCTGCTGACCTTCTCCCCACTTGTTGCCTTGCTATACTCCCCTCGCTAAGATAGTAAAAATAAAGATCAATAAATACTGAGGGAACTCAGAGATGGGTGCTGGTGTGGGTCCTCCGTATGCTGAGCGCCGTTTCCCTGGGCCCACTGTTCTTTTTCTGTACTTTGTCTCTGTGTCTTATTTCTTTTCTCAGTCTCTCTCAGAGCCCAGGAGGCAGAGATTGCAGTGAGCCAAGATCACACCACTGTACTCCAGCCTGGGTGACAGAACAAGACCTTGTGTCAAAATAAATAAATAAATAATAAAACTGCAATGCTGCCCCGCCTCCCTCCCTATTTTTCTCCATAGGACTATTTCTATGCCCTTCACTCTATGCCCTCCTCCATTTGTTTACCATTTTTATTTATTTTGGGTTTATCTTCTCATCATAGCTTCTTACAAACATAAGTATATATGTATATATTTTCATATCCTTTACTGCTTCTTGTACTAAAGGTGCATACTATAAACACCATTCTGAACCAGTTATCCTGGAGCTACATGATCTTCATCTCTTTCCTTTTCATTGATGCATAGTCCTCCATCACGTGGATGTATCATAGTTTTTTAAAACTAGTCCCACATTGGTAATTTTGGGTTGCTCTCAGTCTTTTGCTATTGCAATAATACCATAATAAATAGCTTTGTGCATAGGTCTTACACATCTTACCCCTCAATTTTGAAAATTAAGTAATTTCTACAACAACTGAGTGAGACTGGTGAATGAGAATGTTATTTTTGCAGCATTATTATTATTTTTGAGACAGAGTCTCGCTCTGTTGCCCAGGCTGAAGTGCAATGGCACGATCTCGGCTCACTGCAACCTCTGGGTTCAAGCAATTCTCCTGCCTCAGCCTCCCTAGTAGCTGGGATTACAGGCACCTGCCACCATGCCCAGCTAATTTTTGTATTTTTCAGTAGAGATGGGGTTTCACCATGTTGGCCAGGCTGGTCTCGAACTCCTGACCTCAAGTGATCCACCCACCACAACCTTCCAAAGTGCTGGGATTACAGGCGTGAGCCACCATGGCTGGCCCAGGCTACACCTACTCTTAAAGGGGACCTTGTGCAACATGATGATGTAGCTCTGAATGCATCAAAGGTGAAGAGATAGAAAGGCATGTCTTTTATCTTGGCTGTTGGGGAGGTTGGGGAAATTCATTGCCTCTCATGTAGCCTGCAGTCCCACCTTTGAAAGCAGTACACACACTCCAGCTGTCCTACAGTAGACACATACCTTCTCCCTGCCAGGATAAATACATTTAACACCATGATCTGCCCTGCTGTTTTTGCACAGCAGAATTTTGGTGTTTTGCTCATGAATTGTCTGCAAATGATACTATAACATGATTTGAGCCCAATATTCAAGTACTCAGTAAGCAGAGTTGCTAACTGACACCTGCATCTGACTCAAGGTGAACTAAATACCAGGCCACACCTCTTGATCAACTGACATCGGCTGCAAAAATAGGCAGTAGAAAAAGCTCAAACAATTTGGGAGGATTGTTGTGGTAGGGAAGAGGAAACAAGTCCTGTAATAATGCAGGTAGACAAACATGCCCACAGACAAAGGAGCTCTGTTGGCCACTACTTCATTTGTAGGTGCCACATGTGAGGTAAACCATACCCACTGATAACAGGGAGCCACCTGTGCCATACCTGACTATTCATCTCTAACCTGCCCTGCCCAACACCTTGCCCTCATTTCTCTAGAATAGAGTGAAGATGTGCGATGAAGGCTATCTGGTTTCTAGGAACTACGGGAAGATAGAATCTGTTTACACAATGGTGGACTCTTCTGCATTAGAGAGCTTTGTAGATTGGGCTCTAGTCGAGCAGATCTGGTTACCAATTTGTCTCAATGCTGGAAACTCACAACCCTGCCAAGGCACAGAATCCCTAACCCTTAAATGCAACTGTTTCTTCCAAATGCCCTGCTACAAAGGGCATGGAAACAAAGGTTGCAACTGCCTGCAACCACTTCCTTTTGGCATTCACAAAGAATCACCCTCTCATCTAGCATTGAACCCAGTGCTCCTGGCTTTCATTTGTTTCCCTGGCTCTTTACTTTGGCTTTTCAGATCGGCTTCTAATCTTATTTCAGGACCCGTTCAAATTTTTCTTCTCTGATGTATAGGCCCAGGACTGTTGCCAGTAAATTCTGACTCTCAAATCTTCTTGCTTTGTTGATTGTGGTGGTACTACTGCCCTGGGTAAAAAACTCCTTCCGCTAACTTCTGCCCCCAAAAACTCCTACAGGCTGGGCTAGTTCACTAACCTTTGCAATGAGAAGCTCAGATGCTGAAGCTTTATTTTTATTTTTATTTTGAGACGGAGTCTCACTCTATCGCCCAGACTGGAATGCGGTAGCGGAATCTAGGCTCACTACAACTTCCACCTCCTGGGTTCAAGCAATTTTCCTGCCTCAGCTTCTCAAGTAGCTGGGACTACAGGCATGTACCACCACGCCTGGCTCGTTTTTTTGTATTTTCAGTAGAGATGGGGTTTCAACATATTGGTCATGCTGGTCTCGAACTCTTGACCTCAAATAATCTGCCCGCCTCGGCCTCCCAAAATTCTGAGATTACAGGCGTGAGCCACTGTGCCTGGACACTGAAACTTCACTTCAGCAAACTGCTGACTGATGGGTCTCTCGGCATTCCTACCTATCTCTCCAGTAGCTGGAGTACTGCCCAAATACACAGCCAACTTTTGAACAAGAGATCCAGGAACTACCTTCTTCTCTAAGGAACTGATTCCTTCAGTGCTGGGTTCCAGAGGTGCTGAGACATCAAAACTGGCAAACTTGCTCTTAGAGGAAGAAGACTGAGTTGTTGGGTATCACAAAGGCAATGACCCTTAAGTTCTCAACATTGTTCCTCAATCCCTACCCCAGAGGGTGGCTAACTAGGTATTAATACTTTCTTAAGTAAAAGAATGGAGAACTCATCATGTTCATGGGCCAAAGAAGATTGTGAGCGCAATTCTGAAGTGAGACCAGCTGGGTTCAAATTCAGCTCCACTACCTCCTGGCTATGGGACTGGAAATTATTTAACCTCTCTGTGTTTCAGTTTCTTCATTTGTAAAATGGAGATGATGATGGTAACAGCAGCTACCTCTAAAGACTATTGTGAGTTTTAAATGAATTATTACGTGTCACAAAAGTGGTCAATAGCTGTTAGTTACTACTATTACTGGGCCAATTTGGAGACCTGGATATTTACAGAATTAAACTTCCAGGGCACATATAACTTTGTCTACATAAGAAGGATGATGGACAGAAAGTAACTTTGTAGACATACTTGGTCAAATTGAATAGTTGATGATGTCCTTGTCTGTGTAATACTCCAGGGGTACCCAAAGAATCAGAAATGGAATTCTCCACAACTTCTTAGAAGGCTAATTATATAAGTATCTTAATGGCAGCTTAATTTACTTTTGCTTGATACAAGTTTCTATTTATAATCTACTCTCTCCATTGCATCTCCAAGTCAATACTCAGAATAATGTATTTTAAATCCTAGGGCAGATTATTGAGACTTATCTTATTGACTTGGAGATTTGGATTATTCCTAGTATGTTTTCTTCCATCTTCAAATAGTAGTTTCTCTAGAACATCAAAGACATTCAGAAGTGGTTCATATTCCACTTTTCTAACTTCACTGTCTTACTGATATACTAAAGAAAAAAAAAAAGAAATAGTAGATGTTATTTAAGAATCTTATTTTCCCATCACCTGCCAGAAAAACGGTGAAAGACAAGGTATTGTTTCACTTTGGGTAAGACAGCAGCTTCCTAACAGTTCAAGAACCTGTTCACCCTCTGCTCTGATCACAGACTTACCCACCCCTACGTCTATATAATATATGCCCCCCAACAGTGTGGTAGGGGACCACCGTCTAGACTGAATCCCCCTAAGGAAGTCCCCCCTCTTTTTGCCACCAAGCTTTCAATTCTTATGTACCTAACCTTTAAGGTTCCTGGGATTCCTTTATAAAATTGTATTGTGCCAAGACCATGAAGAAGAGGCCCTTTGACAGACCAGAGGGAGGCACATCTGGAGGAAGGATGCCGGTAAGGAATAGATGAAAGAGGATAAATAGAAAATACCTGACCATGTGTACCCATGAAGATTAAATGAACAGACTGTCTAGTGAAATGATCTGTTATTTTTAAAAATGGATGGATTGGATAGCAAAGGTTTTGTCAAAGGAGTGAGCATTTTCTAAGGAAATGCAAATATTTCTATGTCTAGTAATTTCTAAATTACTTTTTAGCATGTGCTCAGACGGACAGACACACACACACACTTTGATTTAGGATTTTAGAATGGCTAAATATCTTTAAGCCATTGAGTAATAGTTTTTCATTCTAAATGCTTTTAGTGGCTTGTAATATTTTCCACTTTGTCCGGAATTTTGCTAAGAGCTAACATGCGCGTAGGAGCAAGTTATGAAAATGGCCACACCTGCTTAGAAAAGAAGAAAGTCCCTCTTCCAGTAAGAAAGCAAGGCTATCATAAAAGACAACACCTGAAAAGCTAGTTGGGTTAACTGCGATGCATACTTCAGACACCTCCTAGCTCCGTATCTATATAACAGTTCTTGTATCTATAAAACAGTCACATTTACAGTGATTTAAAAAAAAATGCTCTAACACTTCTGAGTCACCAGAGAGGACAGGGTATCATAGTTCACCAGAAAGAGGAAGATCCTGGCAAGGTTAAGGATAGAAAGGAAATATTCTTGTCCTCATACTCTCTCCTCAGCAACTCCTAAGGGCTGTTTGCTCTCAGGAAGTGGACAGTGACCTAGTTTTAAGGACGACATATATAGTATGACATGTTGCTCTTTTGGAAGGGGAAAATATAATTGTAAAAGTCAACTGGCCGGGTGTGGTGGCTCACGCCTGTAATCCCAGCACTATGGGAGGCCGAGGTGGGTGGATCACGAGGTCAGGAGTTCAAGACCAGCCTGGCCGAGATGGTGAAACCCTGTCTCTACTAAAGATACAAAAATTAGCTGGGCATGGTGGCAGGCGCCTGTAATCCCAGCTGCTCGGGAGGCTGAGGCAGGAGAATCACTTGAACCCGGGAGGCAGAGATTGCAGTGAGCTGAGACTGCACCACTGCACTCCAGCCTGGGCGACAGAGCGAGCGAGACTCCTTCTCAAAAAAAAAAACAAAAAAAAAAGTCAACCATTCGGCAGGGCACAGTGGCTCACTCCTGTAATCCCAACACTTTGGGAATCTGAGGCAGGCAGATCACCTGAGGTCAGGAGTTTGAGACTAGCCTGGCCAACATGGTGAAACTCCGTCTCTATTAAAAATACAAAAATTACTCAGGTGTGGTGGTGGGCACCTGTAATCTCAGTTACTATGGAGGCTGAGGCAGGAGAATCGCTTGAACCCAGGAAGTGGAGGTTGCAGTGAGCCGAGATTGTGCCATTGCACTGCAGCCTGGGCGACAAGAGCGAAACTCTGATTCAAAATAAAAAAAACAGTCAGCCATTCAAAATAATTGCAAATTTCCCCTTCAAGGACTTGAGATATAACCATATTATCTGAAATTCTCTTTTAGGAGGCTTCACTTAACCTAAATCCATTCACTCACTCATTCAAACATTTACTGAGCATTTAGCATGTACTAGGCACTGTTGTAGGCACTGGGGATGTAACTGAACTCCGTTCTCATGAAGTTCACATTCTATTGGGGAGAGACAGGCAGGAAAGGGGAAGGAAGGAAGGAAGAAAGGAAGGAAGGAAGGAAGGAAGGAAAGAAGGAAGGAAGGAAGGAAGGAAAGAAAGATAGATGTGTTGGAGGAAAAATGAAACAGAATTAAGAGGATGGGGGATAGGGATGCTATTTTATGGAGAATCATCATAATGAGGATAGTGAATTCAGGTGATATTTGAGCAGAGACCAGAATGAAGTGAGGCAGTCAGTCACATGACAATGTGGAGGAAGAACAGATGCTAAATAGATGGAAAAGCAAGTGCAAAGTTCCTAAAGTAGTAACATGCTTGGCTTGTTTGAAGAACATCGGGAAGGCCAGTGTGATACAGTGAGAAGGGGAAGGGTGGTTTAATGAGATACTTGCGGAAGTTGCCAAGTATCCAGAGCCTTATAGGCCAGGGAAAAGACTCTGAAATACGTTGGGAAGCAACTGGAGGATTCTGAGCAGGAGAGTAACCTGATGTGACTTACACAAAGGATCATCTGGTTGCCGTGTATACAAGATACTGTAAGTAGCAAAGTGGAATAGCTCATTAAAACAGTACCACTGTAATCTAGACAAGAGAAGATGGCGACTTGAATTAGAGTCGCAGCAGTGGAGGTACTGGGAAGTAATCAGACATATTTTGAATGCAGAGCCAGCATGACTTGCTTAAAGAATGGATTTGGTAGGCCGGGCGCAGTGGCTCACACCTGTAATCCCAGCACTTTGGGAGGCTGAGGCGGGCAGATCACAAGGTCAGGAGATTGAGACCATCCTGGCCAACATGGTGAAACCCCATCTCTACTAAAAATACAAAAATTAGCTGGGCATGGAGGCACGCGGGTGTAGTCCCAGCTACTAGGGAGGCTGAGGCAGGAGAATCACTTGAACCCTGGAGTCGGAGGTTGCAGTGAGCCAAGATCGGGCCACTGCACTCCAGCCTGGCGACAGAGCAAGACTTCATCTCAAAAAAAAAAAAAAAAAAAAAAGGGATTTGGTGGGTGAAAGAAAGTGAGGAGTGAGGAGTAGGGACTATCCTAAGGTTTTTGGTCTGAGCATCTAGAAGAAAAGAGCTGCCATTTACTGGAATGGTGAAGACTACAGGACAAGCAGACGAGGGTGTGTGTGTGTGTGTGTGGGTATGAGTTGAAAGTTGTCACCGGGCACAGTGGCTCATGCCTGTAATCCCAGCACTTTGGGAGGTGGAGGTGGGCGGATCACGAGATCAGGAGATCGAGACCATCCTAGCCAACATGGTGAAATGCTGTCTCTACTAAAAATACAAAAATTAGCCGGGCGTGGTGGTGCGTGCCTGTAATCTCAGCTACTCGGGAGGCTGAGGCAGAATAGCTTGAACCTGGAAGTTGGAGGTTGCAGTGAGCCAAGATCGCATCACTGCACTCCAGCCTGGCAATAGAGCGAGACTCCGTCTCAAAACAAAACAAAACAAAACAAAACAAAACAAAACAAAACACGAAAGTTGTCTTGTACTTACACGGCCTATTAAACATCCAAATATCTAGATTGGTGCCTGCCACATAGTAGATGCTCAATATTTACTGAGTGAAAAAGGTAAGATATTGAGTAAGGCAACTGAATTGAAAAATCCAAGTATATCTATCTACTATTAACTTCTCTATATATTTAAGTATATTTACTCTTATGTTTTGCAACCATGGGGGCTCATCAGAATCCTTTACTTTTTGGTCTTGGAAGAGATATTGGAGATCCTCCAACTCACATATTCTAAATTAAGTTAAGGACCAGAGATTAAGAGACAAGTGATCAGGGCAAGCACATTTATGCTACAGCTAGAACCCAACATCAGGATTTCTGATTCTTAATTCATTGTTCCACACTACAACAAGCTCTCCTTGCCCCAAACATTAGTGCTAACTTCATATGTCCAGTGAATTACTCTTTTCAAGGAGTATATTGGAAGGGTTCTCCTTACAGACACTGACTAGTTGGAATCTATTTCACAAAGCATTAAACGCAAGTGAGAACTTCTATACGTGAAGTATTTTTTTTTTTTTTTTTTTTGAGATGGAGTCTCGCTCTGTACCCAGGCTGGAGTACAGTGGCGCAATCTCGGCTCACCACAACCTCTGTCTCTTGGGTTCAAGAGATTCTCCTACCTCAGTTTCCCGAGTAGCTGGGACTACAGGTGCACGCCACCATGCCCGGCTAATTTTTGTATTTTTAGTAGAGACAGGGTTTCACTATGTTGGCCAGGATGGTTTCTATCTACTGACCTCATGATCCGCCCACCTCGGCCTCCCAAAGTGCTGCGATTACAGACAGGCGTAAGCCACCGCGCCCGGCCAGTAGTCATGATTTTCAACCCTCTGGCAACGTGTTCAGACTGGTCCGAAACAGCAATGATATTTAGATGTGCATTACACAGATTATATATATTACTTGGCAATTATGTTGGCAAACAAATACATCCTTTTGTGTCCGGAATTGGTGGGTTCTTGGTCTCACTGACTTCAAGAATGAAGCCGTGGACCCTCGCAGTGAGTGTTACAGTTCTTAAAGGCGGCGTGGCGTGTCGCGAATTTGTTCCTTCTGACGTTCGGATGTGTTCTTCCTTCTGGTGGAACGAAGTTTCTTCTTTCTGGTGGGTTCGTGGTCTCACTGGCTCAGGAGTGAAGTTGCAGACCTTCACCATGAGTGTTATAGCTCATAAAGGCAGTGTGGATCCAAAGAGTGAGCAGCAGCAAGATTTACTGCAAAGAGCAAAAGAACAAAGCTTCTACAGTGTGGAAGGGGACCCCAACGCGTTGCCACTGCTAGCTCGGGCAGCCCACTTTTATTCTCTTATCTGGCCCCACCCACATCCTGCTGATTGGTCCATTTTACAGATAGCCAAGTGGTCTGTTTTGACCGGGAGCTGATTGGTGCGTTTACAATCGCTGAGCTAGACACAAAGGTTCTCCACGTCCCCACTAGATTAGCTAGATACAGAGTGTCCACACAAAGGTTCTCCAAGTCTCCACCAGAGTGGCTAGATACAGAGTGTGGGTTGGTGCATTCACAAACCCTGAGCTAGAAACAGGGTGCTGATTGGTGTGTTTACAAACCTTGAGCTAGATACACAGTGCCGATTGGTGTGTTTACAATCCGTTAGCTAGACATAAAGGTTCTCCAAGTCCCCACCAGACTCAGGAGCCCAGCTGGCTTCACCCAGTGGATCCCGCACCGGGGCTGCAGGTGGAGCTGCCTGCCAGTCCCACGCAGTGCGCCCGCACTCCTCAGCCCTTGGGTGGTCGATGGGACTGGGCGCCGTGAAGCAGGGGGTGGTGCTCGTAGGGGAGGCTTGGGCCGCACAGGAGCGGGGGCGGGGGAAGGCTCAGGCATGAAGGGCTGCAGGTCCCGAGCCCTGCTCCGCGGGGAGGCACCTAAGGCCCGCCAGAAATGGAGCGCAGCGCTGGTGGGCCGGCATTACTGGGGGACCCAGCACACCCTCTGCAGCCGCTGGCCTGGGTGCTAAGCCCCTCATTGCCCGGGGCCGGCCGGGCCGGCAGGGCCCTCTGAGTGCCGGCCCGCCGAGCCCACACCCACCCGGAACTCGCGCTGGCCCGCAAGCACTGCGCGCAGCCCCGGTTCCCGCCCGTGCCTCCCCCTCCACACCTCCCCGCAAGCTGAGGGAGCCGGCTCCGGCCTTGGCCAACCCAGAAAGGGGCTCCCACAGTGCAGCGTCGGGGTGAAGGGCTCCTCAAGCCGGCCAAAGTGGGAGCCCAGGCAGAGGAGGCGCCAAGAGGGAGCGAGGGCTGTGAGGACTGCCAGCACGCTATCACCTCTCACTTTGACTAGGTCTGTATAGCTAGGAAAATACTCGACTGACAGTTAGCCAGCAAACTTTTAACACAATACGTTTTTTTGCTATGAATAAACATCTACCTGGTCTTTGGCCTGTAAGAACTTACATTCTACTTAACTTTCAACAAACCAAGTATTGAGTGTCCACTGTGTCAGTGTACTAGACATGGTAAACAAAAATGGTGTCTTTAAATCAAGTAAACAGACAAAAACAAAATAATAGAAAATAATGAAAATTTTTTTAAAAAGTGCAAACACCTATTGAAAACTATGGCTCGGGTAATGCTAGAATACAAAGAATAATTAGATTTTTGTGGAATTTTCAGGAAGAGGTTTCCTGAATGAATGAGCGAGTACGGGTTTTAAGAAAAGGAATCAGCTATGGCAGGCAGGATATTCTAGGCAAGGAAACTAAGGCACTAGAAAAGCTAAAGGGTAGAAGCAAATCAGTCGTGGCATGAGTCCACACCCAGGTGTAATAGAACTGGATCACTGGCCAGGCACGGTGGCTCACGCCTGTAATCCCAGCACTTTGAGAGGCCGAGGCGGGCGGATCATGAAGTCAGGAGATCGAGACCATCCTGGCTAACATGGTGAAACACCGTCTCTACCAAAAACAAAAAATTAGCCGGGCGCGGTGGCGGGCGCCTGTTGTCCCAGCTACGCGGGAGGCTGAGGCAGGAGAATGGCCTGAACTCGGGAGGCGGAGCTTGCAGTGAGCCGAGATCGCGCCACTGCACTCCAGCCTGGGCCAAAGAGCGAGACTCCATCTCAAAAATAAATAAATAAATAAATAAAAGAACTGGATCACTGTTTGGAGGAGGGAAACTCCACTCTTAATAACTTCTACTTGTGTTTAGTAAGTAGCGTTAATAACTCCACTTGTGTTTGTGGCTGCAAACACAAGCCAAAGCAGTGCACAATTGACATCTGAAGCCCAATGAATGTCATCAAAACAAAGCACTTAAGTTTTGTTTGGATTTGCTGCCACTAATACACATCATAAAGGCAGATTTTCACACTCATACAATTTTCTGCATTCTTCAGTATCTGTCAGCGTGTTCAAGTACTTTTAATACACAACTTAAAGTCAAGACACACTTCGGAAAACTTTTTCCGAAGAAAATGATCCAAAGAGCAGAATGTGAGTCAATAAACGGAGAAAGGCAAGCAGCGGTTTTCCATCTTCTGTGCCAGTGTGCTGTAAACTTTTACGTCAGGAAAACTGTTTTAATCGATGAGATAATGCCTTTCAAAGTGATTAGCACGGCCGGGCGCGCGGTGGCTGATGCCAGTAATCCCAGCACTTCAAGTGGCTGAGGTGAGCGGATCACCCTGAGGTCAGCGTCCAGACCAGCCTGGCCAAAATGGCGAAACCCCGTCTCTAGTAAAATACAAAAATCAGCGGGGCGTGGTGGCGCCCGCCTGTAATCCCAGTTACTCAGGAGGCTGAGGCAGGAGAATCGCTTTAAACCGGGAGGCGGAGGTTGCAGTGAGCCAAGATCGGGCCATTGCACTCCAGCCTCGGTGACAAAAAATAATAATAATAAAATAAAAAAGGGCTTAGCATAGTATCTGGCCAGTAGGAAGAAATTATGATTATTATTTTGACCTTAGACCTCTCTTAACTGTCTGAAATTCGGGTTTCTTACAGGACACAGGCGGCCTCTGAGGCTCCCGCCAGCGGAGACAATCTCCCATTAAAATAGGCATCGGTTAAATATTTGCTGAACAAAGTAAACTATCTCTCCCCGGACCCCATTGAGCGCCCACTCGAGATCCGGCCCGGAGCCGGGCGGGACTGGCCCGTGGGTCCCACACGCCGTATAAGGGGGTGGAGAACACCCCACACGCCCAGACCAATAGGCGGGGTGAACGAGGACCGTGTTCACCACCTCAGCCCGGCTCGCGGCATGCCTTCTGCTCGCCTCCGGGCCTGCAGGGGCTTTCCATCGCGGGTCAGGCCGCGTTCCACTTCTGCCAGCAGTCCAGACACGCCCCTTCGGGTGCAATCCCCGCCCCTCACACACCTGGCCCCGCCCTGTAGGGAGCTCGGCGGTCCTCTCTGCGCCAGGTCTTCTTAGCGCCCGCCGGGGCCACGCCCACCCCCGACGCTCTGAGGTCACCTACAGGGCAGACCCTCGGTGGGCGGAGGGACGGAGGGAAGATGGCGGCAGAGACCGGATATTGGCGCTGCCTCGCCGAATCCCGGACGGGTGCTGAGGAGGTGGTTCATCTGTGGCCAGCGGCGCTTCGGAACCCGCGCTGGGGGAACCCTGGCGACGGGGCCTGGCCCTGCTATATGCGGGGGCCTCGGCTGGAGTGAGCGGCGTGGAGGCCTCTTTCCTCCGGCTCTTTCCTTGTTGCTGCGAGAGCGAGAGGGCCGCGGGCGGCGGAGGCAGCGGGGCCGGGATGGAGGACGTTAACTCCAACGTGAACGCGGACCAGGAGGTGCGGAAGCTGCAGGAGCCGGTGAAGAAGCTGGGGAAGCAGCACGAACAGCTGAGGAGCCGCTCGCTCTGTGCTGGGGCCGGGATCCATCGGCCCGGCAGGGCGGTTCGCCGGCTTCTCCACTCCCTTCTACGGCGCGGGGTCCCCTTGGGGCTTCCCCTTGGGCCTCAGCGCAAAGTCGGGCGGCGGGGCCGGGTGGACCCGAGGGGGACGAATAACGAGGAGCTGCGGGACGCCACCTTTTTGCTGGCGGCGGGGGAGGGCGGCTTGCTGGACGACCTGGAGCGTCCGTCAGGCTAGGAGGAGGGGGAGGAGAGCTGGTGAGCGCGGGGCGCCGGGCGGGGCTGGGCGGGGACGCCCCGGGGGCGGAGGACATCCCCGAGGGTCCCTCTGGTCGGGTGCCTGGCTTTGTGTAGCCAGCCAGGTCCGCTCTCGGCGGGTACTTGTGGTCTTCTTGCTCTGGCAGAGGGGAGGTCAGTTGGAGTTGGGGGTTCGAGGCTTGAGAGTACAGGGCTTGGAGCTCCTTCTCTGGATTGTGGACCCTCTGGGTGCTGGGACCTATTGGGGTTGGTGGGTTGGTTGGATCCAGAAGGGCTGTTCGCCGTGGGGAGGAGTCGGAGGTGGGAAACTGCTTTGTAGGCAGAGATTCTGCTTTGTATAAGAGACCAGAGCTGGTCTGGGCATTTTGGATGTTGGGGAGGGGTTTGGCTTGATGAGGTATCACCAAGTCCGGGGGGCAGACCAAAGTCGTCTACGTCTATGCAGCGGTTGGTGTTTGGGATCAATTTCTAGCGGGGATGGGGAGACCATGTGGATCAGCACTCCCCTTTGGGTAGTGGGGTAAAGCTTGCTCTGTGTGAAGAGGTCAGAGAATGGTGCTGTTTTGTGTGAAGAATCAAGGGTGGAACAAGAACCCTGGCTCTGATTTTTTAAAACAAGAATTGATTGGCATTTTGCAGAGCTCTGAATTGACATTTATCACATCTATCCTTCATTTCCATGTCCTCCTATGGGCAGAGAAAGAGTCCTATTTTAATACCTAAACCAAAGCTGTATTGTCATAAGCCACTTCTTGATGAAATTGCGACCCACATCTTAATATCACTTTCATGTGCCTGCTGGCGGGGAGGCTTTTCCCCTCATTTTATTATAAAGATGTCTGTGGGAAATTCTCTTAATTCATCCTTTTTAAAATTGTACCTTTTAGCTAAAATGTCTCTGCTCTGTTGAAATTCAAACTTCTAACTTAGTGAAATCGAAATCATTCATAGACTATAGTATTGCAGGGCTCGAACTGTGCAGTGTTCTGAGGTAGTTAAGAGCTTTGCTGGATTCAGGCCCTGGTTTTGCCACTTACTAGCTGTATGACCTTGAGCAAGTTATTCTGAGCTTCGCTTTCTTCCTCTATGATGGAGAAAATGATAATAGCACTTACCTCTATAGAGTTATGAAAATTTAGTAAGATAATCCATGTATGCATTTAGCACTGTTGAAATCTTGGCTCACTGCAAACTCCGCCTCCCAGGTTCACGCCATTCTCCTGCCTCAACCTCCCGAGTAGTTGGGACTACAGGCACCGGCCACCACGCCCGGCTAATTTTTTGTTTTCATATTTTTAGAAGAGATGGGGTTTCACTGTGTTAGCCAGGATGGCCTCGATCTGACTTCGTGATCCTCCCGCCTTGGCCTTCCAAAGAGCTGGGATTACAGGCGTGAGCCACCGTGCCCGGCCTGTTACTCTTAAGCCTAGCTATTTAAATCAAACATTTTGTGAGCTCTTACATGATGTTATAGGAGACTCTGAAGATTCTCAAGCGTTGATCCATGTTCATAAGGCAGTTATAGTCTTGTTGAGAACTAAGTTTTATGCAGATAAATAAACTAGAAAGTGTATGGTGAATTGCTGAAAGAGAGATAGAACAAAAGTACTGTCAGTGTGCAGTAACTGGGAAGAAAACAGTCGTCCAAAGTAGATGGGCCAAACTTTGAGGAGGAGGCTTTGGAGTCTGGAAGTGAGGAAAGAGTGGGAAGGGCATTTTATGCTCTGACAAGAGCAGAGTCAGAGATATTTGTAACTCCCAGTTAGGAAGATTTGAATAACAGAAGTACTCTTGAGTATGTGGTGACAAACCTTTATTTTTTATTTACTTTTTTTTTTTTTTTTGAGACGGAGTCTCGCTCTGTTGCTCTGGCTGGAGTGCAGTGGCATGATCTCAGCTCACTGCAACCTCCGCCTTCCGGGTTCAAGCAATTCTTCTGCCCCAGCATCCCAAGTAGCTGGGACTACAGGTGCCCACCCCCATGCCCAGCTAATTTTTGTATTTTTAGTAGAGATGGGGTTTCACCATACTGGCTAGGCTGGTCTCGAACTCCAGACCTCGTGATCTGCCCGCCTTGGCCTTCCAAAGTGCTGCGTGAGCTACCACACCCAGCCGACAAACCTTTATTACCAGGTGATGTCAAATATTATTAGAGCTGACTGTGGTAGTGACAGTTTTTCATATAAATGTGAAATTGCATCCTCCCAAAGGAATCCTGAGTATGTATGCACTTTAAAAGAACCCAGAATCATCTAAATATTGTCACATGACTCTTGCAAGTGATGATAATAGTGATGCTCATAATAATGAGGATTAGCTGCACTCATCAGCCTGTAGAAAGTAAAAAGTTTCCTTTTCAAAATTTCCTTTCTTGTTAAAGAATAAATCATAAGTGTTAGAAATAATAGTTTCTTTTAAAGACTAACTTCCTTCAAGCCTCCTCTCCTCTGTGCTAATAACTCTTTGTTAAGCCCTATCCTATGTAGCTGTTAGATTTAAGGGAATAAGTATATTCTATGTCCTTGTACTTTAACCAAGATATTTGTGCTGGACATGCTCACAGGCACGTTCCAGCTCACAGCCTATGCCTCTTCCTTATTTGGAAATAGTATTACTTTTCTAAGTCATTTCGCAGGCAACTTCCTCTTTTCCTTTGTTCTCTATTGCCTTTCCCTATATAGGAAAGTTTTAAGTTATTAGTCAGTCGGGTTTAATTTAAATTGTGAGATCCAGCTCCAGCCAATGGAGACAGGACACAAGCTGCATAAGTGATTAAAAACTGCTTCCCTCCTTTGTTTGGGTGTGCTGTCGCCATTGTTTGATCTGTGAGGAGCACCCTTTCTGCAGAAAGTAAAATTGCCTTGCTGAAAAAACTTTTGTCTAAATGCTGGTTTTTCCTTGTGGTACCTAGGAACAAGCATTCTGTTTCTAAATAAACATTTTACTTATAACAATGGCGGTGGCCTGTACAGGGAGCCATTCTCCTCCGGGGGCGGGGGGGTGGGTCTCTGGTCCTCTCTCATGAGGAAGGCGCCCCACTGCCTTGTTGCGGAGGCCTCAGGGTAAGGAATCGAGACCCACCAGGTGTGACAAATAAACTGGACTCTCAGCAACGTGGAAAGAAACCAGCTGGTGACCTGGAGTAAAAGATCCTCACATACCATGTGGACCAGGCAACTCTGCACAGACCAAGGAAGGAAATGCCAGGGGAGCCAGTAAAATACTTCCTTGGTGGTCAGGACTAAGGAAAAAGAAGCCACAGGGCGGTGAAGCATTCTTTGGTTGGGACATACCAAGGTAAAGCATTCCTTAGGACTAAGGAAAGAAAAGCCACCGGGGGAGGGGTGGTGAAGTATTCCTTGGTCGAGGTGTCTTGGAGGTTAAAAAGAGGTGAAAAATCCCCATTAGGGGGAGATTGAACCTCACAGAAACTTCCAGTCATAGGAAAAATGTTCAAAACTTCCCTTTCCCCTCTTCTTGGGGGAAGAAAGAGGCAAGGGAAAGACCAACAGAGAGGAAAGAGAAACTAGGAAAGGAAGTCAGAGAGAAAGCGAGAGCAGCGAGCATGGCTCTACGTTGTTGCGGATCGCTGGCACCTGGCAGAGCGGCGGTGGCTGGGGCACTCTCCTCGCTCCTGGCTGCACAGCCAGAGCCACCCAGGCTGCCGGCCCCTGAGCCCCGCACCTTCCGCGCCCCTCGGGTGCATCCTGCCACCCTCGGAGGCTGGCTGACCATGGACGCCTGCAAGTTGGAGCCGAGTGGGAGACTATGAGCGCACTGGGGCCAGGAGCCTGTGCCAGGCAGCCAGGCGCGCCAGAGGGTGGGTCCCTCTCCCCAGCCTGGCTCTGTGTGGAAGAAGAGGGCAGGGACCAGCACCAGGAGGAGAGCAAAGGAGGCGAAGGGGCATGACTCATGCAACTTGGGGCAGGCATCTATCTGCCTAGCCTCTAGGCCGGCGGTGGCCCAGACTGTGGCCACGTAGATCCCACCCAGCCCAGAAGACTAAGTGTAAGAGAAAGAGGAAACGGGATGACAGAAAAAGAGAGAGCCCAAATGAGAGAGAGGGAGGGAGAGAATAAGTGAAAGACTGAAAGAGACAGAGATCAAAGAAAGACACAGAAGGTAAGACTGGGAAGAGAAATAGTGTAAAAGGTAGTCAAAAAGTTGAGGCATGTCAAAGATTGTGAAAGTTGAAAAAAATGTTATAAAAGGGAATTTATGCAAGAAATATTGTATAATTTAAAAGTAGGCATCCTGAATGTAAAACTATTAAACAGTTTATGTGCAAAATATGTAAAGAAAGTAAAATATACTTTTAGTAAAAGAATTATAAGGAGGCATAAGAATACAGATTTTTACCCACATTAAAAGGTTAAAAAATAAGTGCTAAAAAAATTCAAAAGGAAAATGAATATTGCTAAACCAAAAAGAAATATCCAAGTACCTTATTAAAAAAAAAATCTTGTTCCATCTGCATCAAAGAACCCAGGCCAGGGCCCTCTAAGCTCAGGCTTAATGCCAACGAGTTTCCACCTCCAGCAGCTCTTATAGAGGCTGCAGTGCGAGCTGGCTGGAGGACCTAAGCACAGACAGACACTTCGTGTGCGGGGGAGGGGGCCGGGCAACCATTAGCCAGCCAGCCCAGCCCAAGGCCAGGGGCCAGATGGCGGGGTCTCAGGGAGGAGCAAGGTCCAGGGGCAGCCGGGTGAATCACAAGGCCCCTCATCCCCAAGGCCTCAATGCATGGGAGCGGTGAGGGCCATAAGGAGGCCAAGACCTTAAGAGGTGGTGGGGCTGCATTGTCCGCAGTGCTGAGCTAGGGTGGAGTGGGAGGCTTCACCATGGGGCCTCAAGCCCCAGGATATGCAGAGTTCTGACAAAATAAGGAGCCCCAAAGGATCCCTCAGAGACAACATAAGTAAAAACAAGGAAAAAGAAACTTCTTAGCAAAAAGGCACTAGGGACTATAAAGTCAAAAAGATACCTATGGGTTACCTTACTTACATTCCACTGCTGATGCCCCCACATTTAAAACAAAAGATCAGTTTCTTAGAAATTATATACTTATCTTCCACTTTCCCTTCCCTCAGAACTAAAAGTCTTTTAGCACAGGTACCAATCCTAGAATTTCCAGTACACTACCACCAGCCTGGGGACCACGTCCTCATCAAAGCATAGAAAGAAGAAAAACTGGAGCCAGCCTGGGAAGGACCCTACCTTGTGCTGCTAACCACCGAGACTGCCTTTTGCACAGCAGAAAAAGGATGGACACATCATACCCCAGTCAAGAAAGCGTCATCACCTTCAAAATCATGGGACGTTATTCCAAGGTCAAGCCCTACCAAATTAAGGCTAAGAAAAGTTTTATCTATCTTTTTCTTTTTCTTCCCTTTAACTATTCCCCATCTTATTATTCATGTAACTAGATCTAACTCACCTGAAGTTATTACTTTTGATGCCTGTTTAGTTACACCTTGTGAAGATTTAAATAACCAAAGACAGCTTACTACTTCAGAAAAATATCTCTGTCCCTCTTGGACTTCCTTAGTTTAGAAAGACATAATAAGTTCCTATAAGGATACTAATAATCCAGAGAATGGTAGCTATATTAATTGGTAGGAATTGGACTCTTGTCCCTCTAAAACAAAATCTCTATATTCTGCTTGGTCTAATATCCTATAGAACACTAAAAGTCTAAGGTGGACTGCTTCCAGAGGTCTTTGTCCTTAAAACCATATATCCATTTCACCAAAAGAGTTGCTCTTTCTAGCTGTCAACATAACCAATGTAATCCTATACAGCTTACTATTACTATTGCAACATCTGAAAACTCCTCTGCTTCATTAAGTCATATTTATAACATGGGAACTGACATTTCAGAAAAGGATCCTAAAGGAATTTTTAAAATACGCTTTATTGCTCCTTCAACCTCTCCATCAATCACTCCTCCCAAACATAGTGACAAAACCAAAGTCTCTGTAGTAGAAGTAAAAAATCTAAGGCAAACCATAGCAATTAAGACAGGGTATCAGGATGTAGATGCCTAGCTAAAATGGATTAAATTTTCCATCCACACTTGAAATAAAAGCCATTATTATGCTTGTGTGCACAGTAGGTCAGAGGCTCAGGTTGTCTCCTTTCCACTCAGATGGTCCTCTAATCAACATGACATGGACTGCATGGTAGCTCTTTTTCAAAATCCTACAGCCTAAGATAGTAAACTGTGCCAAACTCTCTCTGCTATTTCCTAAAGTGCAGTACCCCAAGGACCATTCAGCCTCCATCTTCCAAGACCAATTTTATCTCGTGTCTCCAATGACAAGGGGAAAATTTGTCATTCCTTGGAGACTTAACAGAATGCAGTAAGGTCAGGCACTTCCAAAAGCTGACCCATCAGTCCACCCTTATTCATCCCCAAGCAGATGTATGGTGGTATTATAAAGGACCTTTGCTGGACACTCTGCCAAATAATTAAAGCAGTACTTGCGCTCTAGTTCGATTGGCTATCCCTTTTACCCTTGCATTTCATCAACCAGAAAAACTTCTTCTTTTAAAAACTCAAGCAAAACAACTAAGCCAAAACATGTTTTAAAAAAAAAAGGTTTAAAGAAAAATATAAAATCAAGAGGAGGGAATTGTAGAAAGTAAAAAGTTTCCTCTTCAAAGTTTCCCTTCTTTTTAAAGAATAAATCATAAGTGTTAGAAATAATACTTTCTTTTAAAGACTAACTTCCTTCAAGCCTCCTCTCCTCTGTGCTAATAACTCTTTGTTAAGCCCTATCCTATGTAGCTGTTAGATATAAGGCAATAAGTAAATTCTATGTCCTTGTACTTTAACCAAGGTATTTGTGCTGGACATGCCTCTGTTCCTTTGTTCTCTATTGCCTTTCCCTATATTGGAAAGTTTTAAGTTATTAGCCAGTCGGGTTTAATTTAAATTGTGAGGTCCAGCTCCAGCCAATGGAGACAGGACACAGTAGCAGGGACAAGCTGCATAAGGGATAAAAATTGCTTCCCTCCTTTGTTCGGGTGTGCTGTCGCCATTGTTTCATCTGTGAGGAGCACCCTTTCTGCAGAAAGTAAAATTGCCTTGCTGAAAAAACTTTTTGTCTAAATGCGGATTTTTCCTTGCAGTACTGAGGAGCAAGCATTCTGTTTCTAAATAAACATTTTACTTATAACAAGTCCACTTTAAATGATGTATTATTAGAACACATTGAGTCCACTTGGAGAAGCCGATTAAGTCTTGGGCTGCTTTGGTTCCTGAGCATGAGTTTTATTAAGCTTTGTCAAGTCTTCCTAAATACTATGCCAGGAGTTTCTTTTGACCAGATGATTCCTGCTTATTGCTTTGATCCTGGCTTCATATCTAGATATTATAGATGTCCTACACTTTTTCTGAGAACATTTGTGTGAATTGAAAGTTGGATAAATCATATGTAAAATGCATTGAGGCATGTGTGTAGGGTAAAAGTTATAGGGGGTGGATGTCAGTGGCAGGAAGATTTGAAGTTGAGATTTTTTTCTTTCTTAGCAAGCTAAAAATCTACCTTCTGTAACTTCTAGCCATTGCATCTTCTTTTTCATTTAGAGGAGTGTTTCCTCCAGAGTGTATATACCACAAAATGTTAGTTCTGAAGATGTCAATAAATACCATGTAGGAAAAAAAAGTGGGTGGGTCCTGGGGTTGAATAAATGTGGGAAAAAACTGGTTTCAACAAAGATAAACAAGTTTCTTTAATGCTGGGCTCTTGGAGATGCTAATGTGTACTGAACATAGTAAATCTCTAGGGAGTATGGTTTGTTCCTAAATCTAATCAAGCTCCCAAGGAACTAGCATCTTATAGAACACACATAGAAAATAGTGCTCTACAGTAGTCACTTTCACACTTTTTTTCTTGGATCCAACTTCATGATAAGACATACATTTTAACTCATAATCTATTCACTGTATATGAATGACTGAAACAGAAGTTTCACAAAATTATGATTACGTTTACCACAAATGGTGTACTCTAATATTTTCCTTCTGTTTCATTAGAAAAAAAATCCCTAAGCTGATTTTGTGACCCATGAATGAGTTTCATTTCTCACTTTGAAAACACTGTTCTAGAATAACAGAAAGATCTAGGGACGAGAACTAACATCACTATGCATCACAGTTTGTCAGTCTGTGCCAGGCAGCTTTTAAATATTTTTTGCCTCTAATTTTTATACGTTTATGAGGTAGGTATCATTTTCTAGGTAAGGACACTAATCTCTCTCCAAGCCAAGTAACACACAGTAAATAATGGCACCAGGATTTGAATCTGGGTCTTTATACATCATAGCCTATGCTGTTCTCACTGTATTTTGCTTTTTCCAAGTATAACCCCGTTTTTACATGAATGGCCCCTTCACATATTTGAAGACTACTGTCGTGTCACTGCTGACCCTTTCTCCCTGCCACACACGGTGAGCATTCCCTTCTCCAGAGTCAATAATCCGAGTTAGTTTAACCATTCGTTAGATAATGTAATTCTCTGATCCTTCAACCATGGTTATTTTTTCTTAATTAACCCTTAATTGCTCATTGTCATTATACATTGTGCCCAGCATTTTAGATGATATTTGACCAGGCAGAGTGTGTGGTGGGTATGAGCCAAATGCTGGTTTTTTTTTTTTTTTAAACCAAATATTTCATTAACAGTTTTAACTTCTGTTACTTATGCTTAATATGAACCAGAAGTATCAACTTCTCTCCAAAATGTTTTATACATAAGATGTTAAACTGAGTCTTCCTAATCTTGTTTTTGTGTAGTGGATTTTTTTTTTAAGCTTAAATATAAGGCTTTTATTTTTATTTTTTATTTTTTTAGGTGTGCTTAGATTAAATATAAGGTTTTTAAATTTCGTTTTGTTAGTTTTTATTTAGACATTTAATATTACACTTTCTATTTTGTCATCTTTATATTTGGTAGGCATACCTACTATGTCTTCATTCAAATTGTTGATAAAAATATTGACAGAATAAATTACTCAGAAGTGTGCAAGTCAACTAGACTCACTTTAGATTAACACAGTCCATTAATCAGCACGCATTATGGTTGTTTAATAACAACTAGTTCTGTCTATTATTGTCAGGCCCATATGACATTTTGTGTGGATATTAGGAAAGATTTTGTCAAGTGCTGTACTATAATTAAGTTATACTGTGCCTACAAGATTCTCACCTACAGTGAAGAATACTACATTACTAACGTTTGAAAATAACCATTGCAGTTGATTCAGTTCAACTTGCTCATGGTGAATCTTCTAGCTAGGATTTCATGTATTCACTTTTCCTTTCTTAACTTCCAAACGTTCTTTTTAATCTAATTTTGAATTTTGCAAGGAATCAGTTTTGTCTGGACTTTCTAGACACTGTTTATTTTTCTCATGAGAAATTATCATATTTCCTTTTATCCAGACTTTTGATCCTACCAATGTTCACCATGATATTAGTGATAAAATTTCTGTTCCTTTCCATCATTGGGAGTGATATGCCTAAACCCATGTCAAGCTACATCCTGGCTCACTGGATAAGTTTATGAAGATGCTTTAAACTCATACTGACTTCTCAAGAATAACCTTTGTTGATAAATGTCCCAATTCAGAGACAGGTAGCTCTGTGGTTTTTAGTCTTTTTTGTCACTTGTGGCTCTTCACTGCTGAGAGTTTATTTATTACATGACTTCTTTGTTTATGTATGCTTTTTGTAGAGGGCCATTGGTAAAATTTGCCTGTAATTTAATCTGATAAGCCTAAGTTAATAAAACAATTTGTGTACTTATCACCACTTATCTAAATAGTTTGGCAGTCATTCACTGATTAACGTACTAACATCTTGGGAAATTTTATGTTTTCTAGACTCTTCTGTACCAAAGAGATGTTACTTTAAAGGAATGTGGTTTCTTTGTGTGTGTGTGTTAGATTAATCAGCTTTTTTTTTTTTTTAAGACAGGGTCTTGCTATGTTGCCCAGGCTGGTCTCAAATGCCTAGGCTCAAGCAGTCTGCTCACCTTAGCCTCCCAAAGTGTTAGGATTACAGGCATGAGCCACCATGTCTGGCCCTCTATTCCCTTGTTTGCAGTGGTTTTCCAGTCATTCTAAAATGGCTTTAAAATTTTTTCTTTAATGGAACAAATTCTTAGAGTACCTGTGTGCAGCACAGTGTTGGGAACACTGAGAGACATGATAATACAAGTTTTTTCTTTTTTTTCTTTCCTTTTTTTTTTGAGACAGAGTTTTGCTCTGTTGCCCAGGCTGGAGTGCAGTGGCACGATCTCGGCTCACTGCAAGCTCTGCCTCCCGGGTTCACACCATTCTCCTGCCTCAGCCTCCCGAGTAGCTGGGACTACAGGTGCCCACCACCACGCCCGGCTAATTTTTTGTATTTTTAGTAGAGATGGAGTTTCACCATGTTGGCCAGAATGGTCTCGATCTCTTGACCTCGTGATCCACCCGTCTTGGCCTCCCAAAGTGCTGGGATTACAGGCGTGAGCCACTGCGCTGGGCCCCAGGTTCTTACTTTCTTAAAAAATAGAATTTAGCCAAGCAAGGCCCCATAGTTGGTAACAGTCTATTACAGTCACTATTGTGTGCCCATGTTTTATATGCCAAGTGTTGTGTAAGCAGCGGTCTCCAACCTTTTTGGCATCAGGGACTGGTTTCGTGGAAGACAATTTTTCCACGGACTGGGGGTGGCAGATGGGGGTTGATTTCAGGATGATTCAAATGCATTATATTTATTGTGCACTTTATTTCTGTTATTATTACAGTGTAATATATAATGAAATGATTATACAACTCAGCACAATGTAGAATCAGCGAGGGCCCTGAACTTGTTTTCCTGCAACTAGATGGTCCCTTCTGGGGTTGATGGGAGATTGTAACAGATCGTCAGGCATTAGATTCCCATAAGGAGTGCCCAACCTAGATCCCTTGTGTGCACAGTTCACGATAGGGCTCATGCTGCTATAAGAATCTAATGCTACCGCTGACCTGAAGAGGTGGAACTCAGGCGGTAATGCAAGCAATGGGGACTCGCTGTAAATACAGATGAAGCTTTGCTTACTTGCTCAGCCACTCATCCTGCTATGTGGCCTGGGTCCTAACAGGCCGCTGACTGGTACTGGTCCATGGCCTGGGGGTTGGGGACACTTGGTGTAAGGCATTTTATTTATTTTTTTGAGACACAGTCTTGCTCTGTCGCCCAGGCTGGAGTGCAGTGGTGTGATCTCGGCTCACTGCAACCTCCACCTCCCAAGTTCAAGCGATTCTCCTGCCTCAGCCTCCTGAGTAGCTGGGATTACAGGCACATGCCACCACGCCTGGCTAATTTTTAGTATTTTAGTAGAGATGGGGTTTCACTGTGTTGCCCAGGCTGGTCTCGAACTCCTGAGCTCAGTCAACCCACCCACCTCAGCCTCCCAAAGTGCTAGGATTACAGGCGTGAGCCACCGCACCTGGCCACACATTTTTTTTTTTTTTTAATTGAGATAGAGAACTCGCTGTGTTACCCAGGCTGGAGTGCAGTGGTGGAATCCACAGCTCACTACAGCTTTGACCTCCCAGGCTTGAGTGATTGTGTTACCTCAACCTCTTGAGTAGCTAGGACCACAGGTGTGTTACACCACGCCTGGCTAATTTATTTTTTATGTTTTGTAGAGATAAGGTCTCACTATGTTGCCCAGGCTGGTCTTGAACTCCTGGGCTCAAGTGATTCACCTGCTTCAACCTCCCGAAGTGTTGGGATTACAGGCGTGAGCCATTATGCCCAGCTCCTTTACACATGTTAAATCATTTAAAGTGTACAATTTTGTCATACTTACTATTCTTTCTTTATTGTAAAATGTACATAACAAAATTTACCATGATAATCATTTTTAAGTGTACAGTTCAGTGGCATTTAAGTACATTCACATTGTTGTGCAGTCATCACCACCATCCATCTCTAGAACTTTCATCTTCCTCGACTGAAACTGTGTACCCATTAAAGAACAATTGCCTGTTCCCATGGCCCCCAGCCCCTGGCAACTACCATTCTACTTTCTGTGTCTATGATTTTGACCATTCTAGGTACCTCATATAAATAGAATCATACAATATTTGTTTTTTTGTGTCTGGCTTATTTAGCATTATGTTTTCACAGTACATCCATGTGGTAGAATGTGTCATGTTATCCCCATTTTACAGTAAAAGAAGCTAAACCCAAAGTTGCATAGCTAATAAAGTGAAATTGAGATTCACACCAAACCTAAAAGTCATGTCTAATGAAGAACGTTTGACCTTGTTTTATTTAGCCTATTTAGCTTGGGAAGAGAACTTTCTGAATATTTGAAGGACTATAATAAGGATTATTACTTATATAACTCCTCATCATTACACTAATAGGTGTAAATTAGAGGCAGGCAAATTTTGATTTAGTAGAAGGAAGGATTTTCTAATAGAGCTGTTTTTGGATGATATGGACTACTGGAAAAAATTGTTGGAAATAACCTTCAGAAGACTGCCAAATGTTCCTGTGGCAGGGAATGTTACAAAGAAGTAAAAAAGTTGAGTTATCTGAATTCTAAGTGTTCTTTTAATTCTGTTGTGGTCTGTGTGGGAGCATAAGATAGCTTCAAGACAAAGTGCTAAGCTTAAGTGTGGGAGAGATCTTTAGCAATGGAAGCATCATGGATTTTTTATTTTTAAGTCTATGGCGCATTTCTCTAAATATCCTCAGTAATGGCCAATTGTTTTCCTCTTGAGGGTAGGTTTGAATTTTGAAAACCATTAGAAGTCCTTATCATGCCTGGTGAATAAAAATGGATTAGCAAGATACTTAGAAGTCCTCAGCAGTCCAATGCCAGTTTGCCTTTTTCCTAGATTTACTTGCTTTTCCCAGAACCTTTATGAACATTTATGTTGGCATTTGATGTTCATCCCTTTTTTTCTCTTCCTCTTACCAAAATTTTCCTTATTCTTCAAGCACGATGCAGATTTTCTTTCCTTTGTGAAGTTGTGAATTTTTAACTTGGTTTACTTCCTCTTTAATGTTAACCTGTTGAGAGGTGAAGCCAGCTGGACTTCCTGCCTCAAGTGGGGACTTGGAGAACTTTTCTGTCTAGCTAGAGGATTGTAAATGCACCAATCAGTGCTCTGTGTCTAGCTAAAGGATTGTAAATGCACCAATCAGCACTCTGTAAAGTGGACCAATCAGTGCTCTGTAAAATGGACCAATCAGCAGGATGTGGGTGGGGACAAATAAGGGAATAAAAGCTGGCCACCCCAACCAGCAGTGGCGATCCACTGGGGTCTCCTTCTACAGCTGTGGAACCCTTGTTCTTTTGCTCTTCACAATAAATCTTGCTGCTGCTAACTCTTTGGGTCTGTGCCACCTTTAAGAGCTGTAACATTCACCTCAAAGGTTGGAGGCTTCATTGTTTAAGTCAGTGAGACCAAGAACCCGCTGGAAGGAACCAACTGTGGACACACTATCACTGTTTATATATCCTTTCTTAGAGTATATTTAACATGACCACCTTGTACTTTGGTCTGTGTAGTCTAGATTGTGAGCAATCTAAGCAGGAGGACAGTACCATATTCATGTTTAAGTTTCTGAACAGAACCACTGTATAGTAAGACTTCAGTTATACTAATTTAAATGAAATCAGTCTGTCAGTGATGTTAGGTTAAAATGAGGTGAAGCTGTAAACTAATGAGACCGAATTTCTTACATGACCCTTATGCCAGTTACAGATGAGGAATTTCACAGATTCTGAATAATGGCAGTATTGAATCTCTACTTTCCCATGATGAATTAAAGAAGAAAATACTGTCTAGATCTAGTGTCTGATTTTAAAAATCAGTTTTAGAATTAACCAAAATACTGGCATGGCTCTATTTCGTAGGATTACAGAAACACTTTGTTTTAAACTTCTTTATGTACTTTTTGTGATTTCCAAGTTTTCTCATATGAACATGAATTGCTTTTATAATTTAAAAAATCCTACTGATAAAATTTGTCAGTTTCATTACCCCGTGGTCATGTAGGGATCATAATATAACCTGATACATTAAAAGCCATTGATGTTTTCCTTGTTACTTAGTGCTAGTAAGAGTATACATCACAGATGGAGAAATTTTGGTTTCAATAAGTTTAGATATGCATTTTTGATAGAATGGGAACCCAAGACAGCTGATATGATCTTATGATCTATTATACTTGTTTGTTTTAAATTTAACAGTTTAATTGGAAAAAAAAATTTCTTGAATTGGATAGCACCCACGACCAAAAGTGGTTTAGAATGTCTTTTATTCTTGTTTTTAACTTTTCATTTATTTATTTATTTAGAGATGGAGTCTTGCTCTGTCGCTCAGACTGGAGCGTGGTGGCTTGATCTCGGCTCACTGCAACCTCCATCTCCCAGGTTCAAGTGATTCTGCTGCCTAAGCCTCCCGAGTAGCTGGGATTACAGGCGCCTGCCACCATATCCAGCTAATTTTTGTATTTTTACTAGAGACGGGGTTTCACCATGTTGACCAGGCTGGTCTCTAACTCCTGACCTCAGGTGATCCGTCTGCCTTGGCCTCCTAAAGTGCTGGGATTACAGGCGTGAGCCACTGTGCCCAGCCTAACTTTACATTTAGAAAATGAAATTGCACAAGTGTAACTATTAAAATGTTTATCGTATCTACCTAAATAAACTATGTAGTCTGTTTTCATGAAAAACAACAGCAACTTTGTTTTTTAGGAATATCAGATAAGGAACCCAAAACAGTATTGCTCACATCCTGTGAACCTTCTGGATTGCTGATGTTGTTGCTGTTCCTCGGTCCCATCTTTGAGGCCACCCTGCATTCAAAACCCTGTGCCAAATTGCCCAGGGAACCTGGTCCTGATGCCCTGGTAGCCCAAAAGGGCTACTTGCCTTCTCCTTCCACTTACCCAGACCCCTGCCTCCCTACCCTTCTGCTAGGAACATGTCTACAACTATATAAATTCGTGTAATTTTGACATGATATTTGAAAAACACAATTTGGGCAGTAAATAGCAGAATTAAGTAGTGTCTTAATGTAAATGGTTTGTGTTACCACAATACACTGTTTCTTATAGTAATTGTACTAGCCAAAGCACATTGCATGTGACTCCTGTTGCACTAGTTTTTAGTAGCAAAAATGAACTTGTAAAAGAATGTAGGTTTTAAGGCTTTGGTAATATAAGTTCTTCTTTCTTTCTTTCTTTCTTATTTATTTTAAGACAGTTTCATTCTGTCGCCCAGGCTGGAGTGCAATGGCGCGATCTCGGCTCACTGCAACCTTTGTCTCCCAGGTTCAGGTGAGTCTCCTGCCTCAGAGTCCAGAGTAGCTGGGAATACAGGTGGCTGCCACCACGCCTGGCTAATTTTTTTGGTGTTTATTTTTAGTAGAGATGGGGTTTCACCATGTTGGCCAGGCTAACATAATACTTCTTTGTAAAAAAACTTTTTGTAAATGTTTTATGTAAAATGTTTTATATAAGCATACATATATGTACATGTATTTTATATATACATAAAAATCTTGCATACATATATTTATGTGTGTATATGTAAAAACAGTACATGGTAGTAATTCTGCAACTTTTTTTATCCAAAGGTATTTAAAATAGTATTATTAAGAGTGCTATGTATATTCTATTGTATGTAAATACTGTAGAGTATCTGGCCATTTGTGGCTGATAGCTGTTTAGGTTATTTCAAGTTTGTTATCACACGCAATGCTTTATTGAATGTCATTTTTCCTCATGCATGTGTGTAGTTTTCTAGGGTGGATGTTGGGTTGTAGATGCTGGGTCATGGTGTACGTACATTTTTTAATTTACTAGGTCCTTGCCTTCCAAAGTGGCTCCACCAGCTTACACTCCCATCAGCAGCTTGTTAGAGTATCCATGTCTCCCTACCCCAGCTGACTAATGTTAGTTTGTAGCAATCTGTTATAATTTCCTTAATTTGTTGGGCTAAAAAACTACAGAGTTTATCTTGTTTTAATTCTTGTTTCCTTGATTCCCAGTAAGGTAAATATTTTTCCATTTGAGCATCTTTTCATATATTAACTGATCATTTGTAAATCTTATGCAGAGAATTGCCCGTTTACATCCTTTGCCCATTTTCCTATTATTTGGTCTCTTATTGATTTGTAGGAATTCTTTGAATATTCTGGATACAAATTATTTTTATATATGTGGCAGTTATCTTTAGTTTGCTGATTATTAAGATTATTATTATTTTTTTGAGACGGAGTCTCACTCTGTCTCCCAGGCTGGAGTGCAGTGGCACGATCTCAGCTCACTGCAAGCTCCGCCTCCCAGGTTCACACCATTCTCCTGCCTCTGCCTCCCGAGTAGCTGGGACTACAGGTGTCCGCCACCATGCCCGGCTAATTTTTTGTATTTTTAGTAGAGACGGGGTTTCACCGTGTTAGCCAGGATGGTCTCAATCTCCTGACCCCGTGATCCACCCGCCTCGGCCTCCCAAAGTGCTGGGATTACAGGCGTGAGCCACCGCACCCGGCCTGCTGATTATTCTTTAAAGCTGACAATGTCTTCGGTCATTATAGCTGTTTAAATATTTGTTGGTGATTAAATTTATTGATCTTTTACTTGATGCCTTTTTCATTTTGTTTAAGGCCTTCCTGCATGATAGAGATTACTGCAGCTACTCCCCTTTCTTAGTTACCTTCTTTCTGGAACTTAGTTCTTTCTAACTGAGCCTAACTGAGGCTGGGTGAAGCATGTGAAATGTTTTGTCATGTTTTCTTCTGGTTGGCTGTGGGAGGCTATACTCGAGGACTGGTGGAAATTTCAGCTGCACTGTGTAGACTTCAGGTGAAGGCAAACGTTCTCTAGCACAGAGGATCACAGATGAGCCTGCAGAGAAATACTCTACTAGTTTGCAGGCTCTATGTGGGTTTGGATTGTGTTTCCAATGCCTAGCTTCATACTTGGAACACACAGACAGTGAATAAATATTACTTAAAAATTTAACTTCTCCACAATAAATTTTGTGAGCTTCTGGAACTCATTGTTAGCAAAGGCTGTAGAATTGTCTCTGAGAATTTCTAGTAGTACCCTCATCTTTTGAGGGCGGTACAGATGTAAACATGAGTGTGGCCGCATGAACCTCTCCCGAGTGTAGATACAAATACACATATTGCCTGCACATGCACACACTCAGCCTTTCTAAAGTTTCCAAGCTCTCTTTTTTTTTAAAAAAAAAAAACACCTGAATAGTTCAAGTTGTAGACATGAAATAAATACTCTTGAAGATGTCATTTCAAAGCAATCTATGTGCTCCTTTTCCAGCTCAGATGAGGCATTGATCTTAAGGAAAGGCAGTGGTTTTTTGGGTCAGTACAAACCGGCATGGAAAACTGTTACCTTCTTTTCATAGTGATGTTGACAAATCTGCTCAAATGAATGAATTTACTCTTGAATGATTCATTTCAGGGGAAATGGCACAATCACTTCCTTATGCTAGTAGTCAGTGGCCCACAAGAAGAGGTAAGAGTAGAAGAGGCACTCACAACTTTATCAAGATGTGAGCACTGGCTTTAACTTGCCTGAAAAAACTCTCAAGAAATCACTGATCATAAAACATACAATCTATAATTTTTTTTTTTTTTTTTGAGATGGAGTCTCGCTCTGTCTCCCAGGCTGGAGTGCAGTGGTGCGATCTCGGCTCACTGCAAGCTCCGCCTCCCAGGTTCCCGCCATTCTCCTGCTTCAGCCTCCCGAGTAGCTGGGACTACAGGCTCCTGCCACCACGCCCGGCTAAGTTTTTGGATTTTTAGTAGAGACGGGGTTTCACCGTGTTTGCCAGGATGGTCTCGATCTCCTGACGTCGTGATCTGCCCGCCTCGGCCTCCCAAAGTGCTGGGATTACAGGCGTGAGCCACCGTGCCCGGCCACAATCTATAATTTAATTAAATTTTAAAAGTGCCCAGAGACGTTATGGAAACTTTGTATTAAGAATGCAGTATGTGAGTACAGCATAGATATTTGGAGCACCAACTTGGAAGCAGACAGACCTGGCTTCATTTCTGGGCTCAAGTGCTTACTACCTTTGTGACTTATACAAGTTTCTTTCTTTCTTTTTTTTTTTTTTTGAGATGGAGTCTCGCTGTGTCACCCAGGCTGGAGTGCAGTGGCACGATCTCTGCTCACTGCAAGCTCTGCCTCCTGGGTTCATGCTGTTCTCCTGCCTCAGCCTCCCAAGTAGCTGGGACTACAGGTGCCTGCCACCATGCTTGGCTAATTTTTATTTTATTTTATTATTATTTTTTATTTTTGGTAGAGATGGGGTTTCACTGTGTTAGCCAGGATTGTCTCAATCTCCAGACCTCGGACTTATACAAGTTTCTTAACTTCCCTAAGTCTTGGTTCCTCATCTGTAAAAACAGGAAAATATTGCAACCTATCTCCTGGGACTTGTATAAGGATTAAATCAGTTAATGTAAACAAAGCACTTGGAACAATTCCTGAAAATGAGTACTCAATACAAGCTTAGGGTTTTTGTTGTAATAGTAGTATTACCTAGCTTCCATTGAGAGAATCTGACTATATTTAGTTTCCATAAATTATATGATCAAATACAGTTAGATACTAGTTACCATGTAAAACAGATCCCCTAATGGGAAGAAATGAGACTGGTCTATCAGTAATGGGACTCATAATCTCTTTTCTTATTCTCTTTCTCCTTTTTATCAGCTTGTCTTTCCTGCCTGCCTGCCTTCCTGCCTTCTTTTGTTTGTGGCTTCTCATCTCTCTTTTTGTCCTCTTCCACATTTACCATGATTTCCTCCTGTCCCCTCTTCTAATTTGAAGTGCTGAGAAAGGATGTGCTCTCATAAGATCTGATAGGAGAGCTAGTGCCATTTGGCTGCCTCCAGCATTCATAAGGAAAGGATGGTTCTTAACAACCATTAGTATGATCATGAGATGAAACTCGTGTCTCTTCCCTTGGGATCACCCTTCCTTTTGAACCAGGTGGGTCTTCTTACTTCCTCCCGCTTCAATGAAGCATTCTCCTCTGCATATGCTGGGGGAGTAGAAAGAATGCTTGGCACTCAGCTCCACATGGGAGAAATCATATCTATTTAATGCATCACTGTGTACCTCATGCCTAGGACCTGTTGCATAGAAGGTAACAAATATTTGCTGATGGAATGATTCAGTGAAGCAACACTGAAACTGGAGATTTGAACTCTGGTTTTCTTACTCACTAGAGGTATAACCTTGGGTAAGTTACTGAGGTACTCTGAGACTCAGATTCCTTATATAATGTATATAATAATATGACATATGATAATTTATTATATATTTTTAATGAAAATGATATGACATGATAATTTATTATATATAATATTTAATGAAAACAATAATACCTACCTTTAATGGAAAGTTAAAGGATTATAAAACTTTTTTTAAAAAGTGCTTTGCAAACTGTCAAATACCATGCAACTATGAGAGTTATGTGGGAAATTCCAGGAAGTTTAGATAGGTAATTCTTTGCCCTTCTGAAAGTAGGATGTACAGTCAGAGTTGGTGCTTTCCAAGTAACCACCATTTTAAAGCTTGGGTCATAGAGTTAGGCCAAGCGGTCTTTCTTTTCTTTGTCATCCTCTTACCCTAAATAATAGTCTGGTTAATTTGAGGCCAAATAAATGGGCACACAGAGACATATAGATGATTGACTAAGCATTCAGTTTGGCAAAGGCGTTTCCAAAACATATAAACATCTAGCAGCGAGGTGCTATGATCTCAAGTATTCATATATATCCTTTTATTAAATAAGTTTTGGGGCAAAATTTTTCTATTTCTTTTGAATTTTTACTTGAGATTTTAAAATCATTTAGTGAAAAATAAAAGACCCTCAAGTCAGGCAGAAATGATACTGACACAGGAGTTAGAGAAAAGCACCTCTCCCGAGGGGCCCCTCAGTCAAGCTCTCTTAAGTGCTAGTTCTCTAACCTTGGGAGTCAGCCTGGACTCCTGTCTCTCATAGCCCACATCCATCCATCAGCAAATCCCCCTGGCTCCAGCCCCTTTGAAATGCTGTAATCACTTGACTCTGTCAGTAGCCTCCTGCCAGACTCCATGGTTCCATCCTTTATCTGCTATAATTTGTTCTCCACATAGTACCCAGTATGATATGTTACAAACTTGAATTAGATCTGATCTTAGCCTAATCAGAACTCTCCAAAATGCCCCTTCACCCTGGGAACAAAAGCACAACATCCTGAGTATGAAGTCACCCAAAGCCCTTTATGACCTGGCCTCTACCTGCCTCTCAAATCTCATTTTCTACGAATCCCTCCCTGTTCTCATAGCTCCAGCCTCCTTAGATAAGCTAAGCACACTCCATCCTCCAGTCTTTGCAGTTGCTGTTGCCTCTGCCTGGAATAATTTTCCACCATAAGTTTGCCTGCCTTCCCTCTTCTTTTCGCCCAGGTATCCCTTCCAAGGAATTCTTCTCCTCAGCGAAATCTTCCTTGATCACCCCATCTAAGAAAGTACCACTGCCACTCTCTGTCTCCCTACCCAACTTTATTGCCTTCATAATAGTTTTCATGACTGGACATCCCATTGCATATTTATTTGCTTATCTGTTTATTGTGTGTGTCTTCCATGAGAATGTAAGCTTAGTGAGGACACTGATCCTGTATGCTTTGTTCACCACTGTGTTTCCAGTACTTTAACTGGTACTGGCATGTGGCCAATGCTCAGTGAATATTTCCTGAGTGAACAAAGGAATAGTCTTTAGAGAAGTGAGAAAGCATGATATTTGCCTGTGTCTTTTTTTTTTTTTTTTTCATACAACGTCTTGCTCTGCCACCCAGGCTGGAGTGCATTGCTGTGATCATGGCCCACTGCAGCCTTGACTTACCAGGCTCAAACAATCCTACCACCCCAGCCTCCCAAAGTACTAGGATTACAGGCATGAGCCACTGTGCCTGGCTGCCTGTATCTTTAAAAATTCTGAGGTTCTGATTTTCTTTGGATTACTGATACTGTATATTATTTTCGGCTTTAGGTTTTGTTGAAACCAAGGTAGCTGAATTTAACAAACTATCACTATTCCCAGTGATATAAGGCCTGATATAATATATTATATTATATCAGTGATATAATAATAAGTGATATAATAATAATAAGTGATATAATAATAAGTGATATAATAAGTGATATAAATAATAAGTGATATAATAATAATAAGTGATATAATAATAAGGCCTGAACAATTCTTATTTACTACTACATTACTGATAGGATATTGAATCCTTATTTGTATATTTATTTTTATATAATGGTCTTAAGATACAAATAGCATCATTAAAGAAAATATATTTGAAAATAACATTTTTGAAAGGAAGAAAGGTCACTCCCATCACCCTAACATATCCACATGCAGACGTTGTATGCAATTATAATTAGGGTGTACAGAAGAGTTTTTTGGTGTGACATACAAGTATTTTCAACACTGTCTCACATACTCCATGTTAACATTAGGCATTAATTTCTAATGTCTACAGAATAGTTCATTAATTTGCCATATCATAATTTATTTAACCAATTCCCAGTTGTTAGACAATTTGGTTTTGATTTTTCCCCTTTTATTTATTTATTTATTTTTTGAGACACAGTCTCACTCTGTCATCCAGGCTGTAGTGCAGTGGCTTGATCTTGGCTCACTGCAACCTTCACCTCCCAGGTTCAAGCAATTCTTCTGCCTCAGCCTCCTCAGTAGCTGGGATTACAGGCATATACCACCACACCCAACTAATTTTTGTATTTTTAGTGGAGACCGAGTTTCACCACATTGGCCAGGCTGGTCTCGAACTCCTGACCTCAAGTGATCTCCCCACCTCAGCCTCCCAAAGTGCTGGGATTATAGTTCTGAGCCACTTCGCCCAGCCTAGTTTCCCCCTTTTAGATATAATGCTTCAGTAGTGAAGCATGGGTATGCTTTTCTGGTGCCCCCTACCTTCCAATATTTTAGAAGACTGCCTCATGATAAATTTCTAACAGTGGAATAACTGGTTCATAAGACGTGTGTATAATTACAATATTCTAGCATATTGGAAAACATATTTTCTTTCCAAAAGTATTATATCAATAGAACAATATCATTAACAACCTTATCAGTGTGAGTGGTACTATTAATAATTTTGAGGGTTTAATAGGCATCAAATAAAGCCAATTTAATAGGTCTAAAAAACAATAAGACTTTGTTAAAATGTACATTTCTTTAACTGCTATTAATGTTTTTCTCATATACTTGTGAATGATTTATATTTCTCTCTTTAATGGTCTCTCCTTTTTAAACTATTAAGGGCCTGAGAATTTTCTCTCACATTTGAATGAACACTTTCATGGTATATGTAAATATTTTCCTAGTGTATTGTTCTTTTTAGTTTTTCATAGTTAAAAAAAATTTTTAATCTTCATCTGGCTGAATTCATCAATATTTTCTTTGTTCACTGTCCTTTAGACGTTGATGTATGACATGTTAGCTGATCAATGATAATAGACAATGATTATTGTTATAATAAAAATCATTTCAGAGGGTCTCATCATACTTGCGAAATATGGGGTTTAGGAAGGGGCATAATGAAGTGGATACCTCCCTAGGGTGTAATCTATGAGTATGTACTGGCAGGAGGGAAAGAGGAAGAAGAGGGGCAGTTTCCTTCGTCTGTCAAGGCACAACAGCATGTCTCAGAGCATGATGCACACTTAACACGTAGGCAGAAAATGGCTTTCTTAGGCAATCTTTCTTTCGAATGAAATCCCGCTGGCTGGTGGTATTCATCTGCTTTGCCAGTGATGCTCATAAAATGATTCCAAGGCACCGCAGAGCTCTTGAATCTCTCCCAACTATCAAAGGATTATGCTTGGTTTACGTTTCAATATTAGTTACACTATGCTCTGAGCTACTTGCAGGCATTTGTAACCCCAGGTTCTGGAACCTGTAAGATGCAGACACAAATGTTTGCTAGATGAACATTTGAAAAAAATTATTTTAACAATTTTTGAATGTTTTGGCACTTGTTTGGAAATGTATGGAGTGGAAAGAAGTAGGGTGTTTGCATTCTAACCCAGGTCCAGGCACCAAGGGGTTGGCTAATCTTAGATAACTGATTTTTTTTGTGGGCCCCACTTTCCCCATTTAAGAGAGGGCATTAGTCTAGATGATCTCAGAGGTACTTTTCAGTGAGGATTCTATGATTATAGATTGTAAATTAGATAAAATGTCCAGTTAATTGAGTTATCCCACATTTTTAAAACTATGTCCGATCACAAAGAGTAGATTATAAAAGAAACCATCAACCTTTTCATAGCTTCAAAGGTATTGGTTTAATTTGGATTTACTGTGAGTTCTCATGAGTTTCAATACAATGCAGTTTACAGTATGATAGAATTCATATTACAAATATAAGTGCATTGAAATCAATGTTGGACAATTAAACAAGAATGAGAACAAAAAAAGACATTTTATCCTCTAGAGCTGTGCTTGCTGTTCACTATGGTTGGAAAATGTGACTAGTCTGAATTAAGATATGCTGTAAGTACTAAATACTCATGAGATTTTGAAGGTTTGTTATGAAAAAAGGAATATCTCATTAGTGATTTAACATTGATTACCTATGGAAATCATTATCACTAAATATATCTTAAAAATGAATTTTTCCTATTTTTGTACTTTTTAAGATGTGGCTACCAAAAATTAAAATTACAGATGTAGGTCACACTGTGTTTCTATTACATAATGCTCCTTTAGAGGGATAGATTATTTGCATTATTTAAATGAAAGTATTTTTGCTTTTTATTCCAGCATACTTAATCTCCAATGATTTTTAAAATGTTAAATTTATTCTCTCATAGGAAAATGGCTTTGTAAAGAAGCTTGAGCCTAAATCTGGCTGGATGACTTTTTAGAAGTTACAGGAAAGATCTGTGAAATGCTCTCTCTTCTGAAGCAATACTGTTGACCAGAAAGGACACTCCATATTGTGAAACCGGCCTAATTTTTCTGACTCTTATGAAAACGATTGCCAACACATACTTCTACTTTTAAATAAACAACTTTGATGATGTAACTTGACCTTCCAGAGTTACAGAAATTTTGTCCCTATTTAATGAATAAATTGTATTTATTTTTCTCTATATGCCATTTTTGTCTTCATTTTTTGAGTCTGCCTGGAAATTCAGCCAAAGGGTAAAGCTCAACACAGGAACCAGGCAATTAATTCTGGGATGATGACCAGGAAGGCGGTGTCTTTTCTGCCCCAGACTTTTACGGTGTGCCATTACCGAAAAGTCCTTTTCTGTGTCACTAGGCTAGACGGCAGACTAGACTGAGAAGCAGACTCAGGCTAGAAGTAGACTCAGGTCGGCTTCCCTCTTCCGTCCTTCCTTCCTTCTTTCCCTTGCTTTCTGCAGTTTCCAGTGCCCCTAGCTGCTTAGTTTCCACTGATGCCTCCTCCCCAGCCTTCTCTCTCTGGCTTGCCATTTGGGGTTGATGGATATGGCAACCTGATATGCAGGATACTCTTGGATATTCTGAACAAAGAAAATTAGGTAAATGATTCAACGTGCAGCTAGTGTTACTTTTTTTTTTTTTTTTTTGGTAAAAATGAACACATTAGAAAATTATGTAGTTTGTTAGACCTCGTGTTCTAATTTTTAGGTCAGCAAATCTGATTGCAATATGTGTACGCTGTACCTGCCTGGCCTTCCCTTTTTCTTAAAACACAATCCCCCTAGGACTTGCATTACCTTTCCCTGGAAGCTGTTGATAGATTCCAGAAAGAAGCCAGAACTCCCCTCTCAAGCCATGTGCATTCTCACCGGGCACTTAATTAATGCTTTACCTAGGAGGTGTGATTCTTAACGGTGGGGATTAGGACACTGGGGCGGTCAGTAGGGACGTATTTTTGGCAGAAGCAGCTCTGGTTTTCTTAGGAAGTCACATCTAAGAGGCAACCATCTATGCCATCTGAGGCGCCTGTCTACTGGGAGCAGTTTAAGACTTCACAGTTTCTTTTACCTCTTCCTGCAAGTGCCTCACCCACCCCCCAACTGCTTTTAGTTTTAATTCATTTTTGTGTTTTAATCAGAGCTGAGTGGTGGGAATGAACAATCACTGATGGTTATAACAGAAGTACTTATGTCAGCACTATTACCTGAATACATTCACACTAGAAACCCACAAAATTTGGCTTTTACACTAGTTATTGCTTTAGCAATGTTCCCGACTATCTATCATCTATACATTCATCACATAAGGACATTTCCATCAACCACTGTGGTCCCTTAAGATTATAATGGAGCTGAAAAACTCCTAATACCTACTGATGTAGTAGCCAACCAACACATTACCTTTTCTGTGTTTAGATTCACAAGTATCATGGTGCTTACAATTGCCTACAGTATTCGGTACAAAATACGCTGTACAGGTGTGTAGCATAGGTGTGTAGTAACTTTGTGTAACTACACTCCAATGTTTGCACAAAAAGGAAATCGGGGCATCTGTCAGGCATATCCCTGTAGTGAAGCGACTCGTGACGATTTCGCTACTTGTCCTGCCTTGCCCTTCTTTTCTGGCCCCTGAAGTCCCACTACTGAACAGTACAAGAGATGCCAGGCACCGTGGGTACTGCCGGCCGTCTTTACCATCCCCGCCAGTGGCGCTGCCGCCTCCGCGGTCCCGGTGAGGGCCCAGGCTCAAGGAGGTCAGGCGGCAGGGCAGCGACGGCGCCTCGCCACCGCTCCCGTAGCCGGGGACGGGGAGCTGGACCACGGGGGCCGCACAAAGGCTGGGTCCCAAGGGCCGGAGGCGAGGTAAGTACGCGGCGCGCCGCGAGCCCGCGTCCCGGAAGCGGGGCAGGGGGCGCTTCCCCGAGCCCGACCCGCCCCTAAGCCGCGGATCCACCTGGGGGCGGTCAGGGGCGGAGACCGAACCCGAGGGCGCCCAGGCGCCGAGGGCGGGATTGGACTCGGCTTGGGCGTGAGATGGCGGCGGTAGCTGTGAGAGGCGCCAAGCGGAGCCTGCGGGGAGAGCTGAAGCAGCGTCTGCGGGCGATGAGTGCCGAGGAGCGGCTACGCCAGTCCCGCGTACTGACCCAGAAGGTGCGGGGCCACCCGTAACGGAAGCCGCGGCGGCCAGACGCTCTGAAGGCCTGGCGGCCAACGCTTGCTGATCTGTGCATGGTCCGTTCAGGCGCTGGGCAAGGCACCGCCCTCCGGCGCGCGCACGTTTCGCCCCCCCCCGGCGCGCGCACGTTTCCCCTCCCGGCGCGCGCACGCCCCTTCCTGGCGCGCGCACGCCCCGTAGTCGTGGTCTTGGCGCTCTTGGCACTATGGTGGGGAGAGGGACTAGTAACGAAAGTTGTGGGGCTAAAGAGCGAGAGGATGGCAGGGGTTGACAGATTTATCCCTGGGAGGAGAGTTCGTTTGCATAGGTGGCACCTTTGGTGCTCGAAAACTCCTCCGTGGGGATGACGGTATTGTGGTGAGAGCAGGCTGAGAACAGAAAGTTGTGGTAGGGGAGACGGGTGAACACCTGAGTGCCCAGGTTCCCTCAGTGAGGCCTAAGGTTAATGAGCTATGAGTAAGACTCCAGTTATGTTAGTAAAATGGCCAGAGAAAGATGCAGGTGCTTTAGACGAGGGAACACCAAAAAAGGTGTGGAGATGCCTAAGGGCAGAACTCAGATGTTGACTGGACTTCACTAAGCATATGGAGGGCTAAGGCTGTGTCTCAGTAGCTCCAGGGCCTAGGCTTTTCTTGTCTCAGAGTTGATGAACATTAAATGCTTTTTCTTGAGTGAATGAAAGGAAGACGTGGCTATCATACCCAGGCTTCCCAAGAACGTAGGAAGCAGAAGAGAGAAATGAGAGGAATAAGTGAGGGTCCATGTTTGTTGGTTAGCAGACCTCTGTTTTATTACTTTCACCAACTGCACTGCTGTGTATTTTTAGTCTATGTAATGTCAGTTTTCTTATCAATAAAATGGCAGTCATATCCTGTCGTGAAGGCATGTTCTAAAGAGTTTTTGGGGACTTATTTTTGTTAGACACCAGAGGAAGAAAAATTTAATGTCCGCTGAATAAGTACATATTTGTAATTCTGTTGTAAGTCAAACTGATGATCTGTCTTCCCAGCATCATGCCTCAGAGACAACAGTGGGTATTTGGAGACTTGATGTTCCTTGGAATTAGTTATACCATCAGGCTTTCTTAATTACTCTTCACTATTCTATTATCCGTTATTTACTCAAATTCAAGGTGCCTATGGGTTAAAGCAGTAAAGCATATATGCTCATTTCACCCCTCTCTTCATCTGTGTAGGTGTGCATGAGGGAATCTATACAGATGTTAATTCGTTCGTTCAAACAGAATTATTTTAGCTATTATGAGGAAGCATTGCTGGGTGTTTTAGTAGATGTAAAGGATATAGACTCTTGTCCTTACTATCTAGTTGTTTAAAATTTAGCGAATTCATTCACATATGTTGAACACTTATGTAGTGCACACTTGGCTATGTACTGGGTTGTGGAGATGAAAAAGGTATGATTGTTGCTCTAAAGGAGCAGAGAGCCTGGAAGAGGAAACAGACGTGAATAAAGAATTGCATTGAAGCCGGATATATGATAAAGGTAAACACCAATGTTGTGGAAACGTAGCCTTGGGGAGGGGAAATTGGAAAGCTTTCTATTGGAAAATGTTTGAGATGAATTTCGGAGAACAAGATGAGTTTTTTCAGGTGAAGGGAAAGATGGGATAGGGGAGTGTGAGTAGGGATATTTAGGCAAGAGATGACAGGATACAGTTTAGCATGGGCTTTGGAACTACACAGATCTGAGCTGAATCTGGCACCATTGTTTTTTAACTGTATATCCTTGGACAGGTCTCATAATCTCTCAGAACCTTTGGTTCCTTGTCTATAAAATGGATAACATCACTCTTGTAGGTCGATTGTGAGAGTTAAAGAAGTGTGTAAAGGGATGTATTCAGAACTTTACCTATTTTTTGTTATGTCCTTTAGGAAGAGTATACTGGCAGCATTTGGATAATGGGTTGAGGAAGGAAGAAAGAAAAAAAAAATATGGAGACCAGTAAGGGGCTGTTGTGCCAATTCAAGTGAAAGATGAAAAAGATGCAAACCAGAGCATGGGCAGTGAAGATGAGGGGAAAGGAGGCAAATGGGAGACTGTTAAGTGAGAAACAGCAGGACTTGGCAACTGATTGGAAGAGGTTAGAGAATACTGGAAGGGGAGGAGAGTCACCTATGATTCCAAAATTTAGAGCTTGGTATAATGGTGTTTCACCTTGGGCATAAAGAATGTAGGAATTGGAACAAATTTTGGACGGGCATGGGGAAAATAAAGATGAATTCAGTTTCTAATCTTCTACATTGTCTTTGTCCGTAGAAGATTAGAATTCATAAACTATAGATGGGAATAGTGGCTACATAGATACAGAGTCACTGACAGCAAAAGAATGACGACTGAGAGCTGGCATTAAAGGAGGAGAGAGAAAAATTAAAAAGCAGACCCATGACTCTCAGTAATAAATACATTTTACTCTGTACAAACAAATATACACATACAAGGAACATTTTACAGCTCTTACCACATACAATGGCATTTAATATTTTCTTTTTTTTCGAGACAGAGTCTTGCTCTGTCGCCCAGGCTGGAGTGCGGTGGCATGATCTCGGCTCACTGCAACCTCCGCCTCCCATGTTCAAGCGATTCTCCTGCCTCAGCCTCCCAAGTAGCTGGGATTACAGGCACGTGCCGCCATGCTCAGCTAATTTTTCTATTTTTAGTAGAGATGGGGTTTCACCATGTTGGCCAGGGTGGTCTCGAACTCGATCTCATGATCTTCCCGCCTCTGCCTCCCAAAGTGCTGGGATTACAGGCGTGAGCCACCGTGCCTGGCTCGAACTTTAATATTTTCTATTCTATTTCATTTGAAAATTGTAGCCCACTATTGATTTCATGACTAACCAATGGATCATCACTGGAAACGTCAGTGTACTGTGTAGTGTTTTGCCACAGTGAATGCTCAGTAAAGATGTTAAATGATGTCTTTCATTTAGAAAAGCATATTTATTCCTATTGGCACTGTACCTTTTTATAACTTAGAAATTTATCAGAGAAGTAATTTAAATGGTAAAGAAATTCAGCTTTATGTCATATCTTGATTCCCTAACTAATTAAGATGAGGAAATTAGTGCCCCTTTACTCACTATGTTTTCTACTCCCTCTGTCAGTTTCTGACATTTATATTGTTATATTTATGTTGTCAAGTTTGGGAATTTTTCTTTTTCTTTTTCTTTTTTTTTTTTGAGAGGGAGTCTCGCTCTGTTGCCCAGGCTGGAATGCAGTGGCGTGATCTCAGCTTACTGCAAGCTCCGCCTCCCGGGTTCACGCCATTCTCCTGTCTCAGCTTCACAAGTAGCTGGGATTACAGGCGCCTGCCACCATGCCCGATTAATTTTTTGCATTTTTAGTAGAGACGGGGTTTCACCGTGTTAGCCAGGATGGTCTCGATCTCCTGACCTTGTGATCCACCTGCTTCGGCCTCCCAAAGTACTGGGATTACAGGTGTGAGCCACCGTGCCCAGCCAGTTTTTCATTTTTTGAGACAGAGTTTCGCTCTGTTGCCCAGGCTAGAGTGCAGTGGCGCAATCTTGGCTCACTGCAACCTCTGCCTCCCGGGTTCAAGGAGTTCTGTGCCTCAGCCTCCCGAGTAGCTGGGATTACAGGCGCCTGCCACCACGCCTGGCTAATTTTTGTATTTTTAGTAGAGACAGGGTTTTACCATCTTGGCCAGGCTGATGTTGAACTCCTGACCTCATGATCCACCTGCCTCGGCCTCCCAAAGTGCTGGGATTACAGGTATGAGCCACCACGCCCGGCCAGGTTTTGTAATATTTAAACTTTGTTCTGTAACTATAATGAGTCTACTGAGCAGTATTTGTGACTGATTTCCAAACTTGAGATTTCAGTAAATCATATTTACAGTAAACAGTATTTACAAAAATATGTAAAGCACTGAATACATACCTTGTATTTATTTATTTATTTATTTTTTAGATGGAGTCTCGCTCTGTTGCCAGGCTGGAGTGCAGTGGCCCAATGTTAGCTCACTGCAACCTCCGCCTCCCGGGTTCAAGTGATTTTCCTGGCTCAGCCTCTCGAGTAGCTGGGACTACAGGTGTGCGCCACTACGCCCAGCTAGTTTTTGTATTTTTAGTAGAGACGAGGTTTCACCATGTTGGCCAGGATGGTCTCGACCTCTTGACCTCGTGATCCACCCACCTTGGCCTCCCAAAGTGCTGGGATTACAGGTGTGAGCCACCATGCTCAGCCGTATTTTTGTTCTATAGATGGTATTAATTGTAGAATCAAGTTGTATGATTGAATATGTAAGAAAAGACATAACTTTATGTCACTAGGTATGTGTAGCTAGGAAGGTAATGTTTCGAGTGTCAGTACCAAAGCTTTTCTCTTTTCCTCCATAATTGCTCAAAATTGTTCTCTTTTTTACTTTGTTCCCATTTGGAGCATATTTCTAATTTAGTTCTGTATTTTTCCAGGAACTTCTGATTGCCTTTATTTTTCCTTTTTTGACAAATCAAGAATATGCGTTTATCTTATCAATAGATTCTTTTTCATCATCTGTTAAAATAAATCCACCCTCTTTTTGAAAACACTCCAGCCCCTTGCTTCTTCTGGTCTGGTTGTCTCCGGCTCATTGCACTGCCATTGCCCTAGGGTTCCTCCTTACTCCACTTCCGAGTTAGGGCTGCTTTTTGAGTCTAATATCTTTGTCTTTCTTGGATTCTTTTCCTTTCATCTTATTAGAGTATATCTTCAGATAATTTTTTTTGAGAAAGTATCTTTGGGGGTGGTAAACTTTTAAATATACATTAGGAAATGTTTTACCTTCATACTTGATTGATAGTTTGAATTTCAAATTTAAAATTATTTTCCTTGTTCTGCTCAGCACCCATGGCCCCCATTCAATATGGAGACTTGTGTTTTTCTTTTTCTTTCTTTCTTTTTTTTTTTTTTTGAGGAGTTTCATTCTTGTTGCCCAGGCTTGAGTGCAATGGCACGATCTTGGCTCATCCTCTGCCTCCTGGGTTCAAGCGATTCTTCTGCCTCAGCCTCTCAAGTAGCTGGGACTACAGGCATGCGCCACCACGCCTGGCTAATTTTTGTATATTTAGTAGAGACGGGGTTTTACCATGTTGGTCAGGCTGGCCTCGAACTCCTGACCTCAGATGACCTACCTGCCTCTGCCTCCCAAAGTGCTGGGATTACAGGTGTGAGCCAAGTATATCTTCTTTGATTATTTATTTTCCTTTGTGCCTTTTTGGAACTCTTGTTAATCAGATAATAAAAATCACAGATTGATCTTCTCTATTTCTTAACATTTTTTTCATTTTTCCTATTTTTGCCTTTTCCGCTACTCCAAGGCTTTCTCCTAAGTTGTTTTAATTTTGCTAATCACAATTTTAGTTTCCACTGATTATTTCATAATTCCCTGATTGCTTCCTCCCCATAGCAGTCTATTGTTATTTTAGAAATGCAATTATCTTCTTGAGTTTGTCTGAGGAAACTAATTAGAATTTCAAAAGATTATCTGTCCTGTTTGTCCATTTTTTCTCCCCTTCTTATTTTTTTTTCCATCCTTCTATTTTGTATTTTGACTTTTCAAAATGTTTGATGATCCTTTATTATCTGTACATATGTGTGAATGAAGATGTCTTAGCTAATGGGGATTTCCTCTGCCTTTTATGGTTGCTTTGGGATTTCAAGGGAGGAATGGATTCGCCTGACCTGCACCCTTATTCTCTGAGTGTTGTGATCTGCTGCTGTTTTGTCAGTAAACTACTGTCCCATCCACTCTTTGTCTTACAGAAATTAGGTCTCTGTTCTCTTATTCTCAGTACTCTAATGGATTTTCTTTTTTGTGCTTCTTTACCGTCATATAAATGGGATTTGAGGAAGGAAGATAAATATGTATACACAGTCTCACATTGAGTGTTAACTGATGTTTATTACTGCTTATTCAACTCTTGATCTTCTATATTCTGCTGTAAAGAGAGCAAAAAGGGTACTTAACTTTCTCATATAGTAGTTGGATGCCAAAAGCCCCAGGCCTGCCCAGGTCTAGGTTTCACATTTCCTTTCTTTGCCCATTTCAGGCCTCAAAACAATTTTGTAACTTTTCAGAATGTGAGAGTTAACTTTCTTCCTTAGACTGGTTTGATGTGCTCTATCTACTTAATTTCTGTGTTTCGTTTTTTGTTAGTAATAACTTGACTTACTGTTCCTGTATCTTTCTGCCAGTCATATTTATAAGCTACTTTTATGGCTTACAATTATATAATAATAACAAAAGTATTAAAAAGTCTTATAAAGAATAAGAAAAGTATTCTTTTCTTTTTAGTTTGGAGACTAGGGAAGAACAGAAAAGGAAGGGAAAAAAAGAGAGCTGGCCAGGTGCAGTGGCTCACACCTGTAATCCCAGCACTTTGGGAGGTCCAGGTGGGTGGATCAGTTGAGCTCAGGAGTTTGAGACCAGCCTGAGCAACATGGTGAAACCCTGTCTCCACAAAAAATACGAAAAATCAGCCGGACATGGTGGTTTGCACCTGTGGTCCCAGCTACTCTGGAGGCTGAGGCAGGAGGACTGCCTGAGCCTAAGAGGCAGTGGTTGCAGATTGCACCACTGCACTCCAGCCTGGGCAACAGAGGGAGACCCTGTCTCAAAAAAAAAAAGGAAAAAAGAGAGCGAAGGGTTAACTTCTGAGTCTGGTTAAGTTCCTGATATTGTTGACATTTCTATGATGAGCAAAGCTCATTTACCTTCTCCTGCCTGATGGATGATTCAATTGAATATGGTTTCTTTCATCAGGATCTGCCCCCACCCCATAATTGTGAATATTTTAATATTCATTTGAACAGATGGATTTTAGGAAATGGGATGGGGATGGTAGAGGCATGTTCTCTGCTTCAGAGAACTCAGTTCATGGACCAGTTAGGGATACCACATTTAGGGCACATGAAACAATTAGTGATCCACTCATGACAGTACATCATTATTAAGTTATATATTAACTCTAAATGTAGTAAGGGTTCGGCAGAAGTTAGGAAAAGTTAGGGCTTGCATTGGGCTTTAAATGGGTAGAATTTGGGAGGAGAGAGAAGCCTGACGATCCAAGGAGTGGAGAAGCTTGTGGGAGCCCAGATACAGAGATAAAATAAAGCACACTCTAGGGAAAGCATGTGAAATGACCGAAGACTACTAAAATGGATAGGTGGGGATCAAGCCTGGAATTCTCTAGATAGACAGCTTGTCTCCACAGTGACCTTTTAATGAGTTTTCACACCTACCAGAGTGGGTGTACCAGGAAGGGATAAAAGGAGCAGGTAAGTGCTGGGTCCCAAACTGAAAGTCAGGCTTCATGATGCAACACTGTTTGACCCACTATATCACTCTGGTCCCCCCCCTTTTTTTTCTTTTTAATATTTAAAGAAATTGGAGAAGGCTGAGAGAGAAAGGAGGAATTGTTAAGAGGAGTTGCTAAATATAGTCTTGGAAAATATAATTGCCATAATTTCCCATTTAGGTGATTGCCCACAGTGAGTATCAAAAGTCCAAAAGAATTTCCATCTTTCTGAGCATGCAAGATGAAATTGAGACAGAAGAGATCATCAAGGACATTTTCCAACGAGGCAAAATCTGCTTCATCCCTCGGTACCAGTTCCAGAGCAATCACATGGATATGGTGAGAATAGAATCACCAGAGGAAATTTCTTTACTTCCCAAAACATCCTGGAATATCCCTCAGCCTGGTGAGGGTGATGTTCGGGAGGAGGCCTTGTCCACAGGTGAGTATTATGGTGTTAGGATATTGTTAGATTATGACCAGTTGTTAGATCTCAGATCCACGTGTTATGTGTGGGTCAGTGGGAGTTGCTTTTCCTGTAAGGGATTAATTTGTATTTTGCCTACGTTCCAAGACACCTGTATTACTTGGTTTAGGATGTGATGCCTTTTGAAAACTGTAAAGTGTAAATGAATAATATTGTTGACTTCTCACATATTGTTGCCCTACCTTGTGGGTTGAATTATATATTTTTCATGAATAATTATTTCCTGTGGTTTCAGTTATGGTCTGCTTGCTAATGAGCATATTATTATAAATGCTAATGAGCACTTATATCTTCTCAACTTCGACTACTTACCATGTGTTTATCTCAGTACATGGCACCACCAGCTACCCAGCTGGCCATGCCAGAAATCTCCAGGTCATCCTTGACTCCCCTCTTTCTCTTATGCCCCACTGTGGTCTATTGTTAAGTCCTGATGATTTTACCTACTGAATATTTACTGAATCTGTCCATTTCTCCCCAACCCACTGCTACTACTGCAGTCTAAGCTGACATCTCCTCTTGCCTGCATTCCTGGAAAGGCCTTTTCACTGTTCTTTCTCTCCATGTCTTGCATCCTCTCCTTCCTCTTTATTGGTTATTTAAAAGTAATTGGAACAAGGTTTTGAAAACACAAATCTGCCGCTTCTCTCCCCTCCTTAAAATCTTTCTGTGACTTACTATTGCCCTTAGATTGAAGTAAACCCTCCTTAACGAGGTTCTTCCTAATCTTGGCCCTGCTGCCTTTCTATTTTCACATCTTTCTACTCCCCACTTCGTAGTCTGAGTTCCAGCCACTCTGAGTATCTCTGTTTCCCAACTCCACTTTGCCTTCTCTACTGCTGGGTCTTAATACATGCTGTTCTCTGGCCAACAGCTGCTTCGGAAGTTTTATCATTATGAAACAGGTAAGGAGCTGAAAGCAAAACAAACGAAGGGTATTATTTTTTAGTATAATGCCTGAAGCCCATCTTAGAGGTGTATATTTTTTACTAAGACTTAAATGGTTGCAAAGAAGCCCTAGCACAACTTTATGCAGTCTTCGCTCAGTTTCTGCCCCTTCCAATATAACACCATAGCCTATAAAGTCAGTATGATGGAGTCGGAGGGGAGAGGGTCAAGGACTCGTAACAGTAGAGGGATTATGTACTTTGCTAGTTTAACTTTCCCTGTATTGTCCAATCTTGGGCTTTGCTAGATGTTTAGGCACCAAAAATATATTCAGATCTACCTCCTTCATGTCCTGCATCAATTGGCCAGATGAATGTCGGCATTTTAAAACTCTTTCATATTTTCAAGGGGAAACATTGCAAGCATTTTAAGGCAATGAGATAATAAGGGAATACAGAGTATCTTGGAGAGCAGCCTAGGTTTATAGATAAGAAAAGACAGGAAATTATAGATACTGATTTTGCTCAAACTTAATGCAGCTACTCCAGACTCGCAGGCTTAATGATGGAACCCAGGATACTGTCCCAATTCCAGTTGACTCTGTTAACAGCTCCTTCAATGCTTGCATTATCTCTATAATGTGCCTGCTAATTGAAATTTTAGTTGGTTTCCTCCAGTAACCAATTCCTCTAGAGGCAGCTCATAGAACAGCTGTGCTCCTTCTAGAACATCTTCTTTGTGTTGAGCTAAAGTGTGTCACTTTGAACTTTTATGCATTTGTTCTGGTTCTATTCAAGTACAGTGGTGAAAAGAGTAAGGAAGAAGCATTATTTTTCCTTTTAACTTATATTTACACTTCCTGGTTAGGATAATCTCAATACAAATAAGTGAGCCAATCATTTATGCATGTTTTTTTTTTTCTTTTTTTTTTTTTTTTTTTGAGACGAGTTTTGCTCTGTCACCCAGGCTGGGGTGCAATGACGCGATCTCGGCTCACTGCAACTTCCGCTGCCTGGGTTCAAGCGATTCTCCTGCCTCAGTAGCTAGAATTACAGGCGTGCATCACCGTGGCCGGCTCATTTGGTATTTTTAATAGAGATGGGGTTTCACCATGTTGGTCAGGCTGATCTCGAACTCCTGACCTCAGATGATCCACCTGCCCTGGCCTGCCAAAGTGCTGGGATTACAGGCCACTGCGCCCGACCTATGTATGGTTTTTAGCATGTCATTTGTCACATAGGAGCTATCGAATAAATGGTAATTTATTAATTTTAAGCAAGAAGTCAGAATTATTCATTATAAGATAAATTCATTACTAGCCAAGTAGTTAACATTTCGGTAATTTTCAGCAGACATTTTCACCCATCTACTTTGTGTCAGACACTATTTTAGGTCTGGAAAGATAAGGCCCTGATTTGAAGGGACTCACACTGTAACTGATGAGGCAGAAAATGAACATAAACAGAATATCCTAACCTGTATTATATGTCAAATATAAGTGTCAAATGAAAAGATACTGAATATTAAAAACATAGAAATTTAGAATATGGTTCTGAATAGAAAAAAGTCCACCAAAAAAACCCCACAACTGGTTGTTCATTTTTTTTTCTCTTCTATAGTATTTATTCATGCTGTATTTGTAGTAACAGTGGCTTTTTTCCCCCATGCATTTTTCTTTGCAGATACTTGCAATCTGGGTTGCAAAGGGATAGAGGATTATACCCACAGTTTCTTGAAACTGCAGTCTAGGGTCAAAGCTCGCTGCTATTGTTTATAGAAATATTTGAGTAGGCAGCCTTGGCTGTTTGTTATCTCCTAACATCACACTCTGTACTGTGGATTTCTACTTGCGTCAGCAACTTAAAATGTGACAACTTCAGTGCTTAAGCATACATCTAGCTTTATAGTGTTTGAGACAAGCTGATCAGAGCTCAGGCTGTCCTTGGTGTAGCTTTTGTTGTCTGTTTGTCTTTCTTGTTTGCTCACATTATCAGAGCTTAGAAAAGAGTGAGCTTTTGTGTCCTCAGTTGCAATTATAAGTTCCTAAGCAAAAATTTCCCATGGGCTATTCTTGTATTATATATGTAGCAAAAGAAATCGATTGCTAAATGAAATCGAGGGTCGGATTCCTTCCCAAGTTTATCCTCAAGGTAAGGGCTGCTTGGGCAATTAGATTAGAGCAGGAATTTTTCCAATGCAAGTATATAGTCTGATTCAACCTGGTTTAAGCAAAAATGAGATTTTATTGGCCCAGAGACTGAAAAGTTCACAGAAGGGCTGGCTGGATCAGTGGCATTAGGAGCCAGTCTATCTCTGCCTTTTGGCTTTGCTTCCGTCTATATCAGTTTCATTTACTGGTGCCACATGGTGGCCCATAGCAGCTCTAGGTTCCATGGCATCCTTACTGCTAGCAATAAAGAACAAGTTCGTTTTCTAACAGTCCGATGAAGTCCTGGTCCTAACTCTTCTTGACCCAAATGGACATCTTGAAATTAATCACTATGGCCAGAGATATGGAATCGGCTGACTGGCTTAGGCCTGGGTCTTACGTGCCTGTCCCTTACCCATTCTTTGTGACCAGGAAGAAAAGAAGTGCCAATTGACTTAGACTAGGTCATATGCCCAGCTCAGCAGCCCTACCCAAACCACTGAGCTGAGAGGAGGGTGAGAGTGTTTGTTGTGTTTCCAGAACAAGGGGGAATGGATACTGGAGAGTCAAAACTAAACTCACCTGTGCTGTTAATCATTTCTGAAATTCTGCAGAATATAATAGGCTCTTTGCAGTCATAGCTTTGTCAGTGCTGATTTTAAACTTATGATCTTCTTGGAGGCTTTTTGGGAATTAATATCTATGTGTAGGTACCTGAGCCATAACTTAATGATCATAATGAAGACTTTCTAGTCCTCAAATAAAACATTTTAAAGTAATTTAGTGGGGCATCATCAAGGACAGAGTCTTTGAACAACCCTTCTATGTTGTTCATGATCAGTACTTTTGGGAGGGTTATGATTGGTTCACTGTGAGTAGCTCACATTGACTTCATTTCTTTCTTTGTTAGGGTTGCATGGCATCTGCAAGAATATAATAAAAGATAGTGGGTATGGATTTCATCAGGCATATTTGATGGAGTCATGATATCCTCAGGAGGCTGGAGAAATTTGGATTGGCTCATAATACTTTATTCAGAAAAGATGTGTAGAGCACTGCTCTGTGGGAGGTGTGATGGGAATATAGCAGGGAACAGCATGGACCTGATTCCCAGTGTTGTGGAGTTAACTAGCCTGTTGTCCTCACAGAAGCAGGTTTGTGCTGGCATGTCACAGGGCTCTCTCCTTTGTGCTGTTCTGTTCAACTTTTTATTGAACTTTTAGCTTTTTTCAGCTTTTGTTGAACATTAAGATGTCTCACTGTTCCTTATTTTCAGCATGTCTAAATTCATTCTTATCATTCTTTTTTGTTTTTCATATTTCTGTTAGCAGCCCCTTTGTAGACATGGAATTATCCTTGCCTCCTTCCCACCATCCAGTTATTACCAAGTTTTTCTTTGTAATGTTTTTTATCACCTGTCTTTCTCTAATTCCAGTTTTGGGGGAATTCTTAGTCTACAATTTTCATTCTTCATATCTGTTCCATTGGAGTAAACTTTAAATTGATTTCCTGGCCATATTAATTTTCCCGAAGTACCTTTCTGTACAGGTCATCTACCCTATTCAGCCCTTCTCTGTACACTGAATAGATCTGTGTACCTGAGCAAACAATGGATCCTGCTGGTTGTTGCCAAAAGAAGGGATATTGGATGAAATCCAAACATTCAGGCCACTTTCTGGATCTTACCTCCCTTTCTACCTTAATACTTGTGCCTCCTTGGTACAGCTCCTTATTTCAGCCAAAGTGGTCTGCTGGAAGACAGTATTTCCTAGTAATGGAAAATATGGATTTGAGAATCACACCAACCTGGATTTGAATTCTAGTTTTGCTCCTTTCTAATTGTGTTACCTTGGGAAGATCACTTAACTTCTTAGAGTTTCAGTCTTCTTACCTGTAAGTGGACTCAGACCTACCTTACATATCTGTTATGGAGTTTAAATAAGATAATGTCTGACTAGTGTTTGGCACATAGTAGGTGCTCAGTAAAAATGACATTGTTGCTGCTGTGGCTGCTGTTGTTTTTGCTGATGTTGAGTGGTCAAGCATAGGGTAATGTTATGGGCTTTGCTGTGACAGTGATTTTGTTTATACCATTTTCCAGTCTAGAATATATTATGTGTTTCTTCAGGATAGTCTCTTCTAGTCTGGTGCTTAAGATCACTAGCTTTGGAGTCAGACTAATCTGAGTTTGAATCTGGCCTTTACCACTTGGGCAGAATTACTTAACATCTCAAAATCCAAATTTCCCCATCTGAAAATTGGAGATAATTACAGTACTGATTAATTGTGTTGTTGAGAGGATAAAGTAAGGTGATATATGTAAAGTGCCTAGTACAGTTCGCCATGTAGTCAGAGATCAATACATGGCGGTTATTAACAGTAAGCAGAAATTATTTCCCCCAAACCTTCCCTGGCTGCCCACAATATACTAGTTCTTTTCTTCCGTAATTCTTATGTACTTGGCACTTTACATATATTACCACGTTTTATTAATTCTTTTTGGAAATACATCCCTTTTCTTTGCTGATAGACTTAGACTGTTTCGGAGCAGAAACCTTCTAAATCATTTGTATCCCTGGTACCTAGTCATATGGTTTATGTTGTAGACTTTCAGTAAAAGTTTCTTGAGGTGAAGCTAACAGTTTTGAATTCAAAGCATGCCTGTATAAATGAATAGATTATCAACACTTTACAGCTATGAAAGAAAATCTGGATTTAAAAAAATATATGCATGTACACAGGGACACATTAAAAAGTATACTAGAGTCAGTTGTTTTATAAGGCGCTGTAACTTCTTGTTTTTAGAGACAAGGTCTCACTTTGTCACCCAGACTGGAGTGCAGGGGTGTAATCATAGCTAACTGTAACCTTGAACTCCTGGGCTCAAGTGATCCTCCAACCTCAGCCTCCTGAGTAGCCAGGACTACAGGTACACACTACCATGCGTGACTAATTTTTAAATTTTTTGTAGAGACAGGTCTACTCTGTTGCCCAGGCTGATCTTGAACTCCTGGCCTCAAGCAATCCTCCTGGCTTGGCCTCCCAGAGTGCTGGGGTTATAGGTGTGAGCCACTGCACCCAACCAACATTTTTTATATTTGTGAGTAAAGAGTTGACATCGGTCCCAGACTAAGCTGGGCCTGCCTGGGGGAATAACCTTGAAACTTATCTTCTCTCAGCACTAGTTTTGGGGAAGCCATAGAGTTGTGATAATGTGGGATGTACCTGTACCTGCCTGTTACTGTGTGCTACTATACCTGAATTGGGAGCTGTGAGTTGGCATGGAAGCCTTGGGTCTGTGGAACTAGATATGTATAAAAGATGGGCAGGAAATGGGAGTTGCAGCTTCTCTGTGTGAAGGTGACCTATGTGCCCCTTGGCTCTTGCTGCACCTTGTGTGAGTGAGGAGGCAAAAGAAGCAGTGTACTGAGGTAGCTGCTGGGCCCTGGATGAGGTAAAGATGCTGAACCTGCCATATCTCCTCTTCTGTGTTCTTCTGTAAGGCTAAGTACATGGAGTAATACTTAGATTGGTTCCTGAGCCCGAGTGCTATAACAGCTGCTGGGTCAATACAGTATTCTCAATCCAGTCTCTGGGTTTGTTTTTTATTTTTTGTTGGGGGCGGGCAGTGCAGCTTAAATAACAGACATGTATTTTCTGACAGTCTGGGTATTTTTAATAATATTCTGTGGAGACTCTAACACCACTGGTCCCACCAGTGACTGTCAGCATGTCTATGAGAATGTTTAATTTTTACTAAACCAAGAAATAAGTAGTTATAAGATCCTACATGGTATGATATTTTGATATGAGTTACAGCTTATCTTCTCATTGAAAGTGTTTCTAAACCTTTAACACGTGTTTCTTTAGCTTAACAAAAATCATCCTCACTAATTGTATTTGAACTTTTGAAATAAGTTACGACTAAAAGTAAATGAAAGCAATTGTAATTTTGGAATGTGCTTTTGCACATCGCACGTGCCATTGTAGGCATTTTGGGTGACCTCCCTCTCTGGACAATTGAGAACATTGCCTCCTGAGTTAGGCACTGTGGGAGGGAGAGTGAACCCTTACTGTCCTTGCTTCATCTTCTTTATTTTCAGATAGGATAACTGCAACCCAGGGAGGTTGTCACTTCCCCAAGGACACACAGACAGTTAATGATAATGCGAGGTCACCCAGTTCTGGTTTCCACTCCAGTGCCCTTTGAAGTGCCATTTTTCTTCACACTTCATTCATTAAGATTGCTTTACTACCTAGATTTTCTTCTCTGTCTTGACAGCATACTGCATTAAAACTGTTATTCATGGAACAGGTACCCTTGGTAACTGTATGCATGGGAACATTGTCATATTTTCCCAAGGAAGAACTTGGACTGAGTCACATGTATCTAAAAGTACTCTGGTCTCAAAGTTAAGCTTTTTTTTTTTTTTTTCCAGTCATTTTGTATTCAACTAAATATACAGGAAGAACCAGCTACAGCTTTGATTTATAACAGGGCCTTTCATTTGAATGATAAGTGCACCCATGATAGGCTTCCTTGGACCTGTTCCAGAATTGTCTATTTTATCTTTTGCAGCGGCTTTAGAATATATCCTCATTTCAGAGAAAGGTAATTTACTTCTTGTTAACTCCCAGCCCATTAAGATTAAAAGACAGTTCCTTAGGGGTTATGGCCTGTTATTCTTGCCAAGATGGGCTAACCTGCTAAATGTTCTACTCAAGCATAATGATTCATTGAATGTACTATTGAACACTTAACTGTCTTTAAAAGGACTAACCCAGGTGACTTAAACCTCGCTACATATAGAACTTCAGGTGTTTAAACTGCTTTTCCAATTCAATTTTTATTTTATCACCTTAATTGAGACATTAAAATGTCTATTAGGTTTATATGTATTTCTGTATACATTTAATTCAGAGGAAGGGCAGAATTTTTAAGAGGAGTGAAGTTGGAATTAGAAAAAATAAATTCTTTTTTTAGTTTATTCCTCTGAACCTTAAATTTCAAGCTAGGGTAGTAAAGACCTGTGTGTAAATGAATGCCCAGCTTAAATGCTCCCTCCTTCAAAAGTCTTCTTAGATTTCTTAGTCATATTTAAACACTTCTTCCTTTGTTTTCTTCCTGTGTTTTGACACCTCAGCATACCTTTTGTCATTGGATTTGCTTTATTATATCCTATATATGTAATTTAAAAGTTTTTTTTTTTTTTTTTGCTTTACTACTTGCAGGGATTAGGAGTCCACTATTTAATAGAGAATCCCATTTCATTTACCCCACTTTATAAAAGGTTAGAAAATTACTCTCCATATTAAGCTTATGGCTTCATGTAAATTTCACCTGATGGTCCTTTAGAGAAACATATAAATAGTCTTCAAACATTTTTTTTTTGGTGTGTTTGGGCTTAGCACAGTGCCCTGATGAATCTGAGGTACCATCCGTTTCTTCAGTAACTTAAATATCCTTTTTAAAGTACAGCTGAGAATTGTATATTGAGTGAATGACTGATAGTACTGCAAAGAAATGCAGATATAATAGCACATGATCCATCAATGTTTATCTTTTATGCTAATCATCATCTACAAAACCAGATTTGTATTGATTATTATCCATAAATAAGCAAGCAGAGGCTGGGCGTGGTGGCTCATACCTGTAATCCCAGCACTTCGGGAGGCCGAGGCAGGCGGATCACAAGGTCAGGAGATCGAGACCATCCTGGCTAACATGGTGAAACCCCATCTTTACTAAAAAATACAAAAAAAGAAAAAGAATTAGCCGGGCGTGGTGGTGGGCGCCTGTAGTCCCAGCTGCTCAGGAGGCTGAGGCAGGAGAATGGTGTGAACCTGGGAGGCAGAGCTTGCAGTGAGCTGAGATTGTGTCACTGCACTCCAGCCTGGGCGACAGAGCGAGACTCCGTCTTAAAAAGAAAAAAAAGAACAAAAGCAGAATAAGCTAATTTACTGTTGGATGAAGGAGGCAGCAAATCATGAGATGGAAATTGAACAGAAACAAAAGATATCTTCGTAACTGCCCATGTCATTACTTTGGGTTAAAACAGTCAAATCCACTGTAAAAATTTAAGTGTTCTTTGGGTGTAGTGACACAGGGAACCAGAATCACTTGTAAGAAGTCCTGTGATTAATTAAAAAACAAGAAAGAGCTAGGAAAGAAATTTTGATTTTAGTCAGAGTTTTGTGTGTATATATGTGTGCATGTGTGTGTGTATATGCATGTGCTGTGTATAAAATGGGTCATGATGTTTTTCTTACTGTAGTTTCTAAAATGTTTGAAAGCCACTGATTTAGGCCTCTGCTTATCAAGAAGGCATGCATCTATTACAGGCCTTATTGGGTAAATTTTCTTCAACTATTAATTTTACTTAAACATTTTAGCAGAAACAAACCAGAAAAACAAACATATAAACATACAAACCACACATTATTTTTATAACAAATACAATCACAAAGGTAGCATATAGAAGATAAATAAAATTCACAAATTTTAAGGAAAAAAATTAGCCAGGCATGCTGGTGGGTGCCTGTAATCCCAGCTACTCAGGAGGCTGAGGCAGGAGAATTGCTTGAACCCAGGAGGCGGAAGTTGCAGTGAGCCAAGATTGCACCATTGGACTCCAGCCTGGGTGACAGAGTGAGACTCTGACTCAAAAAAAAAAAAAAAAAGAAAAAAAAAAAAGATAAAAATTTAAAGGTAAAACACAAAATATTAAAGCAAAAACTTTGCCTCTGTGGGCAGGCCTGCAGGCAGACCCTCCAGGGATTTTAACTTTCTCTGCAGTTACCTTAGTGAAAAATTTGGGAAGTACTGGTCATTTAGTGGAATTTCAGAATTCCACTAATGGGTGATACAAATGAAAAGCATGATACAAATGAACATGAAAATTTTTTGTGTTAAATTTTTTTTGATGTGCTGTTTTAGTTCCTCTGTTGATTTTTAAGCTATGTTTTAATTTGTTTTTGCAGTTGCTGGAGGGATTACATCTTTTATTTAGTACAGTTTGTTTCAGATTAGTATTCACCTAACTCCAGTAAAATACAGCAACTTTGCTCTTATATAATTCCATTCTTCCTTCCCCATTTATGTTATTATTGTCATATTGAGGCAGGAAATTAAAGAAAGAAAGAAAAATAATAAAAAAAAAAGAAATAAGCTTTCCTGTATTAGGCTGACTTGTCCCGGAGGTAGCAACGAGCACAGCCCAAACCCAGGAAAAGTCTTGATAATACTCTCTAAGAAGCCAGGACACAAAAGAATGTGCTCTGGAGACTCTCCCACCACTCCCTCCACATAGGGAGAAGAAAAACAAGTTTCCCTTTGTTTTACAGTATGAGTTTATAGATTCCTGTTCTCTGTAACTAGTGACTTCTAGTATTCTGTTTTATCTAAGCAGTGGAGTGATGGTCATAAACCAACTGAGCAGGCCTGAGATATGGCCACCTGGGCACCATAGTGAAGGCCATGGAATAAGCCTTGCTAGGCACTACGGCAAACTAGATAATGGTCATCTAAGTTGCATAGCAATGGTCATGTGTAATCCTGAGTTATGAACCTGTTACAATTTGATTAACTGTCTTGTCCTGCCTCTGTATCCTTGCTTTCTCTTTGCGCCAGTGTAAGCTTGACTCAAGTTAGCTCATCCCTTTTTAGAAGTATGTATAAGAGTCAAGTGCTGTCTTTGTTCTGGGCCCAGTTTTTGGATGTTGAGTCTGCTGGGTCTGAGTGCACTCAGAAAAAATCCTCCTGGTGTACCCCGAGGTCTCTCTTGTCCTCCTAATTCACACAACAATATAAGTTACATCTGTATGTACTATAAATCCAACAAATAGTATTATAATTATTGCTTTAAGAACTCTTATGTTTTAAAAAGGAATAGAAGAAAAGAGAAAAAAACCAATCTTTTGTGTTTACCTTCCTACTTACTGTTTCCAGTGTTCTTCATTCTTTCCTGTAAATTTGAGTTACCATCCAGTGTAATTTCCTTTTGGCCCAAAGGACTTTCTTTAGTCTTTCTCAGACAGCTCTGCCAGTAATTATTCCTCTCAGTTTTTGTTTATCTAGGAATGTCTTATTCTGCCTCTGTTTTTGAAAGGGTTTTGCTGAATATGAAATTCTTAGTTGACATATATTTTTTTCCTTTCTGCATGTTCAATGTTATTCTTCTGCCTTGTGGCCTCCATTGTTTCTGATGAGAAGTCAATCATTCATTGTATTTTTGTATTTCCCTGTTTATAATAAGTTATTTTTTTCTTTCAGCAGTTTGACTCTGATGTGTAAAAATGTAGATGTCTTTTCTTTTTTTTTTTTTTTTTTTGAGATGGAGTCTCGCTCTGTCGCCAGGCTGAAGTGCAGTGGTGCAATCTTGGCTCACTGCAGCCTCTGCTTCCCGGGTTCAAGCAATTCTCCTGCCTCAGCCTCCCAAGTGGCTGGGACTACAGGTGTGCACCGCTACGCTAGGCTAATTTTTTTGTATTTTTCGTAGAGATGGGGTTTCACCGTGTTGGCTAGGATGGTCTTGATCTCCTGACCTCGTGATCCACCCGCCGTGGCTTCCCAAAGTGCTGGGATTACAGGCATGAGCCACCACACCTGGCATACGTAGATTTCTTTAGTTTTATCCTACATGGGATTTATTGAGCTTCTTGGGTCTGTAGATTAATTTTTTCATCAACTATAGGAGGTTCTCAGCCATTATTTTTCAAAAAAAATTTTTTTCCTGCCACATTATCTCTCTTCTCCTTCTAGGACTCTTATTCCATGTATAGTATATTGGTATTCTTGATACTGTCCCACAAGTCACTTAGGCTGTGTTCATTTTTCTTCAGTCTTTTTTTCTTTCTTTTCTCATGTTGGATAATTTCTGTAGATCTGTCTTTAAGTACACTGCCTTTTTTCTTCCATCGTCTCAAACCCATTGTTGAATCCATGTAGTGCATTTTTTATTTCAGTAGTTGTACTTTTCTTTTTTTTTTTAAATGGATTTTTGCTGTTGTTGCCCAGGCTGGAGTGCAGTGGTACAATCTCAGCTCACTGCAACCTCCGGTCACCGGGTTCAAGTGATTCTCCTGCCTCAGCCTCCCGACTAGCTGGGACTACAGGCACGTGCCACCATACCCAGCTAATTTTTGTATTTTTAGTAGAGATGGAGTTTCACCATGTTGGCCAGGATGGTCTTGATCTCTTGACCTCGTGATCCACCTGCCTTGGCTTCCCACAGTGCTGGGATTACAGGTATGAGTCACTGTGCCCGGCCAGTAGTTGTACTTTTCAACTGTAGAGTTTGATACTTATTTAAAGTTTCAGTTTCTTCATTGATATTCTTTATTTGTTGAGTCATTGGTGTCATATATTCATTTACTTCTAGGAACATTAGTTTCCTTTACTTTTTTTTTTTTGGGATGGAGTCTCACACTGTCACCTAGGCTGGAGTGCAGTGGCACGATCTTGGCTCACTGCAAGCTCTGCCTTCCGGGTTCACACCATTCTCCTGCCTCAGCCTCCTCAGTAGCTGGGGCTACAGGTGTCTGCCACCACGCCTGGCTAATTTTTTTTTGTATTTTTAGTAGAGACCGGGTTTCACCATGTTAGCCAGGATGGTCTCGATCTCCTGACCTCGTGATTCGCCCACCTCGGCCTCCCAAAGTGCTGGGATTACAGGCATGAGCCATTGCGCCTGGCCTACTTTAGTTTTTTTGAACAGAATTTTCTTTAATTCTTGGCTCATATTCATAATGGCTGCTTTGAAGTCTTTGCTAAATTGAGTATCTTGGCCCACTTAGACTTCGTTTTCCTTGACTGATTTCCCCACCTTGATTATAGGTCACTTTCTTGTTTCTTTGCATGTCCTATATTTTTTTTGTTGTTGAAATCTTTTTGATAATATCTTGTAGTATCTCTGGATTCTGATTTACTTTTTAAAGTGTTTTGTTTGTTTGTTTGTTTTTTGGTAACTAGCTTGCTCTTAGCCTGTTAGCACATATCTCCCTATGATATGTGTCTATAGATATCTCTGCTCAATTTTTGTGTGCTTATTTATTTTTTGGCCTGGCTTCCTAGGTGCTGCTCCTATGTCCATATAGCTTAGTGGTGAGCCAATGATTGTTTCTTCAAATATTCAAATCTTTTGCCCAATTTTAATTGAGTTGCCTTTTTACTTTTGTGTTATCTAAGTTTTTTATGTGTTCTGGATAATAAGTTCCTTGTCAGATATGTGATTTGCAAATATTTCTCCCATTGTGTTTTTTCACTCTCTTGGTGGTATGCTTTGCAGCAAAGTTTTTAATTTTGATGGAGTCCTATGTAATAATTTTTTGTTACTTGTGCTTTTGGTATCATAGCTAAGAAACCATTGCCTAATCCAAGGTCATGAAGATTTATGCCTCTGTTTTTTTCTAAGAGTTTTATTGTTTTAGCTCTTACATTTAGGTCTTTGATGTATTTTGAGTGAATTGTTGTAAATGGTGTAAGTTGGGGCCAACTTATTCTTATGTATATGGATATTTGGTTGTCCCAGCACTGTCTTTAAAAAGATGATTCTTTCTGTATTGCATTGTCTTGGCATCGTGTCTTCTTGTTTTTAAAGGACAGCTTTGCTGGAAATAGAATTCTTGGATGGCAGTGTTTTTCATTCAGCACTTTGAATGTGTTATTTTCACTGCCTTCTGGCCTCCAGGTTTCCATTGACAATTCAGCTGTTAATCTTATGAGGATCTGAGGATCTCTAGTGATTCATGTTTTTTTTTTGTCACTTTTGTTGCGGGAAGTCAGGGACCCCGAATGGAGGGACTGGCTGAGGCCATGGCAGAAGAACATAAATTGTGAAGATTTCATGGACATTTATTAGTTCTCGAAATTAATACTTTTATAATTTCTTACACCTGTCTTTACTGCAGTCTCTGAACATAAATTCTGAAGATTTCATGGGCATTTGTCACTTCCCCAGTCAATACTCTTGTGATTTCCTATGCCTGTCTTTACTTTAATCTCTTAATCCCATCATCTTTGTAAGCTGGGGATGTATGTCACCTCAGGACCCTGTGATGATTGCGTTAACTGCATAAATTGTTCGTAAAGCATGTGTGTTTAAACATTATGAAATCTGGGCACCTTGAAAAAAGAACAGGATAACAGCAATGTTCAGGGAACAAGGGAGATAACCATCAGGTCTGACTGCCTGAGAGCCGGGCAGAACAGAGCCATATTTCTCTTCTTACAAAAGCGAATAGGAGAAATATTGCTCAATTCTTTTTCTCAGCAAGGAACAGCCCTGAGATAGCCTTCTAGATTCCCTGGAATATGTCGGAGCTTTTCAAAGGCTCCTCAGGACATCTTCTCCCCCTGTTTTTCCTTTTACGTTTTTTGGTCAGCCTCTTGTTAGCACTAACTGGATTCCTGCCCCAGACAGCTGTGATATTAAACAATTGCCATTGATTTTTAAAATAAATATCCTAGGGCTAGGGCTTTTTGCACGGAGAGAGCTATGAGTCAGATCAAGTAAAGATAAGACCTGACAATGCACCTTTTCAGGGAACTGCCAGACAAATTAATTAGTGACAGTTTTCTGGGATGGAGCTTTTGTTGAGCTCCAAACCTGTTCTGCCCCTCCATTGGCTGCCAGGCTGTTGGTGGTTGTCACAGCTACTTTAGTTGTAAGGCTGTTGATTTTCAAATCTACCATGAAGCTGGGGAGAGGGGGATGGGAATGGAGCAAGTTGAAAAGACACAAAGCTCACTGTTCTTACAGAGAATAAACATTTGGATTGTTGTAAGCCTTTGGCTAATTTGTAGAGTTTTGAAAAGTTGATTTTGACCATTTTTCCCAATGTTCTTGCTGGTTTTATTAAGGAGCAGATTTTCAGTTTTCTACTCTGCCATTCTAGAAGTGACTCTGAGCCAGTGATTTAGATAGCAGTTGTTTTCAAACACTGTAGTGCGTGAGGTTTCCACCCTCCACTGATTGATCTGTCTGTGAGTTGCAGAGTGCATTCAAGTTTCAGCACTTCTCTAGTTGTCTTTGGCTGTTACTCTCTGCCACGTTCTCTCGGATCTTCCCTGCATGTCCCTATAGTTTCTAGTCAGCCAGGTATATAGGAAGAGTTTATCTCAGCCCTTCTATGGACCTCTTATTTTAGTATAGCCACATTAAATTCCCATTATGCTCTTACACCAACTGGGATTACAACCTTGGCAAGTAAAGCTGTAATTTTTCCTGTATATTTCCTACCGTATTTGCTATGTTTAGCTCACAAAGACCCCTACCACAAGTTATGTCTGCCCCTTCTGGCAGCAGAGCTGCTGTTTTTTCTAGCCAGCCCCATATTGGTAAAACTGCCATTCTTGAGGACTGAGCTGGGGGCCTGGGAACCTCACCAGTTAAGAGGACCAGAGACTTCTGCTGTTCCTACCTAGTCTTTGGTCAGCTTCTAAATCCCTGAAATGGCTGGCTTTGGATGATTTTGTTTGATATACAGTATTTTTTTTTTCAGAGAGGATTTTCACTGATTTCTTACCATCATTGCGAAAGGAAATGTTCAAGAGAGGAAATTTCTGATTTTTCAGGGGTGTGGTATGTGGGAGAGATGCATAATATAATAATAGTCCAAATTTCTTGAGTACTTACTACCTGCCAGGAACTGTGCTAAGCAATTATTTTGCATTGCTTCATTTGATTCTTTCCATACCCTGCGGAGGCATGGGTGCTATTAATATCCTGCTCCTCCATTTTATAGATCAGAAAAAAGGCTCAGATGAAGTACCTTATCGATGGTCACACAACTCATGAGTGGCAGAAATAAGATTAAGACTCAGGTCACTTTGGCTGTAAGACCCCAGCCCTAAACCACTATATCATATATCTATAGCCGGAGCCTGGCACCAGGAGGCATCACAATGGGATTGAGATAGGGATACAGAAAGAAGGATGGGGACTGAAGGGTGAAGGGTCCTGAAGCCCTGAGCTGCCTCTTTTGCTGTTCTCACTCTGTTTCCTCGAGGTTTTACTGAGTGCCCTGCAGTGTTGACTGCGTCCTACTTGCAAGCCCTGTGGTCTGCCTAATGGTCAGCTAGGCTGGGCCTCTAAGGTCTTTCAGAAGTGCACAGCCCTATAGTGAAAAGGCATCCTTTCTCATGAGGTAGGAGACCAGCAGGACTTGCTTTTTGGTCACAACACTGCTGACCAAAACAGGATGTGGTCCAGATAGGATAAAATGGAGAAACTGGCAGAAACCAGCAGACGGCGACAAAAGTGATCCCTGGCTGCTCTCATTGCTCATTGGCTTAAGAAACTCCCACCAGCACCATGACGATTTACAAATGCCATGGCAATGACCTGGAAGTTACTACCCCTTTCCATGGCAACAACCTGGAAATTACGATCCTTTTGTAGAAGGTTCTAAATAACCTCAATTTGCATTGACCTGCCCCTTAATTTACATATAGCCAAATGTGGGTTTACCTGAATGTTAAATACAGTTGCCAGGAGCCCCTGCCTTGCTGACTCTGGGCTATTGCCTGAGAGCTAGCCTTGCTCTGCAAGGAGCAGTACTGTTCAATCAAAGGCTCACTCCTGAATTCTTTCCCGGCAAAGCCAAAAACCCTCCTGGGCATAGCCCCAGTTTTGGGGCTCACCTGTCCTGCATCACTCACATGACATTTCCCTATTTAAACACCCATGATCCCTGAGCCCTACAAGACCAGAAGGTCATAGGGCTCCACAGTGTTACCTGGTAATGTTACAGAATTAGATCAGAGAAAATGGAATTTCTTCATTGTAGTGTGCTTAATGATCTCTGTGAAGAGTATAGCATAAAAAAACTTCATTAGTTTGAAGACTTATTTTGATTGAACTACAGGATTTCTGGACTCGTGTATTCTATTAAAATGAAATAAAGTAGCTATACTTAAAATTTTTTTTTTTTTTTTTGAGACGGAGTCTTGCTCTGTCGCCAGGCTGGAGTGCAGCGGTGTGATCTCAGCTCACTGCAACCTCCACCTCCTGGGTTCAAGCAATTCTCCTGCCTCAGCACCCCTAGTAGCTGGGATTACAGGTGACCACCACCATGCCCGGCTAATTTTTGTATTTTTTCAGTAGAGACGGGGTTTCACCATGTTGGCCAGGATGGTCTCGATCTCCTGACCTCGTGATCCCATGCCTCGGCCTCCCAAAGTGCTGAGATTACAGGCATTAGCCACCGCGCCCGGCCTATTTAAAAAATTTTAATTTTAATAGCATTTGAAGTCACCATTTAATTTTCTTCTTTTCTTTTTCTTTAAGCATTTCAAATTGTCACTTCAAACATTATACAGCGTTTCCTTGATAGTACTTAAAAGTACTATTTTTCTAGTAATCACCTTTAAGTTTGGCATTAATATTTTTTTGTCTGAGAATATTTGTATAATTTTTTTATTCAGCAAAACTGCAAATGAATCATTAATTATAAAAGAGGTAATGAAAGAAGATAAAGTGGAAATTGAACACTAAAAAAAAAAAAAACCCTTTGTCTTGAATTCTCCCCTCATCAATTTTCTGTGGGGCATCCCTATGTAAATAGCTTATGATTGAATTTTTGATACTTGTACCCAACTGGTAGTCTTCTTTTAGTTAGGGCTGTTCAGTCTGTCCTCTTTTTTTGGGAGTAACGCGTGTGTCTGGCCTTCTTTCTGTTACCTTTGTCATCATGTTTTTGGGAGACAATTTTTTTTGTCATTTCCTTTTCCTTGTGTCCTTTTTTCTCTCTAGTACTTCATAATTATGCATTCATTTCTACTATTGGTTACATTAAAATATTTTTAGCCTCAAATTCTCACTAGCATTATAAATATAGTATTTATTGACCTTACCCCTGTGAAAGACAAGAAAGTAAATGTGCCTTTTTTCTTTTCTTTTTTTTTTGAGACAGAGTCTCACTCTGTTGCCTAGGCTGGAGTCGAATGGAGCAATCTTGGCTCACTGCAACTTCCACCTCCCGGGTTCAAGTAATTCTCCTGCCTCAGCCTCCCCAGTAGCTGGGATTACAGTCATGTGCCACCACGCCTAGCTAATTTTTTGTATTTTTAGTAGAGACAGGTTTCACCATGTTGACCAGGCTGGTCTCGACCTCCTGAGTTCAGGTGATCCGCCCGCTTTGGCCTCCCAAAGTGCTGGGAATACAAGCGTAAGCCACCATGCCCGGCCAATGTGCTTTTTCTTTCTAGCTTTTGTCAGCATAAACTGGTGTTTAAAATTAATAGTAGTTTAAATATGTGTATATTCTTTAAGGAATTTTTTTCATTGACATTCGATTATTTTCTTACTATATTATAGAGAAGAGTCATTTAAACTGAACTGTAAATTTTCCTGGGTTCATGGTTCCTTGTTCCTGCTGTTAAAGCATATCTTCTTTATTCTTGATTTATGTATTTTGATTAATTTCTTGGTCAGATGGAATATTCCTTTAGGTAGTTTTTTCAGCATGGTCCATGAGTGGTATGTTTTCAGAATGCTTTTATTTTTGAGGCTGTCTTTGTACACATCAGTGAATTCTTGAATAGGATAGAATTCTAGGGTCACAGTTTTTTGTTTTTGTTTCTTTTGTCCACCCAGAATTCTAGCCCAGGATTTGGCAATTATTTTGTCAAGTGCCAGATAGTAAATATTTTAGGCTTTTCAGGCCGTGGAATCTTTGACAACAACTCGATTGTGCCACTGCAATATGAAAGAAACCATAGACAGTACCAAAACAGACAGTGTTCCAATACAACTCTATTTACAAAAACAGGCAACAGACCAGATTTAGTCTTAGGGCTATAGTTTGTGACCTGTGTTCTAGACAACCAGTCTGTTGTCTTGTGGTGATTAGTATTGTAGGTGATGTCTGATGTCATTCATTTTTTCCTTTGTAAGAAACTTGTTTTTTCATTGCTTGGCTTCTTTTAGGAATTTTTATTATTTTTGATTTCCAAATTTAATATTCATGAATTTTGTGAATTAATTGGTATTTAGTCATCTCTTTCATCCTAAAGTTTCATGTCCTTTTTAACTCCAGGGAACTATTTTCAACTATCTTTTTTGATAATCCCTTCTTTCCTCTGTTTTTGAAATTATTATTATAGTTACTTTGGTTCTTCTGGATCTGTAATATATTTCTCTCATCTTTTTATCCCTATCACTTTCAAAATCATTTGGATTTATAACTGAAGTTCCCTATCTTGTCTATTTTATTGATTTGGGTTTTTCTTCTGTCTATCCTGTTATTCCTTTGCCATCATTACAATTTTAAAATTATTAATCTTTTAAAAAAGTCTCTTAAGTGAGCCAGGCATGGTGGCTCATGCTTGTTATCTCAGCACTTTTGGAGGCCGAGGTGGGAGGATCATTTGAGCCCAGGAATTCAAGACTAGCCTGGGAAACGTAATGAGACCCCATCTCTACAAAATATTTAAAATTAGCTGGCTGTGTTGGCATACGACTGTAGTCTTAGCTGCTTGGGAGGCTGAGGTGAGAGGATTGCCTGAGCCCAAGAGGTCCAGGTTGCAGAGAGCTATGCTTGCACTCCCACCTGGGCAACAGAGCAAGACTCTGTCTCAAAAAAATAAAACAAAAACCTCTAAGCAATTATTACAAATCTCAGATTATTCTTTTGTATGACTGTGTTTTCTAATTTTATATTATAGATGCAGTGTATTCTCAAATATCATTGTTAAAAGCTTTGTCCTGAAATATGTCTATTTTAATGGGAAATATTTGCACTGATTCTTCAGACTGGTCCTTCTCCCCATCTTTTTTGTGAGAGATATAGAATTTAACTTTTAAAATAGTAATTAAATACCACAACAAAGTAAGGATACTTGTGGAGTTGTTTTCTCTTTAAGTAAGTATACTGACTAAAAATACTTCATTTGCCAAGAGTCTGCTTTCGTTCCTTTTGTATATTTTATTAAATGCTGGTGGCATAAATACGTATTTACTTTTATTCCTTATGACCTGATATAGTCATAGTACCCCGAAGTACTGTATGTATTATCAAATAAGCTACCAACACTCACTGTTTTTTCATTTTTCATGAAAAGTTTTACATTAAAAAAAAATGCACCTAGTGTATAGTCAGGGTTCTCAGAACCAGTAAGTTTTATGTTTGTGTGTGTGTCTGTATACATCTATATCTATACTTTTAGGAGCTTTATTATAATGAATTTGCTCATGTGATTGTGGAGGCCTAGAAGTCTCAAAGTCTGCTGTCTGTAAGCTAGAGACCCAGGAAAGGTGGTGGTGTTTACTTAAAGTCCGAAGGACTGAGACCAGGAGAGCCTATGGTGTAAATTCTAGTCCTTGTGCAGGAAATGTGATGCGATGGCCTAGCTCATGCAGTTAGGCAAGAAAGAAGGGACAAATTCCTTCTTCTGCCTTTTATTCTATTCAGGCCACCCTGCATTGAGATGGGCTGTCCAGTTTATTGAGTCCACTCATTCAATTGTTAATCTCATCCTGAAACACTCTCATAGACACACATAGAAATAATATTTGTTCTGGGCACCCATTGGCCCAATTAAGTTGATGCATAAAATTAACCATCACACCAAGAAATACCTCTCCTTTCCCCAAACCCTTCATAGTATGTGCTATATTTCACTTTGAATCTAAGAAGATTATCTTCTATGAGGAAATAATCTGCTCCACACAGAAACCTGATACAGAGCTCTTTCAATAATGACTCATTCTCAACATCATGAAATTATATTCGAAGTTGCAGAAGATTCACTATTGTATATTGAATGCTACATTGAAATTGGAAAGAAAAAGTTAATATAAAGTAAAAGCTATTACATATTTTGTGCTTCTCCCTAATCTGCTTTATTTATTGGAAATTCCTACTTAAGTTTAGTCTGCTTAAAACAAGCTAGATACTTGATTTTGCATGCAACACCTTGACTATTACTTTTACTGTCTCCTAGCACTGTGCTACAGACTGCAAAATATTTAGAGAAAATTCAGACCTCGCTCAAAATAAAAAATCAAAAATGCTAGCATGGTCTATACCAACGTTGGATTGCTGGGCTCACTCTCACATGTGTGTGATCTCTTTCATTCTCTCGCTTGTGCTCTCTCTCTCACACACACACCCCACTTAAAGCTACAGTGTGCATTCTTCTGTGATCCCAGTAGATTGTAGGTCTCTGTATCGACTGGAGATACTCTTCCAAGTTGAAGATTTAAAAAAGAACTTTAGATTTTTAGTGCTGATTCTTCAACTTTATATTTAGAAAATTGTCATTTTTAGATTCCTGATGGAAACTTTCTCTAAAAAATTATCTTAGTACATTAATTAGAAATTTATGTCCCACATATACTAGCTCTAGTAATTTACTGGTGACTAAGGCATTGTTAAGAAATGTGTTTGGAAAACTTCTGTTTTTTTTTTTTTTTATGACCATCGTTACATTTTTTTCTATTTTTTCATATATCTACATTTAAAAATGTTTGGAAATATTTCAGAATTTGATGGTTATAACAAGCTACAAGAGAATAAATATTTAGCTGGATTACAAGAAAAATATCTACTTAGTAATGAGTGAAAATGAGATAAATTTGTCATATGTGACATATGGTAATATACATACAGAGGCCTAAAGAAAACTTCAATGTCCCTTTTTTTTTTTTTTTTTTTTTTTTTTTTGCTATGTAATCTTATTTCCTTAGAAAGAGCATATTGATTTTACTCCATTGAGAGTTTGGCTTTCTAAAATCACCTCAACAGTTAATTGATGGTGATAATCAACCAAGAATTGTTCTTCATTTATATAATTTGCTAACTTTCAAGTTCCCATTGAGTTGAGAAAGATAGAGATGATAGCTCTGACAATATACCTGAACCAGTTTGAATAGGAATGTTTAAAAGATGTATTAGGCTATTTTTATCCTGTAGAAACTATAGTTCATAGGAGTGGTGAGTTAGGGGAGGCTGGAGAGTGGGGGAAAATGGGAAGTAAGATAAATTGTTGGTGTATGTGGTTTTGCAGATTTGCTTTTTTGGCACTAAAAGAGTACTTTTTTTTTTTTAATCACAAACAGGTGTTTTTTTTTTTTTTTTTTTTTTTTTTTGAGACAGAGTCTCACTCTGCTGTCCAGGCTGGAGTGCAGTGGCATGCCCAGGCTGGAGTGCAATGGCACGATCTTGGCTCACTGCAGCCTCTGCCTCCCAGATTCAAGCAATTCTCCTGTCTCAGCCTCCTAACTAACTGGGACTACAGGTGCCTGCCGCCACCATGCCCAGCTAACTTTTTTGTGTTTTTGGTAGAGGCGGGGTTTCATCATGTTGGTCAGTCTGGTCTGGAACTCCTGACCTCAGGTGATCCACCCACCTTGGCCTCCCAAAGTGCTGGGATTACAGGTGTGAGCCACTGCGCCTGGCCAATCACTAGCAGTTCTTAAGAAAAAAATATTTTGGAAGGTTGTGTGTTTGCCCTCATGTTCTGTGCATGCACGTGCACTGAACAGGGGGCAGTCCCAGGGTCTCGCCTGCTGAAGAGATCCTGCACACCTACTGTCTGCTTGGCTGTCATCCTACTGTATTGTAGTAGCATCCACATCAGCTCCCTTTTTATTTGGGGATTGTGCCCAGATCCTAATTCTCAACAAGATGTTTTTCATTATGCTTTATCCAGGACACTCTTTCTCGCTGCTGTTTTCAAATGCCTTTGGGTTACTTCTGGGAAGTATAGATTCAAACTCTTCCATCAGGTAACTGTTTTCACCAAATAATGTACAGGTAAATATTTGGAAGACATAAGAGAAAATCAAGGGGAAAACTTAGGAAAAAAGGAAACCGTTGAACTCAAACAGTTATCTTCTGGACCCATGATCAGGTCCTCTGCGGGAAAAAACACAGATCCTTTTATTCATGAGGACTGGACATATTCCTGCTGCTGGATTTGTTCCTAGCCATTAGCCTCTCGAATGCCACCATCACTGTCACAGAGACCAAAAAAACAAAAAGCTGCTCCTGTTCCTCCTCGTTAAAAAAAAAAAAACTTATAAAATTTCAAACTGCAGTGACTGTTTTCTCTCTTCGCTCACCTTAAAGAGGTTTAGGTTTGCCTGCTATTGGTAGTTCTGATAGGCTCTGTTAGAGATTGTGTGGTTAGTGTTCAGGCCCAGATGAAGAAAGAAGGGAATAGTTTAAATTTGCTACATTTTGTTTTGCTTGAGAAAGATGCAGTAAACTGAGGGGAGAAGGGAATAAGTGATTATTGTAGGCGCCTGCTGGAGGGAGCTTTGCCACTGTATGAAGGATTTGTTTTCTCCATAGTTGTTTGTTGTCAGCATAGCCCAGTATTTGCAGGGGCAGAAGATCCAAAAATGGAGACTTTGTTAGGAGTCATGGCCATACCCACATTTTGCCTAGCACACTGCTGAGGGTAAGCAGGGATGAGGGCTGGGGTGGTCTTCCTCATTAAATCAGCTTTGCACTAGGTGTCTGAGGCCCAAGAAGGGTCAAGATTTGCTTTTTAGCAGCTTGCTGCCCAGAGACCCATCGTTACAATACATATACCTGCTCCTCCTGGCTGGGGGCTTAACTGCAGTTCCACACTGGTTTCCTTCCGGCTCTTCCCAAGGCAGCTTTTTCTTTAACATGTATTTCACTATCAAATTCCCTTTTTCCTAAATTATATCTTGCAGAAATACCTCAAAGTTTCCGACTTAGATATGGCATTCTTTCCTGGTTTCTAATCATAATAGACATTTTTCCCAAGTTTGTTTTCCTTTGTTCATTTCACTGGAAATGAAAGTAGAAAGTCAAATATTTGTGCTAAGGTCTTTATCTTGAATTTTAAGACTTATATTTAAATAATGACAGTTTTACAAGTTCAGGTACATTTCCACTTCGTCTTCTTGTAATAGAAATTGTGTATCTTTATGAATCAAGGTTTTCTTTGTGAAAACAGTGGGAGTTACATTATTGATCACATTTTGAATTTAACCTTTTGAATCTGCAAAAGTTGCTGTAATATTTTGTTTCATTGTGAACCTCTCCCCTGAAGCAAAGAGAAAACACATCACAATATTTGGAAGTTTGCCTGGGGTGAACGTTTATTTTTTGGGGGTATTTTTCTTTTTGACTTTTTAAAAAACAGTTTTTGTTGTTTAAAAAACTGCAAATGCCAGCCATAAAAATATTCTCTATTTGATCTGCCTAAGGCCAAAAAGAAATCAGAATTAGGCAAATGAAAATCAGGAGCTGAGCCCAGTGATCAATTATGTACACTCTGCCTTTTTCTTTTCCTTTCTAAAGTGTTGTATTTGTTCACTCACTTGTGTAACAAATATTCTGAGAGTCCTACTGTGTGTGACACTGTGCCAAGCATGGGGATACTAACTTGTCATAAGCCTGAACCCTGCTTATGAGTCAGGTTTCTTACACTATATTGAAGGAAGCACCAGAAAGTATGTACAGGTCTATGAAAGCTCAGTTTCTGGACATTTACTCTCAAGGACTTTTTTTTTTTTTTTTTTTTTTTTTTTGAGACAGAGTCTCACTTTGTCGCCCAAGCTGGAGTGCAGTGGCGTACTCTAGGCTCACTGCAACCTCCACCTCCCGGGTTCAAGCGATTTTCCTGCCTCAGGCTCCTGAGTAGCTGGGACTGTGGGCGCGTACCACCACACTCAGCTAATTTTTGTATTTTTAGTAGATATGGGGTTTCACCATGTTGGCCAGGCTGGTCTCAAATTCCTGACCTCTGGTATTTCGCCCACCTCAGCCTCCCAGAGTGCTGGGATTACAGGTGTGAGCCACCGTACCTGGCCCCAAGGACTTTTTGTACAGAGACAGTGACATGGGTAAATTATTAGTAGCTACCCTTTGTCTACTAAGTGCTAAGCCTTATGCTAAGTGCTCTTATATATGTAAGCTTATTACTCATCATGACTATATTATTATCTCATTTTCACAGTTGCAGAAAGTAAGTCTCAGAGCATTATTTATGGGTATGCCACAGTCAAAAGGCAGAGCCAGGTCTTCCTGCCAGGTCTGCTTTCCCCGAAGGCATGCTGTTTGTGGGATGGCACACGGTGCCTTTCCTTGCTGCCGTCATGTGCTGTGGAGGTGGGTAAAAGGAGGGCATGCTCAGCTTATCAGTTAGAATCAGATTTGGCTGCATGTAGCAGAAAACTCCAAAGTATCAGTGAAAACTTCAAAATATCAGTGAGATGCTTGGAAAAGAAGTCTGGGAGTTGTATTTATAGTCTGTGGCTGTTGTACAGGCCCCACAGTCATCAGGGACAGATCCTGCCGCATATGCCATATGGTCCTGCCTGGTATCTCAAGCTTCAGCCATCAACTCTGAATTGTACGCAGCAGGAGGAAAGAGAGGGTGATGGGGGAAAAAGAGCATCCTTCACCTTGAAAGTCCCATTTGTCAGAACTTAGGCACAAGGTCATACATAACTACCAGGGAAGGTGAGAAATGTGGTGTTGCGGTGGGATTCATGACCTCCTGAATAAAGTTCTTTTTCTGCTACTAAGGAGAAAGAGAGAATGATGTCCAGATGGGCAACCAGCAGCCTCTGCTGCGTTCAGCTCAAGGCAGGTTGTGATTCAGTTGGTGTCATGGCCTGAGCTGAGGCTGGAGGCCCACGTTGTGAAGGGTATTGTATGTCACGCATCTGGGGATTTGAACTTTATTCTGTAGGTGCTGGGAGTTAGTTATTGAAAGAGTTTAATCATAGGAGTGACATGACTAGTTCTATGTTTGGGAAAGGTTGTTCTGCCAGAAATAAGGAGGACAGGCTGTGCCAAGGGATAGCCAAAGAAACTGGGAGTGGGCCATCCCTTGGGAATCTGATGGATTCGAATGGGTGAGAAATGATGACCACTTTTAGAAATGGACAGGATGGAACAAGTTCTGACATATGCAGCATGTAGAGTCTCCAGGCCACTTGAGGCTGTTGAGGGACAGTCTGGCTTTGCCATCTGCATGTCATGCTCTTAACCTAGGCAAAGAATGCAGAAGAGAGAGATGTGGGGGGTTGGGGGACAAATAGTGAATCCCGTTTGAGGTGGCTCTGGGACCTCCCAGAAATGCTGGTAGATGGCTAGTTGGATATATAGCTCTGGAGGTCAGGACATAGGAGATACTGATTCAGGACTTGCCAGAGTATGGTCTTGGGGTTTGCCCTGATATTACAAACAGGGATCTTAGTGGCTAGGGGATGAGGCCATGGCAAATGTAGATGGACCAAGATCAATTTGCCTTTCTAGATGAGGTTTTCTAGGTGAAATGTTTTTGAAACTATTTTGTAGCCTAGTATAATTTATAAAAGTAGAGAGAAACTATAAATATAAATTTGGAAGGGGTTAGCTAAAAGGAGAAAACAGCAGAATCTTCAAATATATAGAAATGGATATTAATTTGCTAGAATTAAGAGACTACAGGTAAAGATAGTTTTTTTAATACCTCTTTTTGCTGTAGAAAGGGCACGATAAAATGATAAAGGGATGCTGGAATGAGGAATGGTAACTTTAGGCAAGATAGTCTTCTGTGAGGGCTGATATGATCAATGAGAGTAAGACATTAGAAATACAAGAATTGTCCTGCTGCTCACCCATCAGCATTTTCAATTTCTCCTTGCAAAAGTAGTAATTAACTTTGTACTTTGAGATGTATGTTCAGTTGGTGATAAACCGTAAATAAAAAGCAGATTTAATTGGCTGACCCCAGGTAAGACTTGCCTCTCTCGTGTACCCTTTGAAGGTTTAACCAATAAAATTTGAGGGAAAGGTTGATGTTACTTTTAGGGTATGTTAGTTAGTTTTTTGGGGGTGGGAAGGAGGCATATCTATGCACAAGCTGCCAGATATTTAAGATAAGGACATAGTCTTTGAATGAAAAACAGGAATATGAGAGGATTGATTCAGTTAGCCGTCTTGGACAACCCAAGTTAACTATATCTTAGTCTATGTTGGTGTTAGAAACAACAAAAAGGAAAAAAAAAAAGCCAAACAGTAGAGCAACAATTCATTCATTCATAAAAGTAATTACATGCCATCTAACTAATTACATGGTAAATAATTTAAATGGTTTAGAAGGGTATGAAAGAAAAAGTCCCACCCCTCTTCTTCCCAGCCTATTCCCCAGATGTGACCACTGTTAACATACTTGTGTATCCTTCTAGATATATATATTTGTATCCTTTTAAAAAATTTATACAGATAGGATCGGAGTTCACATTTTGTTTTGCATGCTGCTTTTTCACTTGTTAATAAACCATAGAACTCTTCATAATAACACATATAGATTTAGCATAGTGTTTTAAATGGTTACATAGCATTGATGTGCTCTAAGTTATTTAACCAGTCTTCTGTTGATAGCTATTTGGGTTGCTTCTGTTTTTTATGTATTACAAATAAAAATAAAATAGAACATCCTGATAGATATTTTTCTGCATAAGTTATGCGAGTAAGTCCATGGGATCAACATCTATCCATGAAATGGCTATGAATTCTAAATTTTTATAGGTGTTTCTGTATTGCTTACTGAAAAAGGTTATGCCACTTTACGTACTCATCACCAACACATGAGAGTATGTTGACCTCTCCCGGAGTGAATGAATGGCTGAAATAACAAATGGACGTGCACTAATGACTACCAGTTGTGTGGCAGCCTCCATGTGATGCCCTGGAAACAAAAAGATAAATAAGGGGCAGTGGTGTCTGGCCATAGGAGTTCACATTTTGTTGGGTAAGACAGGTGTATGGAGGGGGATGATGGATAAGGAGTGATTAGGATCAAGGTTTTGGTCTCAGGTGGAGTTGAATCTAGTTACTGACTGCTGCATACTAGCTGAGTGGACATGAGTAAACCCCTTCACCTAAGCCTCTGATCATTTGAAAATGAGGGTAATAATATCTGCTTCACTGGATTGTTTTGAAGATTAAATAGGAAATTTACATAAAGCTTTTAGTACAATGCCACTGCATATAAGTGCTTGATGATGATGATGATGAGGATGACTACTCCACATGAACTAGTGATTTCAGTCCTGGTGCTAAGGATCCCATTGGGATGTGCCCAGAGTGCTCTGGGGACACAAGATGGAGAGTTCTCTTTGCCTAAAGTGCGTGAGAAGGCTTCAGAAGGGAAGTTGTAATTAAGTCTTTAATTTTGAATAGTAGTTTGCCATGAGGTTGTATCAGAAGGAAACGTACCCCTTTTAATAAGTCTCTCAAGAAAGTACACTGTAACCGGAAACCTCGTTAATATATTGAAAAAATTATTCTCAGAAGAAATTCATTGTGGGCATCTGTGTGAATTTTCAACCTTGGAAGTAACTTAATTTTGTCTCATCAGTATTTCTGGTTTTGTTTTGAAGTACTGATCAAAAAATAATCCTTAAGTTTTAATTTTTCCTTGCTTCTTTTAAAAGTTATAGTGGTTAAAATACACTCCTTATGAAAATTTCAAAATATATACTAAGCTTTCTAAAATGTTTTTTAACCTTTCTAATTCATCTTTTGTAAAGTGCTTTTCTTTGCCCCATTTCTTTCCAGGAATTTGTCTCTCTTGGTATTCATTTATTTTCTTCCAGGTTGGTAATAATTCTTTATATATTAAAAGATTAACCATTAGTCTGTCATGTATGCTGCAAATAATTTGTATCCTTTTTTTTTTTGAGATGGAGTCTCACTCTGTCGCCCAGGCTGGAGTGCAGTGGCACAATCTCTGCTCACTGCAAGCTCCGCCTCCTGGGTTCACGCCATTCTCCTGCCTCAGCCTCCCGAGTAGCTGAGACTACAGGCACCCGACACCACACCCGGCTAATTTTTTGTATTTATAGTAGAGGCGGGGTTTCACCATGTTAGCCAGCATGGTCTCCATCTCTTGACCTTGTGGTCCGCCCACCTCGGCCTCCCAAAGTGCTAGGATTACAGGTGTGAGCCACCAAGCCTGGCCAATTTGTATTCATTTTTAAACCTTTTTCTTAACTTTTTGTATTTTGGGGGGGAGGATACAGATGTTTTAAAATGTTATTAGTAAAGTTTATTAATCTTTTCTTTTAGGATTTTTGCCTTTGGCTTTATTTTTAGGAGGTCTTACTTTACTTGAGTTTATATAAATCATCATCATTTTATCTTAGTATTTTGTGTTTTTAAATATTAAAGTCTTAATCCTTTTTGAATTTTTATTTGAATCTCTATGTATACAGGGAGAGAATATAAGGTTTTTGTTTGTTTGTTTGTTTTTGACATGTAGTCTCTCTGTCATCCAGCCTGGAGTGCAGTGGCACAATCTTGGCTCACTGCAACCTCTGCCTCCCGGGTTCAAGCCATTCTCCTGCCTCAATCTCCCGAGTAGCTGGGATTACAGGCTCCCGCCATCATGCCTGGCTAATCTTTGTAATTTTAGAAGAGATGGGGGCTTCACCACGTTGGCCAAGCTGGTCTCCAACTTCTGACCTCAGGTGATCTGCCCGCCTCGGCCTCCCAAAGTGCTGGGATTACAGGCATGAGCCATCGCACCCGGCTGAGAATATGTTTTATAAAGAAATGTTAGCCAGGTGTCCGAACACATTTAATGAGTTATCTACCCTTTCCCTACCTTTTCATGAACAAAATTCTTATATATGTTTGGGTGTGTATCTGGATGTTTTTGTCTTTTCCAAACTATCTGTGGAATCTGCCTATTTTGCACTAGTGCCATAGTATTTTGATGAATATAGATGTATAATGGCTGTTCAATGGATTTTAATACCTGGTCGGATGAGTCCTGCCCCATTATTCTACTTTGAAAAATTTAGCTGACTATTCTAAATTTATTTTTTAAGATTAACTTTAAAAGAATTTTGTTAGTTTCTTTTCCAAAATCCCCTTCAGAGCTTGATTGGAATTGTGTTGAATTTGTAGATTAATTTGGGGGAAATGGATTTCTGTGCAATATTAAGTCTTCTTCAGGAATGTGGTGTGTCTCCCCATTTATTCCAGGACTTTGCTGTGTTCCTTTGTAAATGCTTTTGCTTCTAGTCATGTTGTTACTGCACTGGTCCTGTTAAGTATATTGTTAAGTGTATTCCGGATCAGTTTATATTTGTTGTTCTTACAAATAGAAATTTGTCCATTGTGTTGTTAAGCTGGTTATTTTTGTCGTATAGGAAAGCATAGGAGCATAGGCCCAAATTTCCAAATGGAAACAGACGTTTCTAAAGTAATTTTAAAGTTATTTTCTTCACAGTTTTCTTAAGTTTGATAAAATAAAATATTAGAAGATTTAATTTCATAAGAAACTTGCATCTTTGATAACATGTTTTCAAAACAAAGTATTCAAGACTAGGTTTTTAAAGGCTATTTATGAGATGGATTGAGTAGTTTTCTTAATTTCCAGCAGATGTCAGTGTTTTACAAATTTATTGTTAGTCCACAGAGACAGATTTGTCTTCAGTCTTCCAATTTCTGTATCCTTTAGTTATTTAATCGGCACATAGGGGATTATCTGAATTGGAAGGGATTTGAAGATCATCTAAGCCAGTTTTTCATTTTGTAGATAAGAGAACAGGCCTAGGTGGGAAATGACTTGTCCGAAGTCACACAAACAGAGGAGGGCTAAAACCCAGGTGTTCTTGTTTCCAAAAGACTTTTCCTTTCTAAAAGACTCATCCTTTCATGGTTGATACAATAGGCCACCTCCCTAGTGAGGTTTTCCTGTGTTTAACTCCCTTCTCAAGGGAATACAACTTCCTTCCTTTGTACCTATTACCTTGGAACTTACATTATTCTACCCCTTATTACCATTATTTAATTATCTCTTTACAGACAACTAATTAGATGCATTTTTAGCTGACCAGGTTGTTAGGTCCTAGAGGGCATGGATAGTAACTTTCCTCTGTGTTAGCTATAGTTCATTGGGCAGGGCCTTCCATAAAGTGAGTCATTAGTAATGACTATTTATTGATTTGAGTCCATTAAATTTTGATTGAAACTTTTTTCTGCTTTTTTCCTGTAAAGCTGTTTTAGAAGGTTTTAGAGAGGATTTTTTTTTTTTTTTTTTGAGATGGAGTTTCGCTCTGTCACCCAGGCTGGAGTACAGTGGCGCGATCTTGGCCCACTGCAACCTCTGCCTCCTGGGTTCAAGCAATTCTCCTGTCTCAGCCTCCTGAGTAGCTGGAATTACAGGCACACGCCACCATGCCCGGCTAATTTTTGTGTTTTTAGTAGAGACGGGGGTTTCACCATGTTGGTCAGGCTGGTCTTGAACTCCTGATCTCGTGATCTGCCTGCCTCGGCCTCCCAAAGTGCTGGGATTACAGGCATGAGCCACTGTGCCCAGCTGGATTTTGGGTTTTAAGAGCAAGTTTCTCCCCCACCAGAAGAGGACTTATTGAAGCAGATAACAAGGCTAGTTCCAGTGAAAAGGCACTTGGAACTCACTGGAAAAGGACATTATATAAAATCCAGGTACTACTATTTCAAAGTAATAGGTTACTTATCATAGACTTGCTGTAATAGAATTTGTTCTAGATGGCACAAGGCTCATATTAGCTGGGCTATGAGTCCTCTTAGGCATGCAAGAAGAGAGCAAGCTGAAGAAATATAATGTACCGTGTAATTTTATTTTAGTTAAATATACTGAACCAGAGAGCTTGCAGGACTTTCAAGTGCTCATTTAACAGCTCAGTAAAAAAATGATGAAAGATAGGCAGAAGTTTCCATTTTACTAAACTCTTAAGGCTTGGAAATCATACTGTGCAGTAATTAATTAAGAATAGTGGGCCAGGCACGGTGGCTCATGCCTGTAATCGCAGCACTTTGGGAGGCCGAGGTGAGTGGATCACCTGAGGATCAGGAGTTCGAGACTAGCCTGGCCAACATGATGAAACCCCATCTCTACTAAAAAAATACAAAAATTAGCTGGGTGTGGTGGCACATGCCTGTAATCCCAGCTACTTGGGAGGCTGAGGCAGGAGAATGGCTTGAACCCGGGAGGCAGAGGTTGCAGTGAGCCAAGATTGTGCTACTGCACTCCAGCCTGGGCAACAAGAGTGAAACTCTGTCTCAAAAAAAAAAAAAAAAAAAAAGTGACTTTGAGAGCTCATCTTCTAAAAACTGAGAAAAATAGAAATAACTCCAAAACACCCTTGTATTTCTGTATCTGAAGAAATTGTTTTTCACTTCTTTTAAGAGTAAGCTAGACTTTTCTTTCTTGAGTACACCCTCACATGAATGTGAGCATAGGATGGACTGCCCTCTAGACTCTTCCCTCAATGCCTAATTTCTTTCTTTCTTTCTTTCTTTTTTTGTTGTGGTAAGGAAACGCATAACAAAATTTACCATCTTAACCATTTTAAAGGTACAGTTCAGGAGTGTTAAGTATATTCACATTGCTGTGCAACAGATCTCCAGAATTTTTCATATTGCATATCTGAAACTCTATACCCATTAAACAGTTCTTCTTTCCCCGCTTTCTTCAGCCTTTGGTAATCACCATTCTACTTTCTGATTCTGTGAGTTTGACTACTTTCAAGACTTCCTTTAATTAGGATCATATAATGTTTGTTTTTTTTTGTGACTGGCTTAATTTATTTCTTGATTGAATCACACAGATAAACAAGGTATTGTCCTTAAATTCTCAGAGTCACTAAGCTTTGATTCTAAAGAGATCTGAGATATTGAATCTATAAATAAACAAATTTACAAGAAGAAAAAAACCCATTAAAAAAGTAGGCAAAGACATGTACAGATACTTTTCGAAAGAAGACATATACATGGCCAACAAGCATATGAAAAAATGCTCAAATTTTTTCCTCATAAGAGAAATAGAAGTCAAAACCACAGTGAGCTACCATCTCATACCAGTCATAATGGCTGTTGGTAAAAAGTCAAAAAATAACAAATGCTGGTGAGATTGTGGAGAAAAGGGAACGCTTATGCATTGCTGGTGGAAGTGTAAATTAGTTCAGCCATTGTGGGAAGCAACGTGACGATACCACAAAGAACTAAAGACAGAATTACCATTCGACCCAGCAATCCCAGTATTGAGTCTATACCCAAAGGAATATAAATCGTTCAGCCATGAAGACACATACTCGCATATGTTCATTGCAGCACTATTCATAATAGCAAAGACATGGAATCAGCCTAAATGCCCATCAATAGTGGACTGAATAAAGAAAATATGGTACATATATACTATAGAATATTATGCAGTTATAAAAAAGAGTGAGATCATGTCCTTTGCGGCAACATGGATGGAGCTGGAGGCTATTATCCTAAGCAAACCAACAGAAGAACAGAAAACCAAATACTGCGTGTTCTCACTTATAAGTGGGAGCTAAATGATGAGAACATATGGAACAAAGAGGGGAACAGCAGGCACTGAGGCCTCCTTGAGGATGGGGAGTGGGAGAAGGGAAAGGATCAGAAAAAGTACCTATTGGGTACTAAGTACCTGGGTGATGAAATAATCTGTACACCAAGCCCCTGTGACATGAGTTTACTTGTATAACAAACCTGCACATGGAGCCCTGAACCTAAAATGAAAATTAATAAAATGGTTACTGAAAAGTTCCATCCACCCATTTTACAGATGAGTAAAATCAGACAAGCAGAGGTTGCCCACAGTTAGTGAAAAATCATAGGAAGTTCTAATGTCTTCTCCATTTCATTTTTAGGTCCATCTGATTATCAACAACTCAGATGCCAAATAAATATAATATTTAGAAATGCCATTTATATTAAGCTACTGCTGATGTGGATCCTATTTTCTGCAGAGCATTTTTACATATCTGCAGTAAAGAGAGTTTAAATTATATTTTTTTCCAGTAAGATTTATTTTTGTCAATATCTGCTAAGATAGGATAAGCTGATGTATAGATTATTTTGTTAAAAACCTTATGGCAGAAGCTGTAAAGTAGGGATTGGCAGGGTGCTTTTTCTGCAGAGGGCCAGATAGTAAATATCTGGGGCTTTGTAGTCCATACAGTGTCTGTTGCAGTGATTCAATTCTGCTGTTTTAGTGTGAAGACAGAGCATGGCTGTGTCCTATTGAAACTTTATTTACAAAATCATACGGTGGACCAGATTTGACTTGCAGGCTATAGTTTGCAAACCCCAGTGGTAAAGTATTGGGACACCATTCCCACTTTTCAGTCTGCAGCAACCTAGCTTGCTTCTTTCATATACAATTGCAGTTGTTTATGGTGATGGTGATGATGATGTTGACTAAGAAAATAATGTAAATCAAGTTACTATTATCTGTTGACATGATTTTAGAGTTATTTTCTAGACAATGTAGTAGGCTTAAGTTATAAAAAACATACTTAAGAAAATAGCATATTTGAAGTACATCTTCAAAAAGAAGACTGGAAATTTTTCTGAGTATTGATAAAAATATTTTTTTCTAAAGGAAAACAGCTTTGTTCTTATAAGACATAAAGAATAAATTAAAAATAAGCCCAAATCTCCAAGCCCGGAGTAACCACTGATAATAACCATATTTCGGTCTTTTGCTAGGTGATTTTGGTTGGCCTCCTCTAGATCCACTGTCTATCTTTTCTACTTGCTTAGTGGCAGGGAAGACCAGCCTCTGTGGACTACATCAGCAGGCAGCAATGAAGGCCAGAGGCTGCAGGGTGTTACCCCTCGCCCCCAGTGCACATCCACACTCCAGTCAGGCAGCCTTCTCATCGCAGCTCTGCAGGTTCTTATAACCATGTCCTCCCCAGCCCTGCCCCTTGCACCTTCAGGCCAAGTTGTTGGTACAGTCAGCTACCCCAGGGACTGTACCATCTCTCTTGCTTTCTCTAAGCATCTCCATCTCTTTATTAATCTTTTCTAGTTTCCCTAGTTTGAGTGTGCCATCTGTCCTTCACCATGGCCCTGACCTGACTGGTACAGACGCTGCATCCAGTTTGACTGATTCCACCACCAGGGCAAATAAGCAGAGCTCTCCCTGTCTGCTTTAATTTCGTAGGGAAAGAACAAAGAGCTTCCACACTTCACTAGAACTACACTGCCATTCACGTTCCCAGGCCTGCATTTCCTAGCTGTATGACTTTGGGCAAATTACATCATCTTGGTTTTCCAATTTGAAAACAGGGGATAACAATATATACCTCACAGAATTGTTGGGAAGATTAAATTAAGTCATGTTTGCAAAGAGCTTAGCACAGTGTCTAGCACACAGCTGAATGTGCTGAAAGAAATTATAAAAGAGCAACTTCATTTTTCTTGGTTTGTAAACAGATACACCTCAAAGGAGCCTTTTAAAGAGAAAGGCTATTTCAAACAGAGGAATGCTTTCCTATCACACCTGTTCTGGAGACTGTGTATTTTAGTGAGCCATCACGGCTCCTGCTCTGCCTAAGGCTTGAGCAGTTTCTTATGGACCGCTCTCACCTGCATGTTTCTAGCTGACAGGAGGTGGCAGTAGAGAGCTAGGCCCACCCTTGCACATGGTTTGGGCTGATAGGAAATCTGCATGATAGCTCTTGTAGTGTTAGTATTATGACTCAAGAAATAACTTTCAGAGTCAACAGAAAGAGGATAGGCATTATTCATATCCCCAAGTATAATACGGCTAGAATTTATTGAACACTTACTAGAGTTTTACCTCCTTTATTTAGTCCCTCTAAAATAGATAGCATTATTTTTATCTGAAGGAGAATAAATTGGGTTTCAAAGAGAATTTCAGTAACTTTACTAATGTTTCTTAGCTAGTAATGGTAGTTATGGGATTCAAACCCAGGCAGTCTCTGTAAAAGCCTGCACAGATAACTGCTGTGCAGGACTGCCTCCAAGGCTCTTGTCCTTGATGTTTATATTTACAAAATATAAGGATGATATTTTTTAAAATTTGGTTCCATATGCGCATGATAAAAATGTAAATTGTATAGAAGAATACTATGAAAGTGTAAAATAGTCTTCTCATCCAAGTCTCCTGTTCTTTAATACTTTGTTTCAGAGGTAGCCACTCTTCTTTCGTATCCTTCCTGAGATATCCTTATGGGGTGAACCTGTATTATGGGTAGAAGGATTGGTTTCTATAACCCATTTTATCTTGACTTCTGGCCTCTTGTCCTTGATATTTTTATAGGCTCTTTGGATTAGGTAGGAGGAGAGTGCTGCTGTGAGATCTTCAGCAGCCAAGTCACTAAATATTATTCACATTTCTTATTTGCTTTTTCAGCTTTACTTAGAAGAGTCTAAATTCCTGTCACCTCCTGCTTCCTTCATTTAAACACATAGTGTTCATAAGGTTGAGTGAAAGCCTTGAACCCATAATACACTTAGGTTTTAAATATAAGATGCACACAGATTGTCTTATATTCCGAATACCTCATTAACTGATTAGCAGAATGACTTGTGTCACCCAGGGATACTAGGAGAAGGGCCACCTTACGTGGTGTTGGTACTTATTTCTAATGCTTTTGTGACAAATATGGTCGCTGTATTCTGGTGCAAATGTTAGTATCTGTGTTAAAAGAAAGAATTTTATAGTAACAATGCAGAAGTGATCAGTTATGGTGATCATGTCTTTAATAGATGATTCTTACTACAGTGTGTTTGATTCAGTGTGAATATTCCCAGATGGCCGAAATAGGTTGTGACCATTCATAGCAGAAAGAGTGAAGGTATGTTTACAATGTAATTTTTAAAAATTAACAGTCTATAATAGTAGGTGGCTCAGTTAACTCCTCCTTAAGTATGTTATAGATTTGCAGGGAACCATGTTTTTTAAAAACCCAATTTTTGTATATAATCAGAAGTTGAATAAATTTTATTACTGCAGTCATGTAAATGGTTTTGTTTATTACCTAGTATGTGCTGTACTGTTTTATATGAAGAGTGATTCAAGGAGGTTGTGCTTCAGTCTGTTCTTTCTAAGGCAATCATAATGAGTTCAAAACATATGGTATTGATTTTTGACAGTTCTGCCTCAAGAGCTATCATGAATTATTGGTTCTGTATTTTATTTTAGGATTTCAGCTTCTTCATGTTTTAGAAGCATGTTTGATGGAAGTGCCTGTGTCTCTCTGTAATCAGCCACGTGGCCTCAGGAGTAGGCATGCAGCAGTTGATTAAGTTGACATTTGGTATTAATAGCTTAGAGACTCTTTACATCATAATATGCTTATCCATTCTAGATTTTAGGTGAAGGTAATTTTGACGATGTTTTATAGCTAATAAGTGGTAGTGCTGGATTCAGACCCAGGCAGCCTGTCTAGAATCCCACACAATTAACCCCTCTCCTGTACTACCTCTAAGATGCTTGGCCTTGTTGTGTTTCCTCCATACCTTTACTTAATCTCATTTGTATCTTTTGGTAATAGGAGCCATGTATATTATCCATCTGGAACAGCAAGCCCTCAGCTTCACCTCTTATGAGCTGAGTCTCTTATGAGTTGAGTCTCTTATGAGTTGAATGACTTTAGGGAGTAATTTGACCTCTCTGAGCATCAGTTTATTCTTTTGTGAAATGGGGATAATAGTTCCCACCCTCCTACCTCCCTAGGTAGATGTACTGACCAGCTGGTTTTATTCATCCTTCTCTTTTCAGATATGGCATCTTGCCTGACACATTGTAGGCACTTTACAAATGTTAGTTTCTGTGCTCTCCTTCTCTTCTAGAAGCAGGACTTTGGTTAAGAGTTAGGTGTCTCATGGGATAATCTGAACAAGTCACTCCTTGGATATAGTCAGGAAGCTAAAATAAATACAGCAAGGGGACTACTCATTATATCCCTTATATCCTTCACTGTCATTCTTTTTTTCATGGTAAACAGAACTGAGCTCAAATTCTCTGGGGAAAGACAAAAGCTCTGTTCCTAGATGGAAAGGAGAAGGATTCCTACTACTTAATGGACCACAAGCATTCTTACAGTGTAGGATAAGAGCTGGTCACACCAAACTGCATGGACTGGGAGGACTCAATGGAAGTTTAAGATTTGTGATATTATGATTGTTATGATAAATAAGTTAAAAAGAGTAGAAAGCCCTTACAGGAATGAAGAACAGTGTCGCAGGAGCAAAGGTGTGCAGGTAGGAAGGTGCCCACATACCTCGTGGGCTCTAACACTTATTTTCAGCCTTCTCTTCAGTATTACAGTAAAGATAGTCCACTAGCTGAACTGATTATATTCTGAAAAGCTCACAACAGGGAGTCTGAGTTCAGGACATCTTAGGAGGTGTCAGGGGTCCAGGCTGCCTCGCTGCCAGAATTAATAAGAATGTTTTGTGACGGTAAACTGAATCCACAGAGCCTAATACTTCTGTCTCAGGAAGTAGAGGCATTTATAGAATCTTACTTCTTCATTTTTTTTCAAGGCCTACTACCTAGGCTTTTTTCCTGGTCAACGAAGATTCTGCAGCTCAGCATCTGTCCCCATCTCTCCACTTATATCATCCTTGCCCCGGTGATTCCCTAGTTGCCAAATCTAATAGATATTTTTGTGTCCTTACCTTACTTGTCCATTCTGCCACATTTGACACTGCATCTACTTCTCTCTCCCTGAAACTCTCTTTCCTTATGTTCTATGATGGGGATTATCACATTGCAGCCCCACAGGCCAAAACTGGCCCTCCACCTGTTTTTGTAAATAACATTTTATCAGGACACAGCCACACTCATTCATTTACGTTTGTCTTTGGCTGCTTTCATACTAAACAGCAGAGTTATGTTCTAACAGAGACCCTAAGGCCTGCAAAGCCTAAATTATTTACTGTCTGGTCCTTTGTAGGAAAAATGTGCTAATCTGCATTCTATAACCTCATTCTCCCCTGGTTTTCTTCCTCCTTTTTTGGCTCTGCTGAACCCTTTGCTGAGAGAACATGTAAGAGCCAGTTCTAAGGTAAGATTGTAAAAGCTCTGGTCAAAAAATACTTGAAATATTGGAGAAACTATACCCCTTTCCCTGCTACCTGGTTCAAGAAATAGTGCCTGAGATTTCTTTTTAAAAAAATAGGAAGTTATCCTAATAAATATAATTGTTGTGAACAGATATGTTGCATTATCTAATACAGTTTTCATGACCAGCTCCATTTTACAGATGAGAAAACAAATGGAAGCACAGAGATTGCAGTAGCTTGCCTATGATCACACAGCTAAGAAATAGCCTGAGCGCCCATGCCCCTAATCACCACATCAGACTGCCTCCAGAGGGCACTACTGTTTCAGAGCCAGCACCAAATGAAAAGACAGATGTTTTTGAGCAAATAAATGCAGTGTGTGGGGTTGGGTGAGTTTTCCAAAAGGTTAGCTTTGCAGTTTTGGGATGCAAGATCACATTGGAAAGCTAGCGAAGCCTGGAGAAAAACACTCGACAAACCATGACTCTGCAGAACAATCTTATGACATCTAGAGAGCTCTGTGCCCACTAGCACAGAATGTGAAGCAAGTGCACACAGGATTAAACAAAATCAGAGCAGGTTGGCTCTTGCACTTTGCACTGTCTGTGGACGCTATTAATGAGTCCTTGGTGATTTGAAAACAGAGCGATGCCAGAAGCATATGAAGAACTGTGCACGGACTAAGGTTTTTCTTCTGTCTCCCCTATTGAATTCTGACCTTGTGGTGTGTGAAGGTGTCTCTGGTGTCTACCTCTATTAGTGGGACCAGTGTGTGTGAGGGAAGCTTGTTGAGCCTCTGCATGATTTTTAAGCCCCACTGAGCTGTCATCTTTGAGGAGGAAAAACATCCAGCATAGTGTTCCCAAAGTGTGAGGAGCCCCAGGGGTGTGTGGGGGGTGGGTGATGCATGTGGGGATGGTGGTAAGGCACAGGAAGAGCTTCAAGGGTGACAACAAATAAAGTCAAGCAAAGAATACACGATGCGTTTCAGGGAAAACACTTGGATTTAACAAGTAGCAGAAGTGGGAGCAGACTAGGAAGTATATCTTAAGGACCTGAGGCCAGGAGCAACCTGTGATCCCCATGGTTGAAGGGAGCAGCAGGAACAGTTCTGTGGGCAGGGCTACAACAACAACACCACATGTACGATGTAAGGACCTCCACCTAGGAAGGGCTGTTTCCGAGCCTTAGTTACCTGGGAATCCAAAACCATTCTCGTCTTGCTTCTCAAGTGTAAAACTCATTTTGAAAAAGCAGCCATACAAAGTTATATTTTTATTATTTTATTTTATTTTTTTGCCTCTTTGAGCCAAATTTATGTACTTCGGAATTATTAAAATAGGGGATGTCATGCTAGGATTGATTCATTCTGCAGGCAAAATATTCATTTTTCAGGGTTTCTTTGGCCTAAAATTCTATTAAAATCCAAGGATGAAAGAGGACTTGGAAAAATTATGGCCCTCAAAGAAATTTTCTGTCCGGTGAGGGAGACAGAGACGTGTACCATCAGCTGTGGTACAAGGTAGACTACAGTGAGAACTGTGATCAAAGTACAGGGAGTAACAAGAAAAGAGGGAGTAGATTAACTCTCGCTCAAGGGATTTGAGAATGTTGTTTTCTTATCTCTGTTTCATTTCTTCATTCTTTTCCTCCAACTGCCTAAATGTGGATGTTCCAAAATTCTGCCTTTTCTTTCTTGTGTATTGACTCTGGTGGGAATCCTGACTATTCTCCTGGCTTCTCTTTTGGTCTCTTTGCTTTTTTAAATTTTTTATTGTGGTAAATAACATATAATGTGAGATCTACCCTCCTAAAAGTTGTAAGTGTCTGGGAAAGTATTGTTAACTGTAAGCACAGTTGTACAGCAGATTTCTAGAACTTTTTCATCTTCCATGAATGAAACTCTGTATCCATTGAATGGCAACTCTCTGTTTCCCCCTTTCTCCTGCGCCTGGTAACCATCATTCTACTTTCTGTTTCTAAGATTTTGACTACTCTAGATACCACATGTAAGTGGCATCATAAAGTATTTGTCTTTTTGTGACTGACTAATTTCACTTGGCATAATATCCTCCAGGCTTATCATGGGTTGCATATTGCAGAATTTCCTTCTTTGATATGGCTGAGTAATATTCATTGAATGTATGTACCACATTTGGTTTGTTCGTTCATCCATCAATGCATACTTGTTTCTGTATCTTGGCACTTGGGAATAATGGTGCAATGAACGTGGGAGTGCAAATATCTCTTTAAGACCCTGACTTCAATCCTTTTGGATAAATACCCAGAAGTGGGATTGCTGGGCCATATGGTAGTTCTTCTTTTAATTTGTTGAGGAACCCATTTACTCTTTTCTTTAATGGCTGCATTATTTTACACCCCCACCAGCAGTGTACAAGGGTTCTAATTTCTCCACATCCTTGCCAACATTTGTAGTTTTCTATTTTTTGGATATTGGACATCCTCATGAATGTGGGGTGGTATTTCATTGAAGTTTTGATTTGTATTTCCCTGATGATCAGTGATGTTGAGTATATTTTCATATGCCTGTTGGCCATTTGTATGTCTTCTTTGGACAAATGTCTGTTTAAGTCTTTTTTTTTTTGAGACGGAGCCTCACTCTGTCGCCCAGGCTGGAGTGCAGTGGCGCAATAGCTCCGCCTCCTGGGTTCACACCATTCTCCTCTCTCAGCCTCCTGAGTAGCTGGGACTACAGGCGCCCTCCACCATGCCCGGCTAATATTTTGTATTTTTAGTAGAGATGGGATTTCACCGTGTTAGCCCAGGATGATCTCTATCTCCTAATCTCGTGATCCGCCCGCCTCTGCCTCCCAAAGTGCTGGGATTGCAAGCATGAGCCACCATGCCCGTCCTGTTTAAGTCTTTTGCCCAGTTTTTAATTGGGTTATTTGTTTTTTTGCTATTGTGTTCTAGGGGGTCTCTGTGCCTTTGACCCCAAATCTCCATGCCTGTACCTGGTAAACTGTACACTCATGTCTTCTGCTACTCCTCAGCTTGATCCTTCTGTCCAAGCAAGTAAACTGCTCCCCACTCCCTACTCCCTCACTCGGCTCTTGCCACCCTTCTTTTGGTTTCTGAAAGATACTTAGATCCCACTCTGACACATCTTAAAAATCCAGGTCAAGTTGAGTTTTCCATGAATTCTTCCCTGACCACCCAGCGTTTGCTCTCCCCCTGCTGGGGTCTCTAGTATTTTTCTCTGTTGCTTTTGGGGCATTTGGCAGAGACTGCTGCCATGCATTGGAATGGATATTACATGTGGTTATATTTTGTACTAACTGAACTGCCATCTCATGAAGGGAAGAGACTGTGTGTCCTCCAGAGGACCTTACAGAGCACCTTGCCATACTGTAAAGAGGCAGGAATCCTTAGAAAGGTTTGCGCATTGTGTGTTCTAGGTGTAGAAGACAGAACTGAACTTCAAGCCTGATGGTGCTCTGGCAACAGAAAGAGGACACGAGGGAGTAAAGTCCAAATTCACAGTCCACTGTCAATCCCAAGAGGGACAAATGAGCTGGATAGGGACAGGGAGGAAAGACAAAGGTCAGTGACCAGGACCTTTTTAGCAAGTTGGGATTGGAATAAACAAGCAGGTTTACAGGGGAAGGTCATTACTGTAATCTGAGGCATGCTTTGCTGGATTTTGGCAGGCAGGGGTGACCAGGTGTGTGCTGGGAGCCAGAGAGCAGCTGAGTTCACCTCACAGTTCTGCAGGTAGTCAGAATATCTGCTGATAGCGGGGGCCACCCATGTTGGCAGTCTGATCTTCTCTACTGTGAACACGCCATTCTGGAGAATTCATGGCTTCCAACCCTGGTATATCTTGCCAGCAAATGCTATATGAATGGTTAGTCCGCGACTAAGCTATAGGTCACCCAGAAGCCCCCAGGACAGCTGTCAGGAGGCCAAGACTCAGTATAAGGAGGCTACAGGGCAGACCACTGGGTTTGACATATAATGTGGCTCTTATGCTGACACTGGTACCCCATGTTTCTTGCCAGAGGCTGGCATACCATTCCCTCATGGAGGTCCTTCACCTAGTGACCTTCATTGCCATCTTCATGGGAATCCCCACACACCCTTACTGCAGTTGGGTTTTTATAGCCTCCAGGACCCTGCCTCCCACCCTGAGCTCCAGCATTCTGTCCTGATAATGTCATAGCCAGTTCTGGTCTTCGTGTTACTTCAGAGGGTTCTAGCCAGAGGACTAGTTGTGGGTCCCCATCTTGTACCTTTCCCTGAGTAGGTCAAAGCCTGCTCTCACATGAGTCTGGGGAAGCCCGGCAGCCTGGCCTTGACTCTCCAGTGGGAGGGGAAATGAGGAGGGAGTAGGCTGTCTGAACTGCTTGTTATGCCTGACAGTGGACTCTCTTTCTGCTCACTGACCCTGAGAAACAGCTCTGTCCTTTATGGCTCCTCCTTGACCATCTCCCGCCCTCCAACTGTCATTATCCTGGGGCATTGATTTCCAAACCTGACGGGTATGGAGAATCACCAGGATGCTAGAAAAAAGAGGGCCCTATCTCTGGAGATTCTCTTTATTTAACTAGTTATGAATGAGGCCTGGGAATCTGGCACTTTTGTACAGCTATATGTAAAAGATCTGTTGAGGATGAATAAGAGACTTAACTAAGTTGCTGAGTAAGTTTTATTTCCTTTTTTGTCCGACTCTGTGCTTTTTGGATATTAATGGTCACACATTGTTTTTAGAAATCAGAGAAAGAATTGATATCATTACAAAACAAAAAACACATCCTGAAATGATCTTTCAGAAACAATTAATCCTCTTAAATTTGTTCCTCTTTTCCGCAGGGGGACTCGATCTCATCTTCATGCCAGGCCTTGGGTTTGACAAACATGGTAACCGACTGGGGAGGGGCAAGGGCTACTATGATGCCTATTTGAAGCGCTGTTTGCAGCATCAGGAAGTGAAGCCCTACACCCTGGCGTTGGCTTTCAAAGAACAGATTTGCCTCCAGGTCCCAGTGAATGAAAACGACATGAAGGTAGATGAAGTCCTTTACGAAGATTCATCAACATCTTAAATCTGGATTACTACAGCCAAATAATCAGTGTTTTATATGAGAGTAAAGCAAAGTATGTGTATTTTTCCCTTGTCAAAAATTCGTTGAAATTGTACATTAATGTGAATACAGACTGCATTTTAAAATTGTAATTATGAAATACCTTATATAAAACCATCTTTAAAACCAATAGAAGTGTGAATAGTAGAATATTAATTAAAATGGAGGCTATCAGCCTGTGATTTTCAGCTTAACTTCCTGGTGTTAATGTGACAAGTTGATCTGTCTACTTTGCAGTTTAAGTTAAATATTTATGAGGAACTGTGCTCCGACTGAGTGTGAGAGGAAGGTAAACTCGCTGGGAGTGGACACTGTATTTCATTATGCCTGTCATGACCTGGTCGGTCCTGGCAGGCCCATGGAGACTTGGGGACTATTAATTTATTTGTTGGTATTTGCTTTGGATACAAAATTCCCTAAGAATATTATCTCACTTCATCATGACTTCCTTTACCCACTCTAGAATTTTATGTTGGACACTTTGTAGCTTTTGGTGGTTAGTGGAGGGAAACCTTTTATGATTTAAATACTTCCACTCCACTGATTGGTTACCATCACTGCATGTATCAGCCCTTGATGAGTTTAAGATTTGGTATCTTATAAGTTAGAAATTATTTCTGTTTACTCATGGTTTCTGCTTTGGAAATGAAATTTGCTGTGGGTTGAAAGTTGGCAGATGGCAACACAGCTAGGGAGCAATAATTTTGTTGTGGGGAGGATTTGGTCATCTCCAGAAACCCAGGAGTCTTAATAGACATGGCTGTCTTACTCACACCCCACGTCCATCCTTTCACCAGGTCTTGTTGATTTTGCCTCTGAAATGCCTCTTAAATCTATTCTCTCCTTTCAATTGTCCTGTCACTCCTTTTGTCCATCCAGCCTTTTAGCATTTCTAAGCTGGACTAGGCGAGAGTGTCACACCTGCTTCCCTTGGCTTCCATCTTGCCTCTTCCAGTTTATTTCTCAAGCTGCAGTCAAACTGATCTTAGAAAGCACGAATCTAATCATGCAGCACCCCTGACTAAGGTCTTCCAGTGGCTGTTCAGAGCCTCCTGGGTAGCAAACAGATGGCTTTTGTTGTATACAAAGCCCCTTAAGAGAGGTCTCATCTACTTTTTCTAGCCTCTTCTCTCCCATCTCTCATATTCTCCTTCTGTAACACTGACTGAGCACTGCAGGCTTCTTCTGCCCTTTGCACATAGTAAGCATGCATTTCTCTCTGTCTGAAATGCTCTTTCTTTTGTTCATCTAGAAGACTGTTTTCCCTTGAAGACTCAGCCGTAGCATCACCTCTTCTGTGAAGTCCTCTGTTACTTTTTCAAGCAGAGTGAGTGTTCCTTCCCTTGTCTGAGTGGCCTTGGCCATTGATCTGCTTATCATGTTGTCTTACGTATCAAATTATTTGTTGTCATATCTGTCCCCTTCACCATACTGTGAGCTCCAAAGAAGAGAAGTGATCTTTATGCTTCTTATGCTTAGTAGACAACTAGACATATAGTGTGTGTGTGAGAGAGATAATTTTTTAATGAAATAATTGAATACATTGGAAGTGTTTCATTCAAAATACTCATCCATTATTCTTTGGATAATAGCATAAATTTGATGTTTGATGTACAAAAGTAAAAACATTTGAAAAATATCAGGCTGAATATGGATTTGTACAATATAATATGTATGATGAGGAAGGGGAAGGAAACCGAATTCCCACAAGCTGTGAAGTCACATTATTGTACTGGTTAAAAATATTGTTAAGTATTATTTCGACTATAAGGTTAAAGTGAATGTTAATGTAGCTGACATGACTGTTGGTCTGAAATGGTAGAGCAGTAAAATTCCTGACCTGCCGCAGGTCTAGAAAGTTTGGCATTGTTGAACTTAGTCTATGTTATTCTTCTATTAAATGAGAGCATTTAAAAACCACTCTACCAGCTCCTCAAGTGCAGACAGAATGCCGAGTTAACTGGCCAGAAAATGCAGGGTGCTGAGATTCAGGAAAGTCAGAGGGCCACAGAGTCTCTGGCCTGAAAAGTGAAGCACTGCCTAGTGATCAGTAATGCACAGTAGTCTTTGTGCAGAGGATATTGGAAGGGAGAAAATGCCCCTATGATGTAGGTGATGACAACACTGTAACTCTGATTAGGGCATACACAGAGGCTGAAGACAAGGCCTTAGACTCAGGAGGCAAGCACTTCAGTACAGGCTAACATGAAGGAAGAATGATGAGTGTCTCAGATGAGGGGACAATCTGAGTAGAAGAGAAATAGCAACTAGATCTGAACAAAAACAATTTCAAATATTGGGAAATTGGAAATATATCAGGGCCCCAACATAGGTCTGTGTTTGCTGTACTATAGAACTGTGCTTAATTTAATTAGAAAGTAAACTATATAAAGTTCTAGTCAAGAGCATTATACACTTAATCACAAAGTCTTACTAACTAGGAGATTGATAAATGTGTCTAGGTGTGAGTGTCTTGCTGCAGACAGTTCCTGGTCCCAATTTTTTTTTTTTTCCTGCAGAGATCATTGAAATTCAGTTGATCACACTGCTCTTTAGTCATATGTTTACATGCTTAATTTCTCCACTACCCTATGATCTCCTCAAAGGCAAATTCTCTGCCAAGTTCATGGTTTATTCCAGTATCTACCACAGACACACAAAATAAAGAGCCAATAAATTCTTTTTTTAATTGTTCCAGCAACATTTATTGAATATATAACCTTATGTCTGTTATAGATTAAGTTCTCCAACATATGTGAATCTGTTTGCTGGCTTACTTCATTGTCCCTTTGTTATGTTTTTCTGTCTCAGCACCAGCCCCACATTGCTTTAGTTCTCATAGTTTTAAGTGTTGATGGCTATGAGGGTAAGCCTCCTTCCTAATTCTTCTTCAGGAATGCCTAAGAGCCAATAAATTCTTGATGAAGGAATGAACCAGTTTGAATATTGCCCTGCCTGTGCTGTGCACTTGCTCGTTTTTATGTTGGTTGCTGTTTGCTGCTGAGATTCTGTCCCCTTAGCATTGTCTCAGGCTTGGATTATCCCAGAACAAGTTTTCTATTACTGCATTGCGTTGTGTTGGGCAGTCCATGTGTGTGTGTCGCATTGTCTTTCTGTGCTACTTTTCCTTCTTAGTGCTCTCTTGTTTACTTTTCATGGTTGCCTTCTTCCTTTTTCCTGGATGATTGTAGACCTCCTGCCCTTTAATGGTAGTTTCCAATCCCTGTAAGCACCTACCCCCAAATATGTTTATTTATATGCTTTAAGTAATAATAAATTTTTCTGAGTAATAACATACACATTATAAAATATACACACAAGAAGTATGAGATAATGTTGAAATAGAATATATGATATATAATTTATAATATACTTGTTTATATATATTTTATACATATATAAATAAGTGTAGTATACTCATTTTTAAAAAGAGCAATATGATCAAGAGCAGCATGAGATGATGTTGAAGTAGAATATGTTATATATAATTTATAATGGACTTTTTAAAAAAGCAATATTTTTTAAATGAAATTTTTTGGACATTTACTATTTGTGAAAACCTTATTTTAACACCTTTTGAATGATTCAAAATTCTGGTTCTAATTTCAGTTTATTTCAATATTTGGTGTTAAGGGCTGTTAGAGCTGAAAAAGATACCTTCTAGAGAAGCAGATTCAGATGGAAGGAAAACTATACCTACTAAAATTTTCAATCCTATTTACCAATTTTGCAAAGATAAATTTTTTTAATTTAAATCTAGCTGGTAAATACCCATTTTCTTGATGTGAATCTGTCATTTTTGCATGTTAATCAGAAGGTGCTACACATTTACTTTGTTAATAAGTAGGGGCCGGAGTTCGAGGTTACAGTGAGCTATGATTGCGGCACTGAACTCCAGCCTGGGTGACAGAGCAAGACCCAGTCTCTAACAACAACAACAACAAAAATACATAAAAAACAAATAGGTTCGAAGCTTATTGAAATTCTTTCAAAGATTTTAAATCAAGTTAGAAAAACTCTGCTTACAAGTTTTTTAGTTGTGTAGATGTGAAAGTGTTTGTAGGTGTCACACTATTAATAGTTTTTGGCAACATAGTCATATAATGATGAAAATATTTCCAAATAGCCATTTTTATATGCAGTCTTCATACTACAGGTCTCTGAAAGTAGTTCCTTTCTGTCTCAGTGATGAACTATAACTTTCACTCTGAAAATTCAGATGAGATGTATTTATTTCTTTGAAGTTTACTAGTGGCCATTTACAGTCTCAGAAAGGTCAGAAAATGTGGAATACTTGCTCTTTGTGCAAAAAATACACATAAAACTCATATTTAAGTTTACAGCTTGTTTTTTTTTGAGACAAGAGTCTTTCTGTGTCCACCCCCCACCACCCCAGCTGGAGTGCAGTGGCGTGATCTCGGCTCACTGCAACCTTTGCCTCCCGGGTTCAAGCGATTCTCCTGCCTCAGCCTCCCAAGTAGCTGGGACTACAGGTGCCCGCCACCATGCCCAGCTAATTTTTGTACTTTTAGTAGAGACGGGGTTTCACTGTGTTGGCCAGGCTGGTCTTGAACTCCTGACCTCATGATCTGCCCGCCTCGGCCTCCCAGAGTGCTAGGATTATAGACGTGAGCCACCACACCTGGCCAGTTTATAGCTCTTTTAAAAGTACTTTACCTTGAGATGATCAGAGAAATTTAAGTGAATCAAAGTATTGTTCATGGGTACCTCCTATTGCATCCCAAAGAGTTGTAAATATTCTACTACATGTTAAAGGTCTTAATTTTATAAAATTCACATCAGTGATACTGTTAGAACAGGAAGGTCTTGCCTGTGAATTATTTAGTAATGCTATTGCTCAATTCTTAATGTGGAATCCACCATCTCACATTTATATATATATATATATTTAGAGACAGAGCCTCTGTCTGTTGCCCAGGCTGGAGTGCGGTTGTGTGATCTTGACTCCCTGCAACCTCCACCTCCTGGGTTCAAGCGATTCTCCTGCCTCAGCCACCCGAGTAGCTGGGATTACAGGAGTGTGCCACCACACCCAGCTAATTTTTATATTTTTAGTGGAGATGGGGTTTTGCCATGTTTCTCAGGCTGGTCTTGAGCTCCTGGCCTCAAGTGCTCTGCCCACCTTGGCCTTCCAGAGTGCTGGGATTACAAGCGTGAGCCGCTGTGCCCAGCACACCTTTAAAAAAACATTTCAGTCAAAGTAGCCATCATCCCATTAGGGATTAGACTTAGTTTGCTCATAAAACAAACTTGTGTTTTTTTTTTAAGGTAGATTAATTTTGAGAAATATATCCTCACCATTTCATCGCTACCTTAATGTCTTTCTTCCTGCAGTGGTACTGTAAGAGGAGACATGTTGGAAACATCTCTCCTTCTACTCAAAACCTCACGCCCTGAAAAATTTATTCCTGTACTTATTTCTTCAGATTGTCAGCAGTGTTTTCTACTTGTCATCCAATAGTACTTCCTGACAAAAAGATACATCAGGGCCTTTTCCCCCCTAAATTGTTTCACCAGTATTTCATCCATATTTCCATGGCATGAAGAACAAGTATTTTTTAAATGGTATGTTACTTTTTGTCTTTTGCTATTAAGTGAGAAAACTTCTGAAAGGTTTATAAACATTTATGACTATATTTAGTGAGCATTGCTTAACAAGTATTGGAGTTAGTATCTCATGATGTTAAGTATTGCTGAACACATTGTGGAAGTTTGTCTCATCTTCTGGATCTGTAGCATCTGCTAATTGTGATGGCTTCACACTTTTCATTGTGTGTATCTGAAGAGTGAGGTTCATCATTAACCATGGTGAACACAGATACCTACTTTAAAAAATCTTTGTGATAATAAATTTTTTGGCTGACTTCTTGGTAAAACTTAATGTTTTTTCCTGGCTGATGAACAGCTTGCACCAGGAACGGAAGTATCAGCTAGTGTTGTCATTTTTGCTTGCATTACAGGCTGAATATCTCCTCTCTGAAATCTTGGGACCAGAAGTGTTTTGGATTTTGGATTTTTTTGGATTTTGGAAGATTTGCATTTATACTTACTGGGTAAGCATCCCTAACTGAAAGTCTGAAGTCTGATATGCTCCCATGGACATTTCCTTTGGGTCTTATGTTGGCACTCAAAAAGTGTCAGATTTTGGAGCATTTCAGATTTTGGCTTTTCGATTTGGGATGTTCAGCCTGTATTACAGTTATCCTTGTCTGCTGTTTCTTTGCAAGAATCTTTTTGTTTTTGTTTTTGAGATGGAGTCTTGCTCTGTCGCCCAGGCTGGAGTGCAGTGGCGTGATCTAGGCTCACTGCAAGCTCCGCCTCCCGGGTTCACGCCATTCTCCTGCCTCAGCCTCCCAAGTAGCTGGGACTACAGGCGTGTGCCCCCACACCCGGCTAATTTTTTGTGTATTTTTTTTTTTTTTTAGTAGAGATGGGGTTTCACCGTGTTAGCCAGGATGGTCTTGATCTCCTGACCTCATGATCCGCCCACCTCGGCCTCCCAAAGTGCTGGGATTACAGGCGTGAGCCACCATGCCCGGCCACAAGAATCTTTTTAAGCTACTTGTCCAGTGGCTCGGTTTAGTAAAAACTACCTAATAGGTAAGCCCCTGTGTCTGGGCACATATCTAGGAACTGCAGTACATCTCAATATGCTGAAATCAACTAAACACCCCTCCCACATTATCTAACTCCTACACCCCTGCCACTTCCCACCACAACTTGTATACTGTACCTGATATAAGACCTTCTGATTTGCAAGTGGAGGGGGGTGCTGATGTCAATCTAAATTTTAACTTTTAGCATAATGCAATTTCTTGTCTTTTAAAGATGAAAAGTAAATATTAATAGAGGTTCTAATGTCTTCCTCCCAAACCCCAGTGGGTCAGGTTCACTGGTCACTCCATGGTCACTCCACTTAGCAGCTCTGCTTGAGCTACAGGGTCATGAACTCCATCAGTCTCTCCTCTGTTGTGTGTGCTGTGTCTGTGTGTAGCCTCTTGCTGGTACTGGCCTCCCCAGGATTTCTTCATCTTTCTGGTCCCCCTGTGTCCCAATACAAGCCTCTTTGTCTTCTGTCTGAGTGCTCTGGTTGGGGCTGTTACTTTGCCCACAGTATTTGGGTGGAATAATTTCTTTAAGTTATTCTTTTAAGAACAGAGTGCCTTTAAGACCCCTGTCACCTTGGAAACAACAGATCCCTTTCTTTTGGGTCTTTCCCTTTCAGACTTCCCCTGGCTGTCAGGATCTATCTCTGAGTATATCAAAGGATTTCCAAGACTAGATTAAAAACTAGAAATACTTTTTAAGTCCCCTACTCTTCCCCTTCCCATTTTCTGCCTCTTCCCATCACCAGTTGCAACTGTTTTTTTATTTTATTTTATTTTATTTATTTATTTTTGAGACAGAGTTTCACTCTTGTTGCCCAGGCTGGAGTGCAATGGCGTGATCTTAGCTCACCACAACCTCTGCCTCCTGGGTTCAAGTGATTCTCCTGCCTCAGCCTCCTGAGTAGCTGGGATTACAGGCATGCACCACTGTGCAAGGCTAATTTTGTATATTTAGTAGAGACAGGGTTTCTTCATGTTGGTCAGGCTGGTCTCGAGCTCCTGACCTCAGGTGATCCGCCCGCCTCAGCCTCCCAAAGTGCTGGGATTACAGGCGTGAACCACTGTGCCTGGCCTGTTTTTCATTTTAATATTGAGGCTTATGATGACAACAGACCACATCATTGCCAATGAAAAAGATATCTGAAGGAAAACCTGTTGTATTTTATTGCTTTGATTATTATGTGTCCCATGAATGTCTTATTTATCCTTTTAGTCTTAAAACAGTATGTTTAAAAAGTACACTTTCAAAGCAAATTGTTTCAATGGTGAGTCAGATCCCAAAGAGTTCACTACTATAAATGGCAAACATTTGGTTTATCACCGAGAAATAATCTCTTCAGGATTGAAATGCAAAAAGTGTTATTTCCTCCCAAGCTTAGAGATAAAGAATACTATATTATTCGGAAGATCTGGGTTGGGATACTGTAGATGTTGACCATGTAGAATGGATACATTTCTGTAAGTCCTAAGCACTTGCTGTTCCTCAAGTCTAGGGGTAAGATAAGATATCAAGTCCTACTCCCTGTAGGTATACTTAATGTAAGAACCAGAGGACGGTAGAGATTAGTTATCTGTGTGACCATCTCCTCCAGGCCATCCTCCATACTTCCATGATTATCTTCGTAAAACATAACTCTGCCCAAGCCACCTACCTGCTTAACAGCTTTTGATGGTTCTCTATTGCCCAAGGAATAAAGTCCAAACCCTTAGCTTGCAGATAGGGCCCTTTCCAGCCTGGCTACAACCTTGCGTTCTCTCTCTCTCTCTCTCTCCCCCCATCCCCATTTCTCCCCACCCTCCTCCATGCGTGCACACGTGTGCGCAAACACACACACACACACACACACTTTTTATACCCTTCAGACCAATAATGCTAGGTACCAACAATGTGGGGTAAGAACTAGATATATACAATTGAATATGATAATTAGTCTATAACTAGAAAAGTGTGTTAACAGATAGTGGATGATTCGGGAGTGGAAGAGTCAGTGAACCACCAAAATATTCTGGAAAGTGAGTATTCACCTTTATTGGCACGTGGATCACCTGGGGATCTTGATACAATGCAGATACTGATTCAGTAGGTCTGAGGTATCTAGGGTGGGGCCTGAAATTCTGCATTTCTGACAAATCCTGGGTGCTGCTGCTGCTGCTTGTTGTTTGCTGCCCACTTTGAGTAACAAGATTCTAGGGTGCACTGTCCAATGTGGAAGCCCTAGTCACATGGGACAATTTAAACTTAAATTGATTAAAATTAAATAAAATTTAAAACTTACTTCCTTGGTAAGCAGTTAAGATGGTAGCCACATCTTAACTGCTACATAGGCTCATTTGGCTAGTGCCTACCATATTGAATAGTGCTCTATTTCTATCATCGCAGAAAGTCCTATTGGACAGCACTGTTTTCTAGAGCACTATTTTTCAAACTGTTTTCTACAGACTACCTCTTAAATCAGAATCTCTGGGGATGGGGGTTGGAAATTTGCATTTTACATAAATACCCCAGGGTGCCTTCAGCATGTTAAAATTAGAGGAACACTTCTATAGGGGATCTAAAATCTGCTGTCCAGAGGTAAATTTAATGTGAGAATAGGCAAATATCACAGACAGACATGGGGCAGCTCAGCTTAAATTGGAATACCCTCTTGCCAGCCATGAGAATCATATCCAGTTGTCTACAGGTGCAGCAGATTTTGTCTGGCAGAGATGACTTCTGACACCAAAGCTACATAGGCAGCCTGGGCAACATAGATCTTGTCTCTACAAATTTAAAAAATTAGTCGGGCATGATGGCACCTGCCTATAGTCCCAGCTACTCAGGATGCTGAGGTGGGAGGATCACTTGAGCCCAGGAGGTTGAGGCTACAGTGAACTGAGATTGTATCACTGCACTCCAGCCTGGGCATCAGAGTGAGACCCCATCTCAAAAAAAAAAAAAAAAAAATGGCTACATAGGGTGGAGGAAGTGTAGTCCTCAAGCCAGTGGCTTTCTGCAGGTGTACAGCTGGTCCCAGGTGTGTTCTCTGGTCTCATATGCTTTCTTGTCCTCCAAGTGCTAACATCTGGTGAGGACCACAGCCTACATCTGGCTTCAAGGATGACTCCCAATCCTGGAAGGTACAATCAACTTATTCTTTTTCAGATCGATTGGATCTGCCTTTCCTGCCCAGGAACATATCTAGGGAAAATCTTTTCATTTTTTTGTCACATTTCAGATATAAAAAGAAGTTCCATTTTCAGGGATCAAAAAGTTCAGCCCAATCTTAAATCAAAATTTCATTTTCTTATCCAGCTTTATGCTTGTTTCTTTCTTCTATGTCCCCCTCCTCTCTCAGCTCAGATGTAGTCTTGGTGTGGAATTTCATTTTCCTTGCTCCACAACCTTTCTTCTGGCTTTGAAGGTTCTGACAGTCAAGGAGAAAGGCAAAGCCACCTTGAATCAGTGCTAGTATAACCTGGCCATCAGTGCCTTCTGCGTGTCGAATGCCCGGCTGATTTTCTTAGAGTTCCTGTGTGGTTTTTGTGGAGAACCTCTGCTGGCACTGTGTGTATTGTACCATTCTCTAGCTTACTTCTGACAGTCTCTGCTCAGATCCTGCCCTGCAGAAGCACACTCCTGAAGTTTCCTAGCCCAGCTGGCAGCCTTCTTGACCAAGTCCTTTCAGGATGACTTGAGTCTATTAATAGTTCCACTTGAGTGACTACTTGACTAAATAGGTAATTGGCTGCACACCAGACTGGAAGTGTCACCTGTTCCCATGCTACTCTTGAGGGCTGCTCCAGACAGTCCACAACTGTCAGAGTTCTGCTACTTCCCCAAGTGCTGGAAGTCACATGTCATGTTCTCCCAGGAACTGCTGCTGCTCTCCTCCCAGAGCTAACAGTAGCACCAGGGTGTCTGATTCTGCCAGGAGGTAGATTCCTCTTTTGGCAAACACTTCCATGCTCTGAAGGAGCCTTTACTTGGCGTGGAGTGATGGCAGGGAATCGTGGGGAGGGGAAGGAAAATGTCACAGCACCCTTACACTTATAAGTCCTCTTTCTTCAAAGAGTCTGCTTAATCTCTTTTTTTCTAATACAGCCTGGAGAAGGATGGTGGCGGCGACCAAAGAGCCATTCTGGCTCTCTGTTGGTAAATCCTGCGTGGATGTGTATGTTGGACACCCCTTGTCCTGCACCTGCATCCTTTCAGACCACTTTTTTTCCCTCCAGCCATTGGGTACAGCAGACTGGCTGCATACAGGTGAAGCCAGACAGCAGTTCTCCTCACCTGCATGATTTTCAACCCTGGAATGTCACATCTGAATGAGACCCTTGCAAGGACCTTCTCAGTCATTCTGGTGCATGTACAAACCTGGAAGTGTGTGGTAGTTAACACCTCAAGAGGTAATGAATGCTTGGCCAGTGTGGATTAGAAGCCAGTGGATAAATTATCTTGTCTTCCAACCCTTTGGCAGACAATTCCGAGGTGTATTCTCCATCATTCCTGAGAGGATTGTCAGGCTGGTAGCAGCAAACTTCTTTGCCCATGGTGGCAACCAGGTGGATAATTCACCCTCAGATTGGCCTTCCTTCTGTTTCTGTCTTCCCAGTCCCCACTCCTGTTTTTTGGGGATCATTTCCCAAAATATACTTTCTGCATGCAATTCCTTGTCCCAGGCACTGCTTTTTTGGGGACCCAGTCTAAAACAATATGTTCATTACTTCTCTTTAGAATATGGTGATACTTGTCATTTATTGTCCTTGCTTTGTGGAAAATTCTAGACCAAAGGAGAAGTCCCATCTAACATCCTTCTGTACATCGTTACTGGAAATGAAGAGCTGACAGTCATAGACTGATTGCCAAGCAGAACCCCACACGGCTTAACAGCTCGCACAGCGTTCCTGTTGATGTGAGTTCTTGTTCTTGTTCTGGTTTTTGAATGGGGGTTAATGTGAGGTGGATGGATAAACCTTGATTTAGATGTTGAAGAGGGTCTCTAAGAGCAGGAGGTATATTGGAGTCTATAGTCTAAGATTGCTTTGTATATATCAGTTATGGTTCTTTGCTTCAAGCAAAGACTAAAGTAAGAAAAAAGAGAGCTGTTGGAAGGAGGACTAGATGCTGTGGCATGCCTCCCAGTTCCTCATTAGGACTGAGATATGCTCTCCTCCAGCTCCCAGGATGTTGGCGGCAGGTAGCTCTGAGCTGAAACCTCCCCTGCAATTGTCCTTGGCTAAAGAGGGCCACCTTGCCCAAGGTTACAGCCCCTTCTTGGTGGCAGCCTACACCCAATACCTGGTCATTTTGGAGGTGCAAAGCCTCCATTGCTTCAAGGCAGGACACCTCTGAAGGGCCATCCTAGCTCCAGCTCTCCAAGAATTGGCTGAGGCCTATGTGCAGTGCACAGTTTCATTTCAGGTCCTAGTCTCTGCTCAATCCCGCTTCCTTTTCTCCCTCACAGGTGTTGTTGCTGAGAGCACTTTCCAGTAATCTTTCTGCACACAAATCACCAGCTCAGTCTGTTTCCTGGGGAACTTGAACTACAACAGAATGATACTGGGGAGTTTGCAAAATCAAACTAAACATAGGCAGCAGGAAGGACACAAAGCAGGGGAGCCCCAGAGATCTTAGTGGTAGAAACTTTTAAACCTCTTAGGGTACCACCAGGGTATCTCTGCTCAATATTTAAATCCCTGGAAGGGAGCCTCTGATTGGCCTTGTTTGGGTTGGGAATCAGGGCCCTGTGATCAGAACTATCTGGGGTGGTGGGGAGGAAAGAGAAGCAACCTGTGTCTTCCAGACCATGGTATCTGAAGTTTTCTTGGAGGAAGTCAAATAAATATGTGGGTTGAAGATGGGAGCTCTAAGCAGAGGTTGTGGTGGCTCATTTAAGATCACACATTGACAAAGAGCAGAGTGGTGTCAAGATTCTGGGACAGAGGCAAGTTAGAAATAAAACTCTTGATGTTTTTCCCAAGGTCCATCATACAACTGAAATGGAAGACCATGGCTTGCTGACCAATTCTTGCTCATTTGGGGTTACTTTATATAGGGGGATAAGTGTCCCTTCAGGTGGACTGAGAGTCACCAGAAGATTTAGTGGAAGGACCCTGCCTCTGGGGATGCATATGTAGCCGGTACTAATGAGTACTTTCTATGTATCAGAAAGCCACCAAATATCACTCTTCCTCCCCTGAGTTCAGAACCACCTGACAGACAGACACAGGGGTCATATGGGGCTAGGTCGAAAGATCAGCTTGATTGATAATGGATTGGTGGATGTAGCCTGGGTATACAGCTTCCTAGTACTAGACTCCTGCATCAGAGACATCCATTCTCCAACCAGTCATGAGAAGAACTAGCCAGACACCGTAGGCTTTCTCATTAGGGCAGGAGCTCAGCTCATGGCACGTCCACACTGAAAGAATGAGAGGAAAAAATGAATGGAGAATACAGGTGGTATTGAAGAAAGAGCACTCTTCCTGTGGGGGGGTCAGATCCAAAATAAAGAAACCAGATGGGGCTGAATCTAACATGCTCTGCTCCTTCTGTATAACTCACCACCCAGAGTGAGGAGGAGTGAGGGGAGGAGGAGTGAAAGGACAGGTGTGTCGCTCTGGCCAAAGTCCTTCCATGTGCTCACATGGAGCTGGGGAAGAGGAAGTGTGGAACAACTACTTTCCATATATTTACATATATTAGCATACCTAGTTTCACAACACTATGAAGTATCACTGTCCCCATTTTATAGAAGAGGAAACTGAGGCCAAGGCCATCTTCCAAGTATGTGCTGGCTTGGGATTTAAACCAAGGAACTAAGTGTCCTCTGATCTGAAAGCCCATGTTCTTTTCAGTGCCCTTTACCTGGTCCTCATTTGGAGTGCAGGGGAAGGGGAGGACTCCTGCCTCTCTTCTCCAGCCCTTACAGGGGTCCTGAAGCTTCCACTTTGGGCCTGGTTGCTTGAGTTATCTCATGTACCTGAGTCCACAAAGGCTTCTATGGGAATGTGACAGATTTGAAGGGGCAGTCACTGGGCCCATACCAGGAAGGCTGGGAATAGGGCTCCTTTCCTGTGGTGCTTAGCATTGGTCTCCCCTGCAGGACCTATACCCGCTTGCTAGACCAGGCTATCCTCACATGGCCAAAGAGGCTGCCACAAAGGCCTCACCTTGCCTCCCACCAGGACACCCTGGGCCAGGGCAAGAGCAGCTGCTTTAGCTCAGCCCTTCAGGTCAGGTCTGCAGTAATCAGCTCCTTCCAAGGAAGGGCTGGGCCCAACGGGGTCTCTATTAGCTTAGGCATGCCCTTTAGGCTTAATTCTCTCTGATTATGAAGCCCCAAGACCCAACCCATCCCCAGCTGGCTAGTCTATTCTGTTGGACTCTGACATTTTCCCCAAACCTGGCTTTTCTCTTGGTTTCCTTACAAGCCTTTGTGTCTTCACCAAGTTGTTACATTTCTTGCGTTTTCAGTCTCTGCAGATGTTCCAACCACTACACATCCCCCTTCTCCCCCTCCATACCCATCTTCCTCTTCCTCTCTCCCTTTATCCTTCTGTGTCTTCTTCCTCCTCTCTTCTTATTGCTCACCCCGACCTCCGTCTCGACCTTCCCCTCTCTTCCTCTCTAATCCTTCCCTTTGAACCCCACGGAGATAGGCCTGTCTGCAAAGGAAAGATCTTTGTCACGTGATTACTAAATCTCCAACATATTATTTGGTAGAAGGCAGCCCAATAGGAGTTTTCTTCTAGGGGCAAAGGGGCTATAGAGGATTTCCAAATATCATAGAAAATCACCTGAGGACGCTGAGCTCAGGGCAGCTGCAGCAGGGGTGAAGGTGGGTCACAGCCCCCAACCCCCATGGAGACGAAAGTTAACAAAAGGAGAGGGGAGAGTTCCATACCTCATTTTATTCTCTTGACAGTTTTGCCCAGAATTACCCCTGTCTGTATTATTATCACTTGTAAAAGCATTTTTTTATACCATTTAATCTATCAGCCTTTTATTAAAGCCTAGATAAAAGTAGGAAAAAAAATCTCATCAACATCAGCCACCAGAAGGGAAATTTCAGAGACTGAGATGATCAGATTTCCAAGTTTATTGAAAAACCTATAGATAACTGCATGGCTGCTCATGCTATTTTATAAAACAAGTGCAGCCAGGCGAGCCATTTAATAACGTGGGAATTGTCGGCTGTGCGGATAGTGGACAGAGCATAAGCTCACCTCGTAAAGGCGTAGGCTCTCGCGGAAATGAACACTGCGGCACACTGTGGGCCGGCAGCACAGCGTGACTTTGCAGACTGAGCCTCCCAGCTTCTTGGGAGCCGTCCACGGTGCAGCCAACCACCATGGGACACGGTGCCCAGGTCTTTCCAAGAACAGTAGAGCCCACACTTATACCCTCCCATGTCAGCCACACTCTGGAGCTCACATTTGGAGTAGGGACAGGCTTTCAAAGGTATTTAATCTCACCACAATCATGAGATAGGTATGAAAACCCTCTTTTCCAAATGAAGAAATTGACCACCACAGGAGGGAAGGAACTTTGGTGAATCCACAGAGTGGAGTGGCAGTGCTAGGGTGATTACCTAGGGGTCCAGTTCCAGTTCCTGTTCTCCTTTTGCTCCATTGGGCTTATCCCATCACCAAAAACAGTCTAGAGCCGGAGATGTTAAAGAAACCACCATTTGACCTGCAGGGTAAGTGTGTGAGAATTGGTGGGTGGGTGGGGATAGGGGAGTCAGGTTTGGGCAGTAGAACGGAGGAGTAATGTATACTCTAAATAGGTTCATTTCCTGACTCCCCCACTTATCTGTGTGACCTTGTATACATCACTTAACTTCTCTGTGCCTCTATAAAATGAGGAATGATAATAATATCTACCTCATAGGTTTGTGGTAAAGGTTAAAAGAGATAATGGATCAAGCATTTAATACAGTATTGTAAGTTGGATAAATGGTATAGAGTTGGGCCCACTTTTGGAATCAAAAGGAATTTGTAAAAGTGCCTCACACATGCCTGTCCTGTAGAGGTGAGCAAGTATTTTAAATCCCTTCCAGATATCTTTCCTGTGGCTAAGAATCCTTATAGGCACTTGGGGCCCCTGCCTTCCCTGCTGTGGACTAGGATGCCTGTAGGTACCAGGTTAGAAGAGCTGCTTCTTGGAATTGCCATGTGACTGTACAATGTGCTATCTGTGGCCCTGCCATTGACTCACAGTATAACTTGAGCTGACCTCAGTCTTACCTGGTTGGGCCTCTGTTTCCTTAGTTATAAAGGGATAAGGACAGAGCTAGGTTTGAGGAAGTGTAGTTTGTGAACTTCTACATCAGAATCAACTCCATTGTTGATGGCGGAAAAAGTTGATTCATGGGCCTTGCCCCAAGTTGGCTCAATCACAATCTCTAATGGTGCTCTAGAACGTATATTTGTGAAAAGCCCTCTCCACTTGCCCCATGCCCTGGCCTAACTCTCAGAGATTCTGATATAATTGACCATTAATACATAATGAAAGTAAATAATGGATTAATAAATTAAAAATTGATTTACTTTTTATCTTTGGTTGTTTTTAAGATTTTCCCGTTTGTTTTTGTTTTTTAGCAGTTTTACTACATGTGCCTAAATGTGGTTTTCTTTGAACTCCTCTAGGGTTCATAACAATTCTAGAATCTGTGATTTGATACCTTTTGTCAGTGTTGGAAAATTCTCAGTCATCACCTCTGTAAAAATTGTTTCTGACCCATTTGTTGTTTTCCTCTCTGGGACTCCAATTACATGTATGTTGGACCTACTTGCCATGTCCCATTATGTCCCATACATGCCCCTCTACTACCACCTGTATTTTCCATTCATTTTTTCCTCTCATTCTTTCATTGTGGATATTTTCTATTGACCTATCTCTGAATTCACTAATCTTCTTATCAGCTGTGTCTAGTTTGCTATTAAACCCATCTATTTAGTTCTTAGTTTTAATTATTGTATTTTTCAGTTCTAGAATTTTCATTTGATTTTTTAAAATAGATTTTAACTCTTTGCTAAAATTAATTTCTTGGACATATTAATCAGTTATTTTGAAAGTCTTTGTGTGATCATTCCAACATCAGAGTCTCCTTAGAGCTTTTTCTTTCTACGTCTTATTTTTTCTCTTGGTTTCTGGCCTTGCACATCTCCCAATATGCTTCATAATTCATTTATTTAAAAAAGTTTTTTTTTTTTTTGAGATGGAGTCTCACTCTGTTGCCCAGGCTGGAGTGCAGTGGTGCAATCTCTTGGCTCACTGCAACCTCCACCTCCTGTGTTCAAGTGATTTTCCTGCCTCAGCCTCCCAGGTATCTGGGCCTACAGGCACATGCCACCACGCCTGGCTATTTTTTTTTTTTTTGTATTTTTGGTAGAGACGGGGTTTCACCATGTTATCCAGGATGGTCTTGATCTCCTGACCTTGTGATCTGCCTACCTCGCCTCCCAAAGTGCTGGTATTACAGACGTGAGCGCCACCACACCTGGTCTTGTTTTTGTAACTTTTTATTGAATGTCAGGCATTGTGTATGAAAAACTGAAGGGAGAATTTGAGCCTCTGGATGATGCTATTTTCCCCTTAGAGCATTTACTTCTGCTTTTGGAAGTCAGGATAGGGGCAGATTGTTATAATCCAGCCTGGGATTGAGCATATTTGAAGCCAGGCTTTAGTCTTTGTGAATACTGGCTTATTTGGGTTAGTCCTTATTCCCAGGCTTCAGGAGTTCCTTCTGAAAGCTTGGGTTGCATATCAGGGCCACTCCTTTTTGGTGATGGCTGCACTATTTTTGTTTCCCCAGGATGGTGGGGCAGCAAAGCTCTGCTTAGCTTTGTAGCCTCCTGGCTGCCAGTTTCTATTTCATTTCTCCTGTTGGCTTCTTCATTGATCAGTTTCTACAAAGCACAACTTCTCAGCTTTTAAGTTTTTCTTAAGAATCAACAAATGCTTTGAGGCAAAAAGCTGTGCCAAATATCAGGTTCAGTTCTGTGCTTTCTTCCTCTAAGATCTTGGTGCCTTAAGACCTCACCACATTTGATAGCTCTCTGATGCGTTCAAACAGGGCATTTCTATTTGTTCTTGGTAGTAGAGTTGATCTGAATATATTAGCCTATCAAAGGCAGAAATGGAACTCCCTGATAATGGTTTTTAATCTCTTTGGGTGATTTGAATGTAAGATGCACTGGACAAAATCAACTCCTTGCTACATCATAAGAACCACCTTAGGCTGTTGTTTAAAAATGTTGATTTTTCTGGTCCTATCCTAGATGTACTGAACCGGAATTTCCAGAAAAAAAAGACTGATTTGTTGTGCTAGCAAGTGCTTCTGACAAAGGCACACTTGAGAAGCACTGAATAAGTGGATCTTTAGAGTCCTTCTTGCTCTGGTTGCATATTCTGGTGACCCTAGTGACCCCACCCACCCAATGATCCCTGTATATATAGTGGCAGGAAAGAGCCTGGTTATTCTGATATGCAGAGGGGCAGCATGCTGCCTTTACCACCACCTTTGACTTTATTTTGCATTCTGTAACTCTCTCCAAAGAGAGAGTGGTAGCTCTCTTTGCTGAATTATTTCTAATTTTTCCATGGACATTTTAATCAGAGATGAAAAATGACTGGTCTTTTGCTAGCAGTTCAATCTAAGAGGAAGGTATTTGCCTCTTAGAGGTACATTAATTTGCAATGGCTTTCATGCGGAAGGCAGAGGGATATTGTGGAAAGGGACTTGGATTCTGGGGATCAGGTATAAACCCAGGGTACTTGGCTTGGGAATTGTAGTAGTCACTTGCCCCTTTCCTTCCTCCCTCCACTAATGTAACACTTTTCCTGCTTGGGGGTATCTCCAAATTAGGTTCTTTTCCAGCTACCAGTGGTAGGACTAGAGTGCAGTTCTGACCCTGGTCTCTGGAACCCTTTCTCACCCCTGCTGGCTCCTCTCCAGTGGATTCCCCACTGTCCTGCACCAACTCCCTCCCCTTCGTCTCTCACCCACCTCCTTTTCTCCTTTTCTTCTCTTGTCCTTCCCTTCTCTTCTCCTCACCTCCACCCCAATCTTCTTTCCCCCGTTCCAGAATCAGAACAGAGGCAGTAGTGTCCTGTTGTGGACCCTCCCTCAACTGCTTCAGCCTTCTCCAGGACCAGCTGTCAGCAGAAGCGGAGCTCATGCAGGAGGGCAAAATGGTCCAATTCCTTTTCTCAGGGCTATCTAGCAAGACCAGTTCCTGTGGTTCTCTCTGGCTCATGTGAGGATGCTTCCCACTTTGGAGGTCTATGATTGTCCTAGTCCATGGCTGCCCATTAACTGCTACTCAAATCAGTAGGAAAACAATGAAGTGTGCCCAGTGGTAAAGGGGCAAAGGACATAAACAGGTAATTCACACAAGAGGAGACACAGATAGCCACAAATATAAGAACTATTTAATTTCACATTTCATCAAAGAAATGCAAGCTGAAACCATGTGAGTAGTAAAAAATAATCAAACAAGTGAAGTTTGGGCTATGATGCAGGGAAATGGGCACTCATACTGCTGGGAGAGTGTATGTGTTTTAGTCTTTCTGGAGAGAAAATTGGCAGAATATAACAAAAATCTTATAATTTTCTATGATTTTTGACCCTGTCATTCTACTTTCAGGAATTCATCCCAGTGAAATAATGTATGCAATTTGCAAAAGTTATATACAAGTATATTCAGCATGAGGCTGTTTTATTGTAATAGTGATGACTGCTGCTACCCAGTGAAATACAGCCATACAATAATAAGGGGTTGCTACATTCATGCCAGTTGTACACTCTGTTGTCATTAAAAACATCATACACAAATATTTAAAGAGGAGGAATGTCCAAGCTCTTTTTTAAAAAAATAAAATAAAAGCAGTGTATCACAATAATTGCATTTTGGTGGGGAGGAACCGGCATAGAAAAAAGATCAATGGATGAAAAATGTTACCATGTCTGTCTTGTGTGTTTTATCATACACAAAAATCTAAGTAATATGATTATTAAAAAAGAGAAGAAGAAAACAAAAATACTGATTCCTAGCATGTGGGAAGACTGGCCTGCATTCTAGTCCTGAATTTGCCTCTTGTTCTCTGTGAGGCTTTGGACAGGTCACCTTGGCTCTTTTGATGGGCAGTTTCCTCATCTATAAAGCAGATCTGGCCCCGTGTAGCAGCATTCATGTCTGTTCAGTGCTTTACCAGTCCCTTTGCTAACCATTGTTTTACTTTGATCTCACATCTGTGCCTTGTAGATCAGCACTTTGTGGGCTGTTGGCTATTTTACCATCACTTGATAATTGGGTATCTCCAGATTAGGTTCTTTTTCCAGCTACCAGTGGTAGGACTAGAGTGCAGTTCTGACCCTCGTCTCTGGAACCCTTTCTCACCCCTGCTGGCTCCTCTCCAGTGAAGAAACTAACCTTATTTTCATATACTGTGATACAAAGAAAAGCTTCTTAAGGGTTATTGGAGGGCAAGCATTTGAAGGGACTAGAGTAGCCTGGCTAATGACCTGGTGCAGTGGCTGAGTTACAGCTGGTCTGGAGGGCAGATGATCCACAAGGTTGGGTCTGGGGTCAGTTAGTAGTTGAGGATGGGGAGGTTGGGAGCAGATCAAGGCTGGGACTGGAACAGGCCTAGGAGAAGTGTTGAAAAAGCCAGAAAACAGTGATTGAGAGAACTGCTCCAGGTTGAGGGGATGCTCTAGGAGTGGTAGCTTTGCTGGAGGTTCAGCTCAGGGTCCTGGGGGTCAGATACCAGGACTTGGAGGCCTCAAGAAAAGAGTGGGGAGCCAGCCCAGCAGGGCTTAGCTGGACAAAGGAGAGATGCTTTTAAGGCTGTGAGCAGGCATGACAGGCATAACTGGAGAGCCCAGAAACAAGGATTTGGCACATGCAGGCTTACGTGCAAATTGCAAGTCTGCATTTCTGTAAAACAGACAGCAATGGAAAATGTGTAATAGATGGACCAATCTAAAGATAGTCTGGAAAAATGAACTGACTTAAGGAAAAATCGAGCAGTTTACTTCCTGCTCACTAGCAGATCGAAGCCTAATCTTTAAAACTGATGTCCTTATCTCAGAGCTCCCTAGGTGACAATATTAGCCCTCACTGACATGGTCTATCTTCTCCATAAATACCTTTCCCTCTAACAACAACAATAAAAATGTAGCTTTCTAGCCCACGGGGCTGTTTTTTGATTCCTAATATGCCCTGAACTGAACTCCTTGGTTTATGGAAGAAGCTCAATGTGAAACTGCAGATCGACTCTTTTATCACAATCCTTTTAATTACTGCACGTACCCAATTTTATTATCCAATTATGGGTAAGATTAAAGTTCATCAAACTACATGTTTTATGTGAAATTCCTTCCTTTCCAAAAGATCAGTGGAACATTAAAGAACAAATGAAACAGTCAGTTGCAGATTATACAGGTTGATTTATCGTTGATCTTCCATAAGCTGCAAAAACTAGTTCTGATATTTTCCCCAGCATAATAGGCCTATGTATACAGTACACTGTATATCTTTTCATTTCAGCCTTGAAAAAAATATGATATATCCCCAGTGGGAGTCATAATTTCGCTGAATGTATAGTGCTTAAGGCTCCACAGCGCCCAGCCAGTTTGTTACAGCAGATGGATGAGAGCCCACTGTTTCATGAAATTGCTTTTGAATATTTGCAGGATGACCTTTTCCCACAGTATCCCACCAAAATGCATTAACTCCTTCTGCACAAGATGGAAAAATGCTATGCCGAACCACGCTCCTACAAGGTGAAACGTGACAGCCTTTAATATAAAACCTTTCCTGATGTGTTCCCCGCTGTCAAAAACAATCTCTGTTTCCCAGAAGTTCCCTTTCAGAGGAGGAAAGTGGAAGGAGCAGACAATTCCTGGGTGACATTTACCAAGGTCACGCAGCTGGTGGTGGGTGGTGCCAGGATTATAATTCAGGTCTGGCTATCTCCAAAGTGTTTGCTTCTTCCATGCCCCTGGAACACATTGTTTATGCCTGTATGGTAGCCTTTGTCCTTTTGTTCCATTTTATTTGAGCAATTTGAGCCAATTTTCCTTTCAGCATAACGTGAGCTTATGGTTTTATGTCTGTTCCTCTTTGCCACCGCTTCAAGTGTACCTTGCATTTAGTAGCTACTTGGTGTATCAATCAGGGTTCAATCAGAGAAGCAGAACCACCGGGAGGTCCTGCGTGTATTAATATATATTAGATTTTGTTATAGGATTTGTTAGAGGAATTTGGCTTTTGCATCTTGTGCTAGAGCTTGAAGTCCACATACCAGGTTGTTGGGTAGAGAAGATGGACGTGAAGCAGAGGAGAGCGAGAGCATGCTGGAACCCCCAAGCACAAGTTGGAGACCATGGGATGGACTGGGCCCCGGGTTGCTTCTTTTGCCTCTGACCTTGATGGTATAGGTGTTCTACAAAAGCCAGGGCCCCCCATCCTGCAGCCAAGCGTATGTTCCTGGCCTGGGAGTTGGAGAAGCTGAAGCAGGATGCAGGGGAAGATGGAGCAGTTGCAGGCCTGGCTGCAAGTGAGATCAGTGGCAGCGTGCGGAAGCAAAAGGCTGCTGCTTCTCTTCTCTCCAAATCTCCCTTAAGGATCTCCCTTGAGCCCTGCCCCAATAAGAAACCTACAGGAGAGGGAGTTCTGGGAAATGTAGCTCATCTTAACCAAACTGTCACATTAGAAAGTCACTGTGGTCCACTTCTGTCGACTTGACACTCACATGGATCACCTTCAACCATACTCTCCAAATAAAGACAAGAGCAAAGTCATGCTTCTGCACAACATGACACAACCAATGCCCATACAGCCAAACACGTGCTCGCCCTTTCCCCACAAGAGGATAGAAAACCCCCTTTTGTCTTGAAGTAACGTCTACTCTTTTCTTGGCTGCTTCACACTCCCCCTTTGATACATGTAACTTAAATCCTGAGATACACATGCAGTTGCTACTAACCCCATCTATGTAGATGATAAAGGAATGGCAGAGGTGGAAACACATATGTGGTTCCTATGTATGAACATGTATATCAAAATTAGAAAGACATACTCACAAATATTATAATCCTTATTTCTGCAACTGATCACATGGTCATAGCTGGTATTTATAACCACCTTTATTCATTATTCATTCAACATTTCTTTTGCCTTCAGCAAGAACGGCAGGTTATAGGTCTAGGCCAGGAATCAGAAAACTTTTTTTTAAAGGGTCATATATTAAAATGTAGGCTTTGAGGACCTTTCAGTCTCTGTCACAACTACTCAACTGGGAATAGCTGTGTTACAACAATAACTTTATTTACAAAAACAGGATTTACCAAGCTGGATTTGGCCTGTGGGCTATAGTTTGCTGATCACTGGCCACAGACATGAGCAGTCCTGCCTGAATTGGGTTGTATTGTAGTTTTACATTGACTTTAATCATAGAACAAGGGAGTATTAAAAGGCACCCCAGAGTATTTCCTGAATCCCAGACATGTTCCTCCTTACCCTATTATGTAGGACCAACCCATTTTACCCGTGAGAGTCAGGATCAATCATTCCTGCCAGTACAGTGACCCCTGTTGCCTGATGACTCAATGACAAGAGGGACTCAGAGTGGCTGGGTGGCAGACTCAGCATCCAGGTCAGTGGAACCACTGGTGTGTCCTCTGGTGGAAGCATTCTTCTCTGTAGTTGTGAGACTACTCTAGGCACAGAGCCTAACGTCATTGGGATGAAATGCATAGCTTTTGTTAGTAGATATCTAAGAATAATAGGGACAGGAGCCACTTTGTCCCTGGTTAGAAGCTGCTGGCCCCTGATGGAAATAGTAGAATTTAGCAGTCTCCATATTTTTATTCAGTTAGCAAACACTTATTAAGTACCTATTGTGGGGCCCGGCACTGGCTGGAATGCAATGGTCACCAAGACAAAGATTGTTGCTGTCTTTCTGGAGTTCCCAGTCTAGCAGGGGAGATAGACATTACACAAATCAACAGACACAGAGTTACAAATGGATGCTATGATCGAAAATAACAGAGGGGACCTACTTTAGTTAGGGGGCCATAGAAAGCCTCTCTGAGAAAATGACTTTCAAGATGAGACCTGAAAAATAAGAAAAGTAGATTTATGCTAGGACCAGTGGGAAGAGCATCCCAGGCAGGGAACAGCTTGATAAAAGCCCTGTGTTTTTCCAGTCCAGTTTGGATGGAGAAGAGTGAGCCATGGGAAATGTGGCATAAACTTGGAGAGGGAGTCACAGGATGGATTATGCAAGGCTGCAGGGCCAAACGGTCAGGATTTTATGCATTGGGTACATTGGGCAGCCATGGAAAGGTGTTAAGCAGGGAAGTGGCTGCTTTGGTTGCTGGTGGAGAGTGATTGGTAGGAGGGCAGGAGAGGAAGTGAGGAGATAAGGCAAGAGGCCCTTCCAGTCATGCCAGTAAGACATGAGGGCACCTTGGGTCAAGTGGTGGTTGTGAAAATAAGTGGGTGGATACTGAAGATATATTTTGAAGGTAGTATTGCTAGTGCTTGCTGATGGTTTGATTGTAGAGGAAAATGAAAAAGGAGGAATCAAGGATGACTCTCAGGTTTTGGGCAGGTGAGTGCTTCTGCTATGTATGTACTAGAGAAGATTGGCAGAAAAAGAGGGCGAAATGAATTTTTTTTGTAGTAAAATATATATAACATAAAATTTATCATCCTAACCATTTTAAAGTGTACAGTTCAGCGACATTAAGTACATTCACATTATTGTACAGTCATCACCATCACCCATCTCCAGAATTTTTCCATCTTCTCATTCTGAAACTATGTGACCATTAATCAGTAACTCTTCATTCTCTGACCCCCCTCCTGCCCTTGGCAACCACTATGCCGTTTTCTGTTTCTATGAATTTGACTACTCTAGGACCTTGTATAAGTGGAATCAGACACTATTTATCTTTTTGTGATTGACTTATTTCACTTAGCATTATATCTTCAGGGTTCTTCCATGTTATAGCATGTGTCAGAATTTCCTTCCTTTTCAAGGCTGAGTAATATTCCATTGTGTGGATATACCACATTTTGTTTATCCACTCATCTCTCAATGAACCCTTGGGTTGCTTCCACTTATTGACTATTGTGAATAGTGCTGCTATAAACATTGATGTACAAATAAGGGCTGAAGTCCCTGCTTTCATTTTTCAGAAGTGGAATTGCTGGACTATGGGAGAATTCTGTGTTTAATTTTTTGAGAAACCATATTGTTTCCATAGCAACTACACCATTTACATTCCCTTTATACCCTTGTCAACATTTATTTTTTATTTTTTAGTAATAGCCATTTTAATGGGTGTGAAATGGTATCTCATTGAGGTTTCGATTTGCATGAAATACAAATTTAAGTTTTGACATGCTGGGCTTGAGATTCTTGTGAGACATCCCAGTGGAGGTGTCAGGCAGACAGTTGGATGTCAGAGGCTGGAGTTCTAAAGAAAGGTAGGGTTAGAGGTTAATGTTTGTGTCACCAGCACGTAAGTGATTGTGCAGGGCCTGGAGGAGGCCACTGAGAGAGTTAAAGGAGAGCACCCAGACTGGGTCCTGTGGAAATCAACCAATTAGAGGTTGGGGAGGAAAGGGAGAAGTGGTAACTGCCCAGAGTGGAAAAGCCAGTACAGTATGGGAAGCGGGAGAGTGGTCCTGTAGAAGCCCAGAGAGGAAGCTGCTTCGAGTAGGATGGAGTGGCCATCTGTGTCAGGGGAGCTATGAGGCCAAGTGAATTCAGGTAGCTTGGGTCATCTAGATGCTGTGGTGCAGAAGGGATTTGAGGAGCTGGGGCTCCAGCAAGTGTGAGGTGAGCTTGAACTATCATGGACAGTTTTCATTGTAGCCACTGAGGTTACTGCTTTCAGAAACTGTATCATTCAATTCTGCATTCCCTGTCTGCAGGTTGGTGGAACCTGCAGAAGTGCCCATTGTCCTTTCCTGTTTTAAGTGGGTGGAGGACAGCTTTTCCATGAGGTTCCATATTAGGCCTTGCTAAAGCCTCTTTCTGGAATGGAGAGTCAGCAAAATTGTTGGGTCCAAAAGAGGGGTGCTTATGCAAATTGGGATGGTATAGTTGGCTCTGTGAGTGTCCTGATATATAGAAATGTATGTCATTTAGGGCTTGCATTGGTTGCATATGACAGAAAACTCATCTAACTGTGATGTAATCACATAAGAGTTGGTTTTTCACATGTTACAAGAATCCTAAAGAAGCCTGTCCAGGACTGGTTCAGTTCCTTAAAGGATAAACCAAAAGTCCAATTGTCCAGGTTTCTTTTGGCTCTCTGCTTTGCCGTTCTTAATGTGTGAGTTTTATCTGCATGGTTGCAAAATGGCTGCTCTTCTTCCAGCCCTCACTTTCACATTCCAGGCAGGAAGAAGATAGAAAGGCAAAGGCACAGACCATGCCAGCTGAATCTGTTTTGTTTTCCTGAGTTCTCACACAGTAGACTTCTGTTTGCATCTCATTGGCTGGATGGGTTCACCTAGTCTAGCTGTAGTGGAACTGGAGAGGTATTTTTAATTGGACATATTGCCATGCTGAACAAAATCAGAGTCCTATTGTTGGAATAGAATATGGAGAGAGGGAGAGAATGGGTATTAGCTAAGCCACTATCAGCAGTGTCTACTGCAGCTAGGAAGAAAGAGTGATGGGTTGGGGGTTCAGGAGAGGAGGCAGAGCATGAGAATCGTGGTGGCTCATGCCTATAATCCCAGCACTTTGGGAGACCGAGGCGGGCGGATCACCTGAGATCAGGAGTTTGAGACCAGCCTGGCCAACATTGTGAAAACCCATCTCTACTAAAAATAAAAAAATTAGCTGGGCGTGGTGACACACACCTGTAGTCCCAGCTACTTGCAAGGCTGAGGCAGGAGAATGGCTTGAACCTGGGAGGCGGAGATCGCACCACTGCACTCCAGCCTGGGTGACAGAATGAGATTCCATCTTAAAAAAAAAAAAAAAAGGCCCGGCGCAGTGGCTCACGCCCGTAATCCCAGCACTTTGGGAGGCCGAGGCGGGCGGATCACGAGGTCAGGAGATTGAGACCATCCTGGCTAACAGGGTGAAACCCCATCTCTACTAAAAATACAAAAAAAAAATTAGCCGGGTGTGGTGGCAGGGGCCTGTGGTCCCTGCTACTCGGGAGGCTGGAGCAGAAGAATGGCATGAACCTGGGAGGTGGAGCTTGCAGTGAGCCGAGATCGTGCCACTGCACTCCAGCCTGGGGGACAGAGGGAAACTCTGTCTCAAAAAAAAAAAAAAAAAAAAAAGAGAGCAAGGCCACTGATGCCTCAGTGGTGCTCATTATAAAGCTGAAATGTCATGTCAGCAGTTTTTAAACGGTACTTGAACTATTTTCACCTCTTTCTAAATCGGTCTTTCTTGACTCAGCAAATACCCAAAATGTTTCCTGTTACTCTAATTTGTACCCTCATTTGAATCTCCTTCTTTACAGATGCCCAACTCATGAGACCATAACATTTTTCTTTATTTATAAACAATTCTTTCTGGCTGTTTAGGAAAAGAAAAAGATGGATAATTAAAAAACACATAATTACCCGCAAACTACATTAATTCTACTTTGGTGTCCCAGCAGGGAACTCCATCCTGTAGAATTCATGAATGCCTGACCTGGAGAATTGTAATGAAAAAAAGTCACAGGAAACCAACATGTTGAATTATTGATTAGAAGGGGTTTTTCCAGGCTCTTTTGGCTTGATTATACACTCTAAAAGAGGCAACACAGACAGAGGGAGAGACTGAAGATGCAGAGGTTTAGAGTAGGTGAGAGATGGTAAACTGCTGTGTTGCATTTGCCTTTTTATGAAGCTGTAGCTGTGGAGTTCATGGGCAGTGGCTCAAAAAAAGAGGTCTTGGAGGAGGAACTTAAGGATTGAATAATAAGAGTCCCATGCTTGCTCAGCAGCACAGATACCAAAATTGGACCGATACAGAGATGAGCATGGCCCCTTTGCTAGATGACATGGAAATCTGTGAAGCATTCCATGAAAAAAAAAAAAAAAAAGAGATCCCTGCTGGTCTTTTGACAAAGAGATTTCTACATATGAATATTGTGCTTGTCCCTTCGAGTGGGGTGGTGGATCAGGAAGGAGCCTCCCTTCGCTGCACACTTACTCAGAATCCCAGCATCTTAACACAGGCTCCCCAGAACCCCATTTTCCTGAGAATCATGTGCTGGGCTTCCTGGGAGAAATACTAGAGAGGCCTCCTGGGACGAAGGCCTGATTTGGGGGCAAAGGGATCAAGATTTTGGAACTAAGGCTGCTCTATGCTCGCAAAGGAACATCTAAATAACCTAGAAAGCATCCCGGGAAGGGTCAGTTGCTGGGCCTGGCTTCTAGCTGGGATGCTCTTTTGTGGGTAATGCTGGGTGCTGTCATTCTGGTGGCTGCTAAGCCAGCCCTGGGATGCTCATCACCACCTCCTGTCAGGTTGGCAGTGCCCTCTGGGGCCCCACCCCTGCCTGCTGCTTTCTGCCTTGCTGGCTGCGTTCTGTGGCCTTCTCTCATCTCAGTCCATCCAGAAGCTGCTGCATGTGTCCCTTGCTCTCCCAGAATGCTCCCCGGCCCCTTTGCCCTCAGACACAGTGGGTGCCCCCCTCCCTCTATCAGAATTCTGCTCACTTGTCACTTCCTCCAGGAAGACTGCTGGCACCTCTTTTTCCTATACTAGGTCAAGGCCTCCTGTTAAACACTTTCCAATGTCTGGTGCTTTTTATTCTTACAGTTTATTGTGGTTTGTGATGAAATGTTTATTTACAGGATGAGTTGCTTAACATCCATCTTTGTCATTAGGCTGTATGCCCCACCAGTGCAGGCGCCGTGCCTGGTGTTGCTTACAGTGATATCTCCAGAGCCTTCCTCACCACTGGGCACATAGTAGGCTTTGACTAAACAACTCTTCCTCTCCACCCCCTGAGGCTGATTTACAGTTCCCATTTTATGAATGTAGAGGCTCAGAGGAGTTCATTGACTGACCTGAGGTCACATAGTGAAGCTTGCTGGTAAGGGTTGAGCTGGAATTCGCACCCACATCTGGGAGGTGCGAATTCCAGCTCAACTCCTGCACCCAGGGAGTGGCCGCCAGTGAGCCTGGAGCACAGCAGATGGCAGCAGCCTCGTCCTAACACCAAGGACCTTGCTGCAGTGGGCAGTGCCGTGGACTCGCACACCCTGGATTTGTTTTGGTGGCCACTCTCCTTGTCTGAATGATGTCCCCTGTGTCCCCTTGTGCTAGTGGGACCTGTGAGCCTGTCCCCAGTGGGTACATGAGGGCCCACTATAAGGCCACTTTTCTCCAGCCAGGCTGGGCCTTAGGATGCTCAGCCAGACTCTCCACCTTGCCATGCCTGGATTCCTTCTTTAATTTGACCCTTTGGAATCAGGGCACACCTTTGCCAGCAGGATACCATCCTTCGTTGCTGTGTGACAGTTTTGAATTTAGGGCAGATTCACCTAGAGCTGGCTGTTCTACCATTGTGCCACCCACAGACACTTCCATCTCGCCCCCCTTGTCCTCCATGAGACTCAGCAGCTGGCACTATGTCCCTGACCCAGATCACGTGTCTGGACGCTGCCTGCCTCCTGTGAGTGCCGGTTCCATGGTGGCCCAGGAACCCTTGCTGCCAGCAGGGGCCCTCAGCCAGGGCCTGGCACGCTGTGCCCAAGCAGATGGCGCTGGAATGTGATGAGACTCCCTTTCAGGGCAGGGAGTGGAGAGAGGAGGGTTGGACACAGGGCCTGGGTATTATTTGGAATCACTTTGTCACTGGAGATGTACCAGGTGCATCCTTAGAGCTCAAAGCAGAGTGACCGTGCTGCAGCCAGGTGGCCTCTGAAGCTCCCAGCACAGATCTGCGTCTCCTGGCTGGGGAAGGAGGCAGGCTGAGGGGTGGAGAGGCCTAGAGGGTGGATGAAGGGGAGCCAGTGTGAGCATCTGGGCTTATTCTCTCTCCCATCACTGTCACTCTTCAAGTCCCTTCCTTCTCGCACTGTTACTTCAAACCCCTTTCTGTAAAATCATGCAACCAATGTTACTGAGTGCCAATTATGTTCCAGATCAGCTGTGCTTGGCTCTGGGGCTCCTGGCTCTGCCTTGTTGGAATTTCAGTCTAACAGGGGCGGTGCTCTAGAGAGGGGCAGGTCATCACCAGACAAGTGTGAACTTTCCCTGTGACATGCACTCTGAAGGAGCAGGACAAGGTGTGATGAAGGTCCATTATGGGGGGAGTGGACTAAGTCAGGGAGATGGAAGCAGGCTTCCTGGGGAGATGATGCCGATGCAGCCATCTGAAGGACGAGCGGGAGTTAACTGGGAGAAGAGAGGAGTAAGGGTGTGCAGGCTGGGAACAGAGGGTGCAGGGTCTGTTGTTTGAGAGAGAAGCAAATTTGAGGGAGTCAGGGAAGGCCAAGGTGGTGAAAGTGGAGAGATCCAGGGGGCCATGGTGAGAAGGGACTCTGCTGGCTTCTAGGATAAAATACAGGGAGGCTCTTTCCTATTGTGGGCTGAGGGGATGCAGGTTTCCCAGTAGGAACAGGAGGAAAGGGCGTGGTGGTGATGGTGCCAACCATCACCGTCATTAGACAATTAGCTGACACTTCCTGGTGCCTGCTGTGTGCCGGGCCCTGCTCTGAAGGCTTCAAGAATTCTCAGGAAAGAAGGGAAAAGGGTAAGGGGCAGGGAACACTTCCAAAGCCTTTCAGGGCTTTATTTGGAGTCAGCACAAAGGGAATGCCAGCAACTTCACACACACACACACACACACACACACACACACAGACACTCAGACATACACAGACACAAAAACACTCAGACACACACACACACGGATACACAATTCCTCCATGCTAATTAACATGAGCACTTTATAAGTCAGTTTGGGTTGTCAAATGCCGGACATAAAGCCGAAATGATTTAAGAGATTGGAAAGCCAAGATGATTTGAATGCCTTTTACCTACAATTTTTTAATACATTGGAAACCTAAAAACGATATTCTTTACAAGCAAATTAAATGTTATTTGTTTGTTTTTTAAAGAGGTAAGTCACATGGTGGGTTTAGAACAGGTGTCTTCAGAGATCAGAGTCATCGCTTCCTTTATTAGAAAGCAGAGGAGTCAGGAGACGTGCCGTTTAATGCTGTGCAGCACCGGAGTACTTTTCTTTCTCTGGAGTGGACTGCGTGCATCTTCCTAATATTTGTGGCAGTCGTCTGATAATAGACTGCATTAGAAAATGTTACACTTTTATTTCAGAGCCAATGTTTTGAAGGGCTTTACAGGAAAGAAGTGGGTTCTTATCTCTGCCACATGACCTTGAGGAAAGGTGAAAATCTCTTTCCTGCTAAGAGTTGATGCATGATTTAGAATTCTAGGAGCAAGAAGTCAGTCTGCACGTAGGAGTCTAGGTCACATCCCACTGTGGAAACTAATCTAACATGCAGTTTCCTTATCTGTAAGTGGGGATGACAATGTTCTCTTCTAATAAGGTGGAGATTAAATAGAAGGATTCAGGTGAGAATATAGAGCATGTGGCAAGCTCAGTGAATGTGAGCTGTTGTCATTTACATGTACGTTGACATGGGAGCACATTCACAAACCCCTCCAGATGCACAGTCACAATGACACACATATGTGCACACATGCGCGCACGCACACACACACACACCGGAGGTTTGCTGAAATTCTCCAAGAGAAAACTTGTCATTGTTTTTTTGCTTGTTGCATTGGGTTTGACTGGGGCCAGGGTGAGTCTGACTTAGAAGGTAAATGACCCCACCACTCAGCCTCCCCAGCAATGCCCAACTATGCCCTTGGTGGCTTCCTGCTGACTCTCAGGTATCTTGGATCTCCAACCCAGCCTGAGTTACCATATTGCCCCCACAGGGATCAGAGCAGCCAGTCCAGGTGCTTAAGCCATCACTGGGACCTGCGCTGGCAGCCAAGAAGCTGAACATGGTGGCCAAGTGAGTAGAAGAGCTGTGCCCCTTCAGGCTACCTCCTGCCCGGGCCCCACTGCCTGGGGGAGCAGAGAGGACAACTGTCTGGTCAGCTTCACCTTTACTCACTCTGGCGCCTCTGCCTGGAATACCCTCTCCACACCAACACTCAGGTCCAGCATCACCCACTCTCTTGGCCTGGCTCAGATGCCATTTCCACCCCCCCACAGGGCTCTTTGGATCCCCCTCCTCACCTCCTCTGAGCCTTTTTATTTGGACCTCTCTTACAGAATTCATCATGTCTACCATGTACTATGCCCATCAGATCTCCTGGAGTGTGGTCATCCCCAACACTCCACATGAAGCTGGGCTCAGAGAGCATTTGATGATCAGAGCTGCTCCAGGGATCCTGTTTCCACAAAGGCCCTGTCCCAAATTTGAGTTTGATCAGGTCACTCCCTTGCTTTAAATGCTTCATTGGCTCCCTCAGCACTTAGGATAAAATCCACTGTCTTTCTCATGCCTCCAGACTGTCTGGTTTGACGCCTCCCTACTTCTCCAGCCTCATTTCCCCTCCCTCCCTCTCACCAGCCTCCAGCTCCCTTCACCAGTGCAGGGAGAGTGCCAAGCTCATTCTTGCCTCCGGGCCCTTGCACATGCTAAGGCATCTGCTCGGAGTTTCCCTCCCCTTCACCTCACCACCCCTACTCATCCTTCAGGTCTGAGCTCAAATGTCACTCAGAGATGTCTTTCTGACATCCCCTCACCTTCACCCACAGTTCAACTTACACTCACATGTACTTATCATTCATTATTATTTGTAATTGCTTATTTGCTTTTGTGATGGTTTAAGGCAGGCATCCCCACTGGAACTCCAGGAGGGCAGGGCAGATTCTGTCTTGGTCAGCACTGTATCTGCAGCACTTAGTACAAGGTTTACATAGCGCAGAAAAGTAATTATTTTTGTGAAGAGAGGTACAAATGCCATGAGGCCTGAAAGATCCCCCTTTTTGGCTCATCTTCCTCCTGAAATTGCCCTTTTTGCACTTCTTGTTTTGGAATCCAAGTTTGCCCCGAGTTTAGTTCCTTGCTTGTGAAATGTGGCTCTGCAGTGTCAACGATCCAACTTGAAGCAGCTGCTGCCAAGCCCGTGCTCCTGGCCCTCGGGTCTTGGGTTCAGCAGGAACTGGCTACATTCCAAATACTGGGGTCTGCAGCTCTCAGCGCTTGTGTACAGCAGACTGCAAGTGCTGAGAAACTAACCACCCACCAGATCCTGGCCGGGGCAGATGACAGCAACTCCATCATTTCCCTCAGGCAGGGGTAACATTGAGGAGTGTATTCCACACCACTGTTCACAGTGTTCTTGTGGGGTAAGCTCCTGTCACCCATAACAGTGGCTGGTTTGACAAGGCACCCTTTACTGGCTGACTTCTCTTCTCTGTCTTCTTCCGACTCCCCACCCCAAACAAACTACTTGACCTTGAATCCTTATCACGGAGTCTACTTGTGGAAGAATGCAAACTAAGACAAGCACTGTTGCTGCATCATACTCTACTATTCCATTATTATTATGACTACACAATAAACACACTGGCAACATGCTTCTGCACATATTTGCTCATCAAATCCTCCCATGAACCCTATGGATTAAATATTCTTGTCTTTATTTTGCAGAGAGGGAAATAGGGATACATCAGAGAGGTAAATCAATTTGCCTAGTGCTGACCAGTGAATCAGCTGGAGGCCTGGCCTGCTGCCCAGGGCACTTTCCTTTCCAACACCAGGACCCATAAGGCTGTGCATATGTGGCATCAAGTGGATAAGAGTGTGGAGACAGAGCTGGCAGGGAGGCCCAGGCTGTGAAGGGTGTCCTTATGCCCTGAGATAATCTATACTTAGAGAAGAGCATTCAGATGCTCTTGGTCATCCGAGCAAGAGCATCGGATTGGTCATGGACGGCCACACACATGACCCTGGAGACTCATGCATTCGCACATGCCAGTGTATGCACACTTGGACCCACATGTGCAGAAACCTGTTAGTAGCAATTTCAATTTCCTAATTAAAAACAAGGTAGGCATGTTCTATCCAGCGTCCCACACTCGAGCTTATGGAATCCAAGGGCTTCCTCAGGTCATCTGGCCCAGCCTCCTGCATCTGACCTGAACCAACATGGAATGAGGTCTTGTCAGCTAAGAAGCGGTGCTTAACCAGCCATTGAATGAGCTGTTTGGGACCCTGGAATAATTACAGCCTTCTCAAATGAGAAGATGAAGAGGGGTTTTTTATTTTGTGTGTCTGTGTGTGTGTATTTTTTTTGACAGTTTGAGATTTAAAATTACATAGTAGAACTAATAGGCCCTTTCTGTCTCATAATTATGTTTGTCATGATACAAACCCTTAAACGTTTGGCTGCTGGTCTTGGATGAAACTCCCAGCCTCAGATGGAATTGTAACATCATGACGAGCCATTATGCTGTGGCCAAGGGTAGTCCCTGTGCGACACTTGCTGCCTGGCAGTGCTGTTGTTCTCAGCATGTACAACAAGGGCTCATATCAGAAGGAGGTTATATTTTCCATGGAGCTGTCACAGGGGCCCAAGGACTAGGAGGCAGGAGCTACTGGCTCAGGAATCCTTGGGAGTTAGATGGGACCTGGGGCTCTGTCATTTCCCCCTTTGCTGGAAACACAGAACTTTGAGAATGCTACAGTCCAAGCAAGAGTGGCACTGGGTTGCCTTCATCTATATGGAGATTATTCCTTCAACAGAACAATTGCAGATAATTGAACTTTAAATTGTTCCATCCCTAAGAATAATGAACATTGAGACCATTCCGCCAGGATGATGAGTTTAGTCCTGGAATAGATGTCGTACAAGTCGGGTGGTGAACTGCACTGAACATGCCTGGAGTGATGTTAGGAAGACAGCAAGCTGAAAATTAGCATTCCAGAAGGGATAAAGCCATCTGCATACAATATTAGAAGATTTTATGACATTATGTTTCTAGGTAGTTTGGACTCCCTGAGTTAGTTAAGAAACTTAATTTTCTTTCCATCAGAAATATCTTAGGGATCTTTTGGTTGCAAGTAAGAGAAATCAATGTACTTATTAAAGTAAAGGGAGATGCTTTATAAGTGAGGCAGGATGACCTGGTAGAGAAATTATGTGTTTTCTCCTTCCTTCTCTCAAAGGGCTGGCAAAATACTAGCTCCTTATTTTGGAGGCCTGATGTAGTCTTCGCTTTGAGGGAGAAGAGAATTTTTAAAAGTTAACTGTAAATATCAGTTTCATACTCTAAAATGTATCAGTTCAAAAACTGTAATTTGATGTGCTTTGACAAAGATGTAAACACCACCACAATCATGAAAGAGAACATTTCATCACCCCCATGAGCCCCTTTGCAGCCAGTCCCCTCCTAACACCTGGGCCGCTGGTATCACTGATCTGCTTTCTGTCACTGTTTTGCTTTGTGAAGATTTCATAGAAATGGACTCCACAGTGTTTGTTGGTGTCTGACTTCTTTCACTTTGCATAATACTTTTGAGAGCTGTTCATACTCTCACATGTATCAGTAGTTCTTCCTTTTTATACACCACAATTTTTTATCTGTTCAACAGTTGATACATATTTGGGTTTCATTTCTGAATAAAGTACATGCCTTTGTGTGAACTTAGGTTTCCTTATCTCATGGGTAAATACCTATAAGTAGAATTTCTGGGCTGTAGAGTAAGTGCATGTCCCATTTTATAAGAAACTATAAAACTTTTACAAAGTGGCTGTACCATTTTGCATTCCCACCATCATGTATGACAGTTTCAGTTGTCCCACATCCTTGACAACTCTTGGTATTATCAGTCTTTAATTTTAGCCATTCTAGTGAGCATGTAAGTGTATCTCAAGGTGGTTTTAATTTACATGTTTCTAATGAATAAAGATATTGAGCATCTTTTTTTGTTTATCTTCTTTGGTGAAGCAACTATGCAAATTGTCCACTTTTAAAGTTGGGGTTAATCTCTTTATTATTTAGATGAATTCTTTATATATTTTGGATGTAATTTCTTTATCAGATACATGAATTTGAAAATATTTTCTAGTCTGCACTCATCTTTTAATTTTCTTAACAATGTCTTTTACTTGGAGTGTTTATATTGTTTACATTATTTATTGAAACTTTAAAAATTTTAGGCTGGGTGTGGTGGCTCACGCCTATAATTCCAGCACTTTGGGAGGCCAAGAGGCAGGCAGATCACTTGAGGTCAGGAGTTCAAGACTAGCCTGGCCAACATGGTGAAACCCCGTCTATACTAAAAATACAAAAATTAGCCAGATGTGGTGGCATGCTCCTGTAATCCCGGCTACTCAGGAGGCTGAGGCAGGAGAATCACTTGAAACCAAAAGGTGGAGGTTGCAGTGAGCTGAGATTGTACCACTGCACTCCAGCCTGGGCGACAGAGTGAGACTCTGTCTCAAAAAAAAAAAAAAAAAAAAAAATTAAATGTAATTTCAGACTTAGAGAAAAGTTGCATGAATAATACCAAGAATTCCAAGATACACTTCACCCAGATTTCCCAAATGTTATTATTATTATTTTTTAAATATTTGCTTGCTTTCTCTTTCTCTCTGCCTGGCCTCCCACCTTTGTTTCTCTGTGTATTCACGTGGTTCCTTTCTGTCTAGGCCAGTTTTCTCTGACTCTCTGGTTAAGCATCATTTAATTATAACTAGTAGCTCTGAGTTCCAATTTCAAATGCCTGGAGAGAATTTAACCAGTTCAGGTTAGGTTGGGTATCAGCCCCTGACCCAATCAACAGTGATCTTATTGGGTGGTTCTTTGAGAATAAATCATGGATGCATTTTCTAAGGATGAATTAAAGGGTAGGAGAAGAAACAATGAGTATCTGTTCCATAAAATATTAAATTATTTGAAACATTACAAGTATATATAGCTTTCCAAATGAGTACTGTTTTCTTACAGTTACCCGGAGATGCCAGATGCCTTTCCCAAAACCTATGTACTTATTTTATTCCTCACCCTAGTACTTGTCTTCGAGGAGCTGCTTTAGGGTCAGTTACTTTTCACTAAAAGAAAATCAGTATCTATTCTTAGTAGTCACACCTCCCTCTTGACTAAAGCATGGTACTTTTTCACTTTTAATTCCTCGTGACAAAACGCAACTGGATATCTGAGAGTGCAGTTGGCTGTGGGCAAAACTGGGTTAAAGGCCATAAACACATCTCTCTCCATCTCTTAGCCAGGCTTTCTCCATGTTGCAGGCCAGAATTGCTGATCTGTCGTTCTCTCGGGGACAACTGGAATCTAGAAGTTCAAAGGTGCTGTCATCTCTCTCTGTCTTGCTCTCTCCCTCTCTCTTATATTTTTTTCTTTCTAGTCACCCCATACCCTACAGTCAAGCCTTCTTAACATGGCTGTCATAGTCACTGGCAGCCCCAAAACCTGCAGTCTATGTTAGCCAGAATAATGGCTTCCAAAAGATGTCCATGTCCTAATCTCTGGAACCTGTGACTATGTTCCATTATCTGGCAAAAGAAACTTTGCAGATGTGATTAAGAATCTTGAGATGGAAATATTGTCGTGGATTATCAGCTGGGTGGGTCCAATGTGGTCCTTATAAGAGGTGGGTAAGAAAGTTGGCTGTGTGCCATGGCTCACGACTGAAATCCTAGCACTTTGGGAGGCTGAGGTGGGTGGATTGCCTGAGCTCAGGAGTTCAAGACAAGCCTGGGCAACACAATGAAACCCCGTCTCTACTAAAATACAAAAGAAAATATCTGGGCATGGTGGTGTGCACCTGTAGACCCAGCTACTTGGGAGGCAGAGACAGAAGAATTGCTTAAACCCAGGAGGCAGAGGTTGCAGTGAGCTGAGATTGTGCCATTGCACTCCAGCCTGGGTGACAGAGCAAGACCCTGTCTCAATTAGAAAAAAAAAAAAAAGAAAGTTGAAGGTGGAAGAAGGAGAGGGAACAATGAAGCAGAACTTGGAATAATGCCCTTTGAAGATGGAGTAAGGGGCCACAAGCCAAAGAATGTGGGAAGCCTCTAGAAGCTAGAAAAAGCGAGGAAAAAGATCCTCCTCTAGAGTCTTTAGAAGGAACCAGCCCTGCTGACACCTTGAATTTAGCCTGCTGAAACTGATTTCAGATTTCTGGCCTCCGGAACTATAAGACAATAAATTCAAGTTGTTTCAAGCCATGAAGTTTGTTGGAATTTGTCGTAGCAGCAATGGGAAATTGATATACAACCCAAAAAGAAGAGAGACCTTTTTTCCAACATTGATATGCTAAATGTAACAGAGGTTTTCTGATTTGCCTTACTTGGATCATATACCCACTTTTGGAGCCAGACACACTGGAAAGAAGCATGAGGTAGCATGAGTGGCCACCTTGAACTCAGGAGTCAGAAGAGGTACTTGTGTTTGGGCTGAGGAGAGTCTATTCCATCACAGACAGAGAGTGGCTGGGCAGATGAGAGGACAGGTGTGCTCTATAACCTGCTCTGACCTCCCCCTCCCAATGCAACCAGCCTGTGCTCCAAATGACTGTTGAAAATCAACTCCATTCTTCGAGGACAAAGCCTTGACTGCAATGAGAACATTCAGAAGATTGTGCTTCAGGTTCGCAAAGCTGTTTCTAGGGAAGACTATTTTGTGGTCTCTAGAGCACATATATGAATGGAGTAAGCTTCATTTGCATATGCAAGATTGGATATTTCGGTTGTAAATTTTTTTTTTTTTTTGGTCAAAAGGAAGTTCTGGGTCTATATTCAGAGCCTGCCATGTGCCAGCTTGGTAAACTCTCTGAATTTCAGTTTTCTCATCTGTAAAATGGAGATAATTATACTTTCCTATGGGTTGTTGAAAGGATTAGAAAAGGCGATTTATATAAAACCTAGCACTACTTAAATAACATATGCAAAGCTTAGCACAGTTGTTCAATAAAGGATTGGTATATTTGTCTTGTTCTATATATACAGTAATATGAAATCAGTTTGTGAAAGTCAGACTGAATTGTGAGTGAGCTTGAGTTGTTAAAGCTATGTATCTCAGTACATAGACTACCATGAACAGGCATAAAATTTATTGTACATTCTATATGTATATGTAGTGATTTTTTTAAAAGCTAAAAATCCTAACTTTTTTTTTTCCTCTTCTTGTACCTGCTCAATTCTCTGCAGAATTTTTAGTGTTTTACCTATTTCACAGAGTCTGATTGCCATTCGGCATTTGTGGGTGTGTTATTTGAAGAACATATGACTTTTCTGCTAGAGTGTAGATTCCATAAGGATTGGAATCATGTCTGCTTTTTCTTACCGCTGTGTTCCCACTGCCTAGGCCAGTAGCTAGCCCATGGTAAATGCTCAATAAATATTTGTTGAAGGAGTGATGTGCAAGGATTAAAGACAGAAGAAGGCTTGAGAGAAAACCAGTAAGGAGGCAGATGGAAGTGGCCAACACTGCTGTCTGCTGCCAGGAGGGCAAGTATGATGAGGCCTGGAAAAGTGGGCTTTGGATCTGGCAATCTGGAGGTCACTGGTGATCTTGATGAGAACAAAGTCATGGAGTGATGGAGGCTGGAGCTGACCCACAGCAGGCCGAGGGCAGAGTGGTGGGAAATTGGAGGAGTGTGGATGAATCTTCCTAGAATGGCAGATGGCCAAGAACAAGCCACCCAGGACAAAGTTTACTCTTCTCCTATGGACACAAATTTTCACTGTGAGCAGGGATCTCCTCCTTACCTACCATTTCCCCTCAAGCACAGCCCCAGGAACCTAGTGAATCTTCTCAATTCCCAGTGCAGATGAGATGCCAGCCTTTTGTGGTTTGTGTGTACCTGGGATTGCGGTACTGCCCTGGTGTATTCCTGCTCCTGGCTTTGTGACAACCCTCTTGCTGATGCTAGGAAGTGACAGCCTTGTCCTCAAGCACAGGTGGTACTCATGGGGCGTGAGCAGTCAAGGGCTCTGGAGGCAGCCCAGTGCGCAGTGCTTCTCATCAAGGAGGCTGGTGTCGGATCCCACACCCACCGAGGGTGCTAATGTCCTGGGAAGGGTAGCACTGGGGTCTAGCTGGCCACCTGGAGTTTCTTTCAAGGTCTAGAACAGGAGCAAGTAAGAGTTGATGTCTACTGGTCACTTTCATATAAATACATTTGTCATGTGGAGGCTGGAACTCAGGATCATTTCAACTTTAAGGTACTGGAATTATCCAGACCCATGTTTGTATTGAATTGAATGACTTCTAGAGTCACAGACCTTACAGATTTATCAAGTTCAGCGCCCCCTGCATATCATGTGATGAAATCCCTGCAAAATAACCTCAATCCTCTGACTCAGCACTTTCAGGAACAGGGGCCTCCCTGCTTCCTATGACAGTCAATGCAGTCTTCGGATTACTCCTCAATTAATGTTTCTGTCAAGCTCTATTTTTCAAAAATAGTTATTCCTTAAAACTAAAAAAGCTTTTTCCTCCTTATTTTCTCCCTATTGCCTTTTCTTGACCGATGCCTCCTTTGGCAATAGAAACATAGAGCTACAGAACATGTGGTGCTCAAGGGGCCTCAGTCTATACCATTCACACCACGTGATTCATATGAAGTTGGCCCCCTTTGTGCAACAGGCCTCTTTCTTTGCATGAAGAATGTCTGTACTGAGTGAAGGACTATGGAAAGAAAAGATAGGTAGAAGCCTTCTAGACTGCTAGGCAGTCTAAGAAAAATTTGGCAAAACTGTTGTGGGGTCCTAGAGCTACAATTAGCCATTGGAGGGCTCACCTTAGTAGCCCTGCTGCACTTAAGTCAGTGGCTGGAAGCGGCTTTGGGAAGCTTTACCTGGGCTCAAACATGATAATATATTTCAAAGGCAGCCAGAGTCCTTGGTCAGTTGTTCTCCTTGTAGTTGGAGGTCTGTGAGATTAATGCTCGCGGCCACCATGTCACAGTCTCCCCTTCGGTGTCTGGGACAGTCAACAGCCTTGCAATAGGGAGAATAAAATGTTGGCCTCATTCTTTCTGTAAAAGGGTGTTGGTCGCCACAGATACGCCCATATTTAGATCTAGAGTTCAGCTTTAGCTGTACCTTACAGTGAGATGTTGCCTTTACTGAACTGTCCTCACCAGGAGAGAAAACTGCTACTTGCAGTGACTTTTTTTTTTTTTTTTTCTGGTGGCCACAGTTATGTGCTTATTAGCTCAAACTAGTGAGGAATGTAGAAAAATCACCACATACATGGTACATTTTGGTTCAAAGGGGTTTTCCATCCATTATCTCATTTGATTCTCAGCAAGACCTTGTGAGGTTGGTAGTTCAGGGGACCCCCATTTTACACATGGAGAGACCAAGACTTAGAAAATTCAAAAGAGGCCGGGCACAGTGGCTCATGCCCATAATCCTAGCACTTTGGGAGGCTGAGGTGGGTGGATTATGAGGTCAGGAGCCTGAGACTAGCTAAGATGGTGAAACCCTGTCTCTACTAAAAAACACAAAAATTAGCCGGGCGCCGTGGTGAACGCCTGTAATCCCAGCTATTTAGGAGGCTGAGGCAGGAGAATCGCTTGAACCCACGAGGTGGAGGTTGCCGTGAGCCGAGATTGCACTACTGCACAGCCTGGTGACAGAGCGAGACTCCGTCTCAAAGAAAAAAAAAAGTCGAAAGGGCCAATCAAAGTCAACCAAAGTCACATGGTCTCTAAGTGGAAGAACTGGGACTCAAATCCAGGTGTCTCATTCCAGATCCTGGAATATTTCCGTGATAACCTGCCTTGGTGAAAGAGGACTTGGGAACAAGCAGAAAGGACTAAACTCCTCTTCCCGTCTTTCTGTATCTGGTGGAATTGTGAACAAGGAATATAGTTTCATATGGCCTTAATGACTTTTATATGGCCACTTAGTTTTAGATGGCCTTAATGACTCCAATGGGCTGTGCACTCATGGCAGCCTCAGTTGGCCAAAGAGGACACCTATTCTTCCATCTTCTCAGCAGCTGCACAGAGACAATTAACATCTAGCAGCCTAGGGAACTGAGCATGGAAATCTCTTTGTACAGTCAGACGCATGTAGTGCTCTTCCCTGACTCCAAACTGAGGCTATTTAGGACTATTCGCTTGTTACCTTACTGCATGTCTTGCATCAGAAATCCTAGCTTGCTGCATAAGATAGCAGGGACTGTGTCTCCTCCACTTTCTCCTCGTGGGTTTCCACACACCTGCCATTAATGAACTGTATTTCCAAAGCTCAGGTTCTTTGTGTGTGGGCTCAGCTTTTCTGATTGCAGTGGGTAGAGTGTGGCAGGGCAGGAGGGGAAAGAGGTTGAAGAGATGGAGAGTCTGAGAGTTTGGGGTCAAGCTCCAAAGATTAATCCCAATGTGAGAGGCCTGTGGTCTTCAACTCAGAAAAGAGAGAGCCTCTTTCAGTCCCTTCTTGTGGGTTAGAAATCCTGCTCTGTACCACATACACCATGGAATACTGTGCAGCCATAGAAAGGAACAAGATCATGTCCTTTGCAGGGACATGGATAGAGCTAGAAGCTGTTATCAGCAAACTAACACAGGAACAGAAAACCAAACACTGCATGTTCTCACTTGTAAGTGGGAGCTGAACGATGAGAACACATAGACACATCACGGGGAACAACACCCACTGGGGACTGTCAGGGTTAGGGTGAGGAGAGAGCATCAGGAAGAATAGCTCATGGATGCTGGGCTTAATATCTAGATGATGGGTTGATCTGTGCAGCAAACCACCATGACACATGTTTACCTATGTAACAAACCTGCACATCCTGCACATGTACCCTGGAATGTAAAATAAAAGTTGAAAAAATAATAATAATAATAGAAATCCTGCTCTTCTCATTGGGTACCTTGGGATAAAAGCCCAGCTTCCATCACATCTGGCCAAGGACCTCCAACATCAGAAAACTAACAAAGACAGAACTTTGCTAGAGAGTAGAATCAAGGTCTCCTGATTTCTGCTCTGATAATACTAATCATCATGATCAAAGTAGTAACTAACATTTTTCTCATATGACAGCTTATGAAACATCATTTGTGTAAATTGCTGTATTTCATTTACTTTCCTACTTCTAGGTTCTCTGCTCTCCAGCACCACAAGGAACCCTGTAAAGATAACAGTTTGCAAGCTCAGCAATGTATGATTAATTTTACCTGATTACTATGTATGGAATATGCAAAGCATAGGTCTTGTCCCCAAAGGATGAATTCACAAAAATGCATTTAGTACATGGTGGAACCTGAATTTCAGCTATGCATTCTGATTCATAGAGTCAGCCTCCACTTAAAGTTCATGAAGAGGAAAAAATAAATTTATTTAAAGCAAAGTTAGCCCATTTTTAGAACACAGAGGTGAGAATGGTTTTCTATCTGATGTAATTGGATATACTAGCTATTTTTTATTTTTGTTTTTTATAGAGATGGTCTCACTATATTGCCCAGGCTGGTCTTGAATTCCTTGGCTCAAGCAACCATCCTGCCTTGGCCTCCCAAAGTACTGGGATTACAGGCATGAGCCACCACATCTGGCCAAATATACTCGCTATTTACGCACCAAGGGACAGCTGAGGTCTATGTGAATAGTTAAACTTAATCAGACTAAGGCATCCTCTACTATGTTTTTGCTGGGGGGAGACAAGTTAAGCGATGCTAATTGGAATATGCAAATTTGGTCTATATAATATTATTCTGGCCAGGTGTGGTGGCTCATGCCTGTAGTTCCAGCACTTTGGGAGGCCGAGGCAGGAGGATCCCTTCAACCCACGAGTTTGAGACCAGCCCAGGCAAGATGGGGAGACATCATCTCTACAAAAAAAAAATTTTTTTTGACTTAGGCTAGGCATGGTGGCATGCGCCCGTAGTCCCAGCTACCGAGGAGGCTGAGACAGGAGGATTGCTTGAGCCCAGGAGTTGAGGTGTCAGTGAGCTATGAATGCACCACTGCACTCCAGCCTGAGCTACAAAGTGAGATGCTGTCTCTAAAAAAATAAAAAAGAAAGTATATATATGTGTATATATATATACCTTGTTTATTATCATGTATGTACTATTAGAAGCCAATTTTTTCTTTTAAAAGAAGCCCCACAGCTGAGCATTCAGCTTTGCCAGGCCTCTCATGAAAACTATTATCAAATGAAAGAAAAAGCACTTTTCTTGATATGATTGAACTTATCTAGAAGTTAAAAATCTGTGCAAGACAAACTGGAAATGCCTGTCTCTCTCTCTCTCTCTCTCTCTCTCTGTGTGTGTGTGTGTGTGTGTGTGTATGTGTGAGAGAGAGAGGATGGGGAGGGAGAGAGAGAGAGAGAGGATGGGGAGGGAGAGAGAGAGAGAGAAAGAGAGAGAGAGAGATGGGTAGCACATCCAAACAAATACAATTTAATGGAAGGGATGATTTATATCCATGCCTGGCCTCAAAACATTGATGACAATAACCATAGGGTTTCTGGTTTATAAAAATATTTGGAATGGGGGAAAGAAGAGGATTTTTTTTTGTCACTGCTTCAGACCTCTCACCTTCAGGAGCTATAGCCTGTGGGCTGATGGGGTGACAAAGGGAAGGACAGGCTGGTTTGGCTCCTTGGCTCTTAGAGCACTTTATAGACTTTAAGATATCAGTTGGCATCACAGAAACAAACAACATAACGGCTCTAGTTCAATGTAGTAAATTTGATCAAAGTGTCCATAAATCAAAATCCCATCATTGAAACCAAATGAAGCAAAACAAGGATATGTAAAAAGTACAAAAAGGCAACCCTTATGAAGGTTTCAGCTGCCATTTTTGCAGAAATTGACAAGCAGATCCTAAAATTCATGTAGAAATACAAAGAACCCAGAATAGCCAAAAAAATTATTGAAGAACTCAGCCTTCTCAACTTCAAAATTTACCACAAGACTGGGTGCAGTGGCTCACGCTTGTAATCCCAACACTTTGGGAGGCCGAGGTGGGAGGATTGCTTGAGCCCAGAAGTTTGAGACCAGCCTGGGCAACATAGCAAGACTTCATCTCTACTGAAAAAATAAAAAATAAATATTAAAAAACTCACCACAGAGCTGTAGTAATCAAAATAGTGTGGTATTAGCACAGGGATAAACAAATAAGTCAATGGTGTAGAACTGAGACTTCAGAAATAAACCTTCACATTTATGGTCAATTGATTTTTGACAAAGGTACTAAGATACTTAAGTGTGGAAAAAAATATTCTTTTCAACAAACTATGCTGGGACAACTGAATATCCATATGCAGAAGAGTGAAGCTGGACCCCTGCCTCACAGCATATGCAAAAATTAACTTGAAAGGAATCAAAGACCTAAATGTCAAAGCTAGAATTACAAAATCTTACAGGAAAACATGGGAGTAAATCTTCACGATCTTGGGTTAGGAAATAGTTTATTAAATATGAAATTAAAAGCAAATGTGGGGTCCGGGTGTGGTGGCACACGCCTGTGTTCCCAGCACTTTGGGAGGCCGAGGTGGGTGGATCACCTGAGGTCAGGAGTTCGAGACCAGCCTGGCCAACGTGGTGAAACCCGACTCTACTAAATACAAAAATTAGCCGGGCGTGGTGGCAGGTGCCTGTAATCCCAGCTACTTGGGAGGCTGAGGCAGGAGAATTGCTTGAACCTGGGAGGCAAAGGTTTCAGTGAGCCGAGATTGCGCCACTGCACTTCAGCCTGGGCAATAAGAGCAAAACTCCGTCTTAAAAAAAAAAAAAAGCAAATGTGGCAAAAGAAAAAAATAGATGTATTGGACCTTGTCAACATTAAAAATTTTTGTGTTTCGGAGGATGTCATCAAGAGAGTGAAAAGAGAACCCATGGGAAGGAAGAAAATATTTGCAACCTGATAAGGGGCTGGTATTCAGAACACTTACAACCCAATAGTAAAGAGACAACCCAATTAAAATGGACAAAGGATCTAAATAGGCATTTCTCCAAATAAGATACAACAATGGGCCAGGCACGGTGGCTCACACCTGTAATCCCAGCACTTTGGGAGGCAAGGTGGGCGGATCACTTGAGGTCAAGAGTTCAAGACCAGCCTGGCCAACATGGTGAAACCCTGTCTCCACTAAAAATACAAAAATTAGCTGGGTGAGGTGGCACGTGCTTGTAATCCCAGCTACTCGGGAGGCTTGAATCACTTGAACCTGAGAGGCAGAGGTTGCAGTGAGCCAAGATTGCGCCCCTACACTCCAGCCTGGGTAATGGGATGTCTCAAACAAAAACAAACAAACAAAAAGATACAAAAATGGCCAAAAAGCACATGAAAAGATGCTCAACCTACTAGTCATTAGGGAAATGCAAATAAAAACTACAATGAGATACCACTTCACAACCACTAGTATGGCTAAAATAAAAAAACACAGATGATAACAAATGTTGATGAGGATGTGGCAGAAATTGGAGGCCTCATACATTGCTGGTGGTGATGGAAAATCATGTAGCCACTTTACAAAAACAGTTTGGGGGGTTCCTCAAAATGTTAAATACAGTTACCATGTGATCCAGCAAATAACAGCTATGAAAACACACATCCACAGAAAAACTTGAACATACAGCCAAATATGTGGAATGTAAATAGCCAAAATTTAGAAACAGTCCAAATGCCCATTAACTGATGAATGAAGACAAAATGTTATCTATCCATACAATGGAATATTATATAGCCATAAAAATAATTAAAACACTGATGTATGCCATGACATGGATGAACCTTGAAAGCAGTATCCCAAGTGAAAGAAACAGACACAGAACGTCATATACTGTAAGATTTCAGTGATATGAAATGTCCGGAATAGGCATATCTATATAGACAGAAAGTGCAGTGTCTTGTTTGGGGCAGGGTGGTTGGGGGAAAATGGGGAGTGCCTGCTGTGGGTATGATGTTTCTTTTTAGAATGGTGAAAGTGATCTAAAACTGCTTGTGGTGATAGTTGCACAACTCTGTGAATATACTAAAACCACTGAATTGTGCAATTTAAACTACTTAATTATATGATATCTGAATTATATCGCAATAAAGCTGCTAAAGAAACAGGTAAAGCCTTGAATTTCTCTCCCTATGTCAGCTCTCCTTTCAGAAACAGCACTATCAACAGCATCAAGCCCATTTAAGTAAGTGTATACAACTCATAAGCTGTGATTACAAATGCCCCTATGACTCATTTGGTCTGGAGAGACATGTTTATTCACAGGGCCACAGGCAGGGCCGCCCTTAGGGGAAGCTACAGCTGCTCTGGGTAGAGAAACGATCAGGAACATAATAAGGAGCAGGTGTAAATTCAAAGACGCGTCTTGTAACCAGTCAGGCCTAAAGTTGAGATTTGAGGAATTTGGTCTTGAGATGGTCCTAATTCTTACATGTAGGCAGTTAGACTTCCCTGACATAGCTTTGCGTTAGGGCAGCCCAGATGAATTCAGTGAAACTGAAAGACCCAGCGTTTTTTTGTTTTTTTTTTTTTTTTCTTTGGCAGATAACCTTGGGAAAGTGAAATGGGTAAATGCTGGCCAAACTATCCTACACGTGGGGCTTTCATTTGTCTCAAGGTGCACCTGCCCCAAATGCTATCCTCTGATTGACCAAAACTGGCTAGAGGGATGAGAGGTAGCTCACTAGATGGAAAACGGGGAAAAAGCCATTTCAAGCAGAATGAACCACCTGCTCAAAAACAGTGAAAGGACTAGACACAGTGGACTGGCCTCCTCGAACCTCACTCCCAGCTCCCAGTGCTACAGGTCTGTCATTTCGTCAGCCTCATCCCTCCCAGGACTTGGTTTTCTATTGATTCTACCACAAGTGAGTTCTTTATCCAGAGCTCTCAGGAGAGCTGGTATCTTCTTTTTCTACCTCCATGTCTAACCCTGTGCTTTATCCAGGGTAGGTGCTTAGTAGGTCCTTAGTTTATTTGTTTATCAGCGATTAATTATGATATAGTGTGTAATAGTCTTTAGTCTTCTTGAGAAGACTAAGGACAGTTTAAACATAAAAAACACTAAGGAACAGAAGTCTGTGATAATGTGATTTGATGATTGCACATCAGCCAAAAAGGATTAAGAATTTCTTGGTTTCTTTAAATTGACTTATCAACTTGAAAGTCTTTTTTAACCAATGAGTTTTTGCTGTGTTTGCTCCAGTTACCCCAGAGACTGTCAGGTTAGGGGAGGAATAAGAGTGAGACACCATATCTCACCCATCTTTGTAGAGAAGCTATGAGACAGGGTACATTATGGATGTGTCTCCTGATTGGTTGGAAGATGTCACAGGCACAGATAAGGAAGGCCAGCAGTTCGGGACAGATCAAGCTGACTTAAAGGAGGCTCCCGATTCAGCCTGTCTTGGTAGAATAAATACAGGCGTCATCCCTGGATGCTCTTCCGTACTGACTCGCCTGGTTTGGCTGCTGTTCTCAGCAATATCAAGTCCAGGGAGAGTGACTTTCAGATCATGCATCCACCTGGGGGCATAGACAGTGGCCTGGTTTCAGAGGCTTCTTTGGAATCTAAGAACAGTTCAGCCACAAGTCGATGGAACCCTTAGTTCTTTTTTTTTAAAAAAAATTTCTTACTCTTTTAATTTTTATTTTAGATTCAGGGATACATGTGCAAGTTTGTTATATCGGTAAATTCGTGTTGTGGGCGTTTGTTGTACAGATTATTTCGTCACCCATGTACTAAACGTAGTACCTGTTATAGTGATTTTTTCGGATCCTCTCCCTCCTCCCACCCTCCACTCTTGAATAGGCCCCAGTGTCTGTCGTTCCCCTCTTTGTGCCCATGTGGAATCCTCAGTTCTTATTTCCATTATTGCAAATAGAGGCCTAACTCAATTCCCCACTCCCTATCTCTAAGGAGTGGTTTGGCAGATGGTTAGAATGGAGCCTGAGCACCAGGACCCTCTAGATGGCCCAGAGGAGTATGTTGGGAGCTGGCTGGTTGGCCTCTTTCATCTGCTGGCCAACTCAGCCTAGCAATGAGCACATTCAGTTGTGAATACAAATGGAAGGAAGTGCTTCAGACCCGAAAACAAAGAAAGTGATAAATAGCCTCATTTTATCTATCCAATTTCTTTTTACTTTGTTATCTAATTTTAAGTTATTTCATGATTTATTTAATAAATCACTGTTTTGGAAATGACAGAAAATGGAATTTGGCAAAGGGAGATTGCCTCTCATCTGCAATCAACTTTGGAACTTAGTAGCTGCTGTCCAGGGCTCCTTGTATGTGAGCATTTTGAGGGGGCACCCATGTCTCACCATCTTTCTTTCTTTTTTTTTTTTTTTTTTTTTTTGAGACAGGGTCTCGCTCTGTAGCCAGGCTGGAGTGCAGTGGCGTGATCTCAGCTCACTGCAACCTCTGCCTCCTGGGTTCAAGCGACCCTCCTGCCTCAGCCTCCTGAGTAGCTGCGATTACAGGCACACGCCACCACGCCCGGCTAATTTTTGTATTTTTAATAGAGACAGGGTTTCACCACGTTGGCCAGGATGGTCTCGATCTCGACCTCAGGTGATCCGCCTGCCTCGGCCTCCCAGAATGCTGGGATTACAGGCGTAAGCCACTGCGCCCAGCCGTCTCACCATCTTTCTAGTCTCCCTCCCCTTCTAGTCTTCCCCAGGAACTCAGTGCAATGCTCTATGCCATGTTATAAGTTGGAAGTCTACGAGCATAGGGATCCCTGTGTCATCAATGGCTAGCTGGCTGACCTTGGGTGGTTCACCCACCAATCTAAAGCTGTTCTGATTATTACAGTACAGGACACTATATTACAGAATATGGTAGACTTTTATTTCTATCAAATGTTATCAGGGTTGGAACTAAGATGAGACAAATAACTTGTACATGTGTGACTCGGAGAGTGAATTCCTCATTAAATTTTGCACTCCAGGCCCCCCACTTGCCTCATCCCAATCGTGACCCTGGCTATTACACAAACATAGTTAATGAGCGCACTTTCCTCAAAGAGAACTTGGAGGATATGTCCTTATATCAGCATTTCAAGCAAAGCAGGCAGGAACAAAGTCCACAAGAGGGATTCGGGTCCTGTTGTGGTTCAGAGAAAGGAGATGTCATTTCCTGCTAAGGGCATCCTGGAAAGCTTCACGGAGTAAGTGACATCTGATTGGCAGCCCTGAAGGATGGCTAGGATGAGGCAGCTGAATGATATAAATAGCAGCACAACCTTGGGAATAAGAGCATGATCAAGATTTAACTTTGCCATTAACTGGATATATGACCTTAAACAAGTCACTTGGCAAGTAAGAGATCTAATTTCCTGATTTATAAGGTGCTCTAGTGATTGCTCCTACAAATAGTGGTACAGGAGCATCAGAAAAACCTAGTGCTTCTGAAAATGATGCAGAGATGGTGAGTACATCCCTTAATGTTTCCTGTGGACCGGTGGCTACCTGAGGAAGATGCTAATTGGGTTGATAGAAATTGGTTAAAAGTGTTTAGCTGCGATTGGCATGGGATGTGTTTGGGGACTAATTTTAATCTTCTCTCTTCTTTTTCCTTTTTTTTTTTTTTTTTTTTTTTAGACAGGGTCTCACTCTGTCTCCCACGCTGGAGTGAATGAGATGATCACAACTCACAGCTCACAGTAACCTTGAACTCCTGGGCTCAAGTGATCCTCCCATCTCAGCTTCTCAAAGCACTAGGATAACAGGTGTGAGTCAGTGCACCTGAGCTAATAATAATATTTTCTTATTATAAAGGTTTTTGGAGCCAGACATCATGGCCCATACCTTTAGTCCCAGCTACTCAGGAGGCTGAGGCAGGAGAATTCTTTTATTTATTTATTTATTATTGTTATACTTTAGGTTTTAGGGTACATGTGAGCAATGTGCAGGCTAGTTACATATGTATACATGTGCCATGCTGGTGCGCTGCACCCACTAACTCGTTATCTAGCATTAGGTATATCTCCCAATGCTATCCCTCCCCCCTCCCCCCACCCCACAACAGTCCCCAGAGTGTGATGTTCCCCTTCCTGTGTCCATGTGTTCTCATTGTTCAGTTCCCACCTATGAGTGAGAATATGTGGTGTTTGGTTTTTTGTTCTTGCGATAGTTTACTGAGAATGATGATTTCCAATTTCATCCATGTCCCTACAAAGGACATGAACTCATCATTTTTTATGGCTGCATAGTATTCCATGGTGTATATGTGCCACATTTTCTTAATCCAGTCTATCATTGTTGGACATTTGGGTTGGTTCCAACTCTTTGCTATTGTGAATAATGCCACAATAAACATACGTGTGCATGTGTCTTTATAGCAGCATGATTTATAGTCCTTTGGATATATAGTCAGTAATGGGATGGCTGGGTCGAATGGTATTTCTAGTTCTAGATCCCTGAGGAATCGCCACACTGACTTCCACAAGGGTTGAACTTGTTTACAGTCCCACCAACAGTGTAAAAGTGTTCCTATTTCGCCACATCCTCTCCACACCTGTTGTTTTCTGACTTTTTAATGATTGCCATTCTAACTGGTGTGAGATGGTATCTCACTGTGGTTTTGATTTGCATTTCTCTGATGGCCAGTGATGGTGAGCATTTTTTCATGTGTTTTTTGGCTGCATAAATGTCTTCTTTTGAGAAGCATCTGTTCATGTCCTTCGCCCACTTTTTGATGGGGTTGTTTGTTTTTTTCTTGTAAATTTGTTTGAGTTCATTGTAGATTCTGGATATTAGCCCTTTGTCAGATGAGTAGGTTGCAAAAATTTTCTCCCATTTTGTAGGTTGTCTGTTCACTCTGATGGTAGTTTCTTTTGCTGTGCAGAAGCTCTTTAGTTTAATTAGATCCCATTTGTCAATTTTGGCTTTCATTGCCATTGCTTTTGGTGTTTTAGACATGAAGTCCTTGCCCATGCCTATGTCCTGAATGGTAATGCCTAGGTTTTCTTCTAGGGTTTTTATGGTTTTAGGTCTAACGTTTAAGTCTTTAATCCATCTTGAATTGATTTTTGTATAAGGTGTAAGGAAGGGATCCAGTTTCAGCTTTCTACATAAGGCTAGCCAGTTTTCCCAGCACCATTTATTAAATAGGGAATCCTTTCCCCATTGCTTGTTTTTGTCAGGTTTGTCAAAGATCAGATAGTTGTAGATATGTGGCATTATTTCTGAGGGCTCTGTTCTGTTCCATTGATCTATATCTCTGTTTTGGTACCAGTATCATGCTGTTTTGGTTACTGTAGCCTTGTAGTATAGTTTGAAGTCAGGTAGTGTGATGCCTCCAGCTTTGTTCTTTTGGCTTAGGATTGACTTGGCAATGCGGGCTCTTTTTTGGTTCCATATGAACTTTAAAGTAGTTTTTTCCAATTCTGTGAAGAAAGTCACTGGTAGCTTGATGGGGATGGCATTGAATCTGTAAATTACCTTGGGCAGTATGGCCATTTTCACAATATTGATGCTTCCTACCCATGAGCATGGAATGTTCTTCCATTTGTTTGTATCCTCTTTTATTTCCTTGAGCAGTGGTTTGTAGTTCTCCTTGAAGAGGTCCTTCACATCCCTTGTAAGTTGGATTCCTAGGTATTTTATTCTCTTTGAAGCAATTGTGAATGGGAGTTCACTCATGATTTGGCTCTCTGTTTGTCTGTTGTTGGTGTATAAGAATGCTTGTGATTTTTGTACATTGATTTTGTATCCTGAGACTTTGCTGAAGTTGCTTATCAGCTTAAGGAGATTTTGGGCTGAGACAATGGGGTTTTCTAGATATACAATCATGTCTTCTGCAAACAGGGACAATTTGACTTCCTCTTTTCCTAATTGAATACCCGTATTTCCTTCTCCTGCCTAATTGCCCTGGCCAGAACTTCCAACACTATGTTGAATAGGAGTGGTGAGAGAGGGCATCCCTGTCTTGTGCCAGTTTTCAAAGGGAATGCTTCCAGTTTTTGCCCATTCAGTATGATATTGGCTGTGGGTTTGTCATAGATAGCTCTTATTATTTTGAGATACGTCCCATCAATACCTAATTTATTGAGAGTTTTTAGCATGAAGGGTTGTTGAATTTTGTCAAAGGCCTTTTCTGCATCTATTGAGATAATCATGTGGTTTTTGTCTTTGGTTCTGTTTATATGCTGGATTACATTTATTGATTTGCATATATTGAACCAGCCTTGCATCCCAGGGATGAAGCCCACTTGATCATGGTGGATAAGCTTTTTGATGTGCTGCTGGATTCGGTTTGCCAGTATTTTATTGAGGATTTTTGCATCAATGTTCATCAAGGATATTGGTCTAAAATTCTCTTTTTTGGTTGTGTCTCTGCTCGGCGTTGGTATCAGGATGATGCTGGCCTCATAAAATGAGTTAGGGAGGATTCCCTCTTTTTCTGTTGATTGGAATAGTTTCAGAAGGAATGGTACCAGTTCTTCCTTGTACCTCTGGTAGAATTCGGCTGTGAATCCATCTGGTCCTGGACTCTTTTTGGTTGGTAAGCTATTGATTATTGCCACAATTTCAGCTCCTGTTATTGGTCTATTCAGAGATTCAACTTCTTCCTGGTTTTGGGAGAGTGTATGTGTCGAGGAATTTATCCATTTCTTCTAGATTTTCTAGTTTATTTGCACAGAGGTGTTTGTGGTATTCTCTGATGGTAGTTTGTATTTCTGTGGGATTGGTGGTGATATCCCCTTTATCATTTTTTATTGCATCTATTTGATTCTTCTCTCTTTTTTTCTTTATTAGTCTTGCTAGCGGTCTATCAATTTTGTTGATCCTTTCAAAAAACCAGCTCCTGGATTCATTAATTTTTGAAGGGTTTTTTGTGTCTCTATTTCTGCTCTGATTTTAGTTATTTCTTGCCTTCTGCCAGCTTTTGAGTGTGTTTGCTCTTGCTTCTCTAGTTCTTTTAATTGTGATGTTAGGGTGTCAATTTTGGATCTTTCCTGCTTTCTCTTGTGGGCATTTAGTGCTATAAATTTCCCTCTACACACTGCTTTGAATGCATCCCAGAGATTCTGGTATGTTGTGTCTTGGTTCTCGTTGGTTTCAAAGAACATCTTTATTTCTGCCTTCATTTCGTGATGTACCCAGTAGTCATTCAGGAGCAGGTTGTTCAGTTTCCACGTAGTTGAGCGGTTTTGAGTGAGATTCTTAATCCTGAGTTCTAGCTTGATTGCACTGTGATCTGAGAGACAGTTTGTTATAATTTCTGTTCTTTTACATTTGCTGAGGAGAGCTTTACTTCCAACTGTGTGGTCAATTTTGGAATAGGTGTGGTGTGGTGCTGAAAAAAATGTATATTCTGTTGATTTGGGGTGGTGAGTTCTGTAGATGTCTATTAGGTCTGCTTGGTGCAGAGCTGAGTTCAATTCCTGGGTATCCTTGTTGACTTTCTGTCTCGTTGATCTGTCTAATGTTGACAGTGGGGTGTTAAAGTCTCCCATTATTAATGTGTAGGAGTCTAAGTCTCTTTGTAGGTCACTCAGGACTTGCTTTATGAATCTGGGTTCTCCTGTATTGGGTGCATATATATTTAGGATAGTTAGCTCTTCTTGTTGGATTGATCCCTTTACCATTATGTAATGGCCTTCTTTGTCTCTTTTGATCTTTGTTGGTTTAAAGTTTCTATTATCAGAGACTAGGATTGCAACCCCAAGGCAGGAGAATTCTTTGAGCCCGGGAGTTCAAGACCAGCCTGGGCAACATAGCAAGATCTCATCTCAGAACAAATTTTTAATTTTTTTTTTTTTTTTACTTCATAACCTTGCAACTGATATGCAACTTCTTGGATAATGATGAATTCCTATTTGTAATATACAGCTTTAAAAAGATGGAATTGTATTATTAATATGGTTCTAAAATATATTTCCCCTATGCTTCATAATATAGCCCGAGTAGCTTTCCAAATCAGCATACCTAGATCTACCTAACTTTCTTTTTAAGGCTGCACAGTTTTCCATTGTATGCTGGTAACAATGTTTTCTATCCAGTCCCTTGTTGATAGCCATTTTAGTTGTTTTCTAGGCAAATAATTCTGCAGTGAGCATACATGTACATACACCATTAAATATATGGGCCAATATATTTGTAGGGTAAATTCTTGGATGTGGAATTGAGATGGCATCTATATCATCTTGAAAGATGAGTTTGTTTTATTAATTACTAGTGAATTTACATTGAATGCCTGAACATGAAATATGAACTGGAGGAAGGTGAGACTGGGAGCAGAGAGGGAGGTTAGGGACTGCCCAGGAGGAAGGTACTGATAGGACATTCCTATAGAGTTCCAACTCTATAGGAATCATTTTTTGGGACTTAAGGCCTCAAGTCCTGTTAGTGACAGAACAGAAATAATGTATTTGAATTGGAGAAAAGGGATGGATTTGGCTAACATGGAGTTAGAAAAATATCTTTCTTCAGAGGAGCGTTGTAGAAATAATCTTCTATAGTTGAAACAATTTAATTTAGTTAAGATGAGCAGTTTCTTAGACAATGATTTCATGTTTCATGTTTTCCCCCGTTCCTGAATTCTCACTCTCAGCTGATGACCTTGTTTCCTATTTCACTGGGAAACTAGAAGCAACTGTAAGAGAAATTCCAGAAGTTCCCATCACTACAGTTACCTATTACTTGTGAAGATGATTCTGTGATTTTTCTCTTCAACTCTGTTATTATGGGGACTTATATTAATAGACTTCTTTTTTTTTTTTTTTTTTTTTGACATGGAGTCTCTATCTATCGCCCAGGCTGGAGTGCAGTGGCACGATCTTGGCTCACCGTAACCTCTGCCTCCGGGGTTCAAGCCATTCTCTTGCCTCAGCCTCCTGAGTAGCTTGGATTAGAGGCACCTGCCACCATGCATGGCTAATTTTTGTATTTTTAGTAGAGACAGGATGTCACCATATTGGCCAGGCTGGTCTTGAACTCCTGACCTCAAGTGATCAACCTGCCTCGGCCTCCCAAAGTGCTGGGATTACAGGCATGAGCCACTGTGCCTGGCCAACACACTGCTTAATATGAACCTTCCTTGCATTCCTGGAATGAATCATACTTAGTCATGATGTATTTTTGTTGTTGGCATTAAACTCTATTTAATAATTTTTTAAAAAAATAAATTTTAGGCCAGGCACGGTGACTCATGCCTGTACTCCCAGCACTTTGGAAGGCTGAGGCAGGAGGCTGGCTTGAGCTCAGGAGTGTGAGACCAGCCTGGGCAACATGGCAAAACCACGTCTCTATAAAATATACAAAAATTAGCTGGGCATGGTGGCTTGTGCCTATAGTCCCAGCTACAAGAGGTAGAGGTTGGAGGATTGCTTGAGCCTGGGAGGTCGAGGCTGCAGTGAGCCATGATTGCACCACTGCACTCCAGCTTGGGTGACAGAATGAGACCCTGTCTCAAAACAAAACAAAATGAAAGCAAAAACAAATTTTTATTGTATATGTTTGAGGTATACAACATGATGTTATAGGATACATACAGATAGTAAAAAGGTTACTGTGGCAAAGCAAATTAACATACCTGTTATGTCAAATTGCTACCCACTTTTCTGAGGCAAAAGCAGCTAAAATATATTCATTTAGCATGAATCCTATATTTAGACCAATGTTATTATCTATAGTCCTCACGTACCTAGAGCTCTAAACTTACTCATTTTTACATTCCTATTGTTAAATGAGATTAGACTTTTTCTGTGTAATATTTGTAGGTTTTGGTATTAAAATATTTTTACATGTGTATCCTTTATTCTCTAGAATACTACCATTGCAAATAATCGGATCTTTAGAACTTTAGTTATAACTTTCCTGTGAAACCATTTGCACCTGGTGATTGTTTTAGGGGTCATTGGAAACGCACTTTGATGACTTTATTTCCTCAGTGACAGTGTCCTATTTGGACTTTATATCTCTATTGTGATCAGTTTTGGTAAATTATATTTTCCCAGGAAGTTATTCACTTTATCTTTGAAAAATTATTTGTATACTAATCTCTCATAATTTAAAAATTTCCTGTCATGAATATTTCTTCTTTGAAATTTCATATTTTGTATACTCACATTTTCCCCTACTTCTTTTTAATTGATAAATTAAAAATATATTAGTTTTTATTTAATAATTAATTTCTGCTTTTATTCTTTTGAATGTTTTCCTTATGTCTTTTTTAGGTTTATTTCATTTTCCTTTCTCTAATTAGTTGAGTTGGATATTAAATAACTTATTTTCATTTTTATCCTTATTGATATAGTTATTTAAAGATATATAGATTTTTTTTCTCTAAAAGAACTACTTCAGTTGTATTTTTAGATACTAGTGACTAGTATCTAGTACTGTCATTATTGGGGTTTTCTAGAAATTTTTCAATTTCAGTTTGCATTTCCCTCGACTCGAGTTGTTTAATAAAGAGTTAAAACATTTCCAGGTAAAAGGCATTATTTCAAACAGTTTGTCAGTAATTTATAGTTTCATTGTATTGTGGTTATAAGCTTTTGACATTTCTATTTTTGCAATTAATTTAGATTTTCTTTGTAGTTTAAAATATAGTCTCTTGTCATAACAGATCTATATGTACCTGAGAAAGAGATTATCAGGATATAGGCTTGAATATATAGCTGTTAGATATATTTTTTGATTGATTTAGATTTTCTATATCCTTGCTAAGAATTTCCCCCTTAATTTGTCTAAGTCTGAGGGAGGTATTTTAAATTCTTTTATTATTAGTGTGAGTTTGTCTATTTTTCCTTTTGTCTTCTATAATTTCTGCTTTGTGAAAGTTGTTGCTATATTATTTTGTGCATACAGATGAACAACAATAACATCATTATACGTTATAGCTTTTAGCATTATAAAATATCCTTCTTTATCTTGTCTAGTGCTTTTAGTTCTAAATGATAGCATATTTGACCATGACACCTGTTTTCATTTTATCTTTGCTTTTTAAAATTAATTTGTTTTACTTTTTAATTTGATCTTTCTGATTACTTAGTTTTGTATGTGTTTCTTGAAAAAACATAGGGTTGTATTTATTTTGTTAACAGTTTTTTTGAGTGGGTGCATTTAGCCTATATACGTTTATTGATATTAGTGGTAGGTTTTATGTCAATGGTCATATGTTTTCCATTGCATTTACTATAAGCACATGAAGTCCTTTACTCTTTGGCTTCCTGGTGTGAAAACCTAACATAAACCAGCTTAAACAAAAATGTAGGACTTTTTGGAAGCTCATTAGGATGGCTCATGGAAGATAAGGTGGAACTAGAAACCAGGGCAGCAGATGGAAGAAACATTAATAGCCAGATTGACAGAAACTTGGGGTGAAGCAGAGAAGAGATGGTGGGGGGAGGATGCAGAGACAGTGGTTGGGACTGAGACTGTAGATGGGTGGGCACCTGTGGAAAACCACCGGGGGAGCTTTCAGACCATTGAAGAAATGCCCAGTGTGTTTTAAGAAGATTGTCTTATGTGTGATTTTAAAAAAATATTTAAAAATTTGACACAGAAAATGAATATTCAATGACGTTATCACACTTTTTTGAATAGATTTTTTTATTGTGGCAAAATATACATTACATAAAATTTATCATAACTTTTTTTTTTTTGAGATAGGGTCTCACTCTGTGTCACCAGTCTGAGTGCAGTGACACAATGATGGTTCACTGCAGCATTGACCTCCTGGGCTCAAGTGATTCTCCTATCTAGCCAAGTAGCAGGGGCTATAGGCACGTGCCACCTGCCCGACTAATTTATTTTTAATTTTTGTGGAGATAGGGGTCTTGCTCTGTTGCCCAGGCTGGTCTTGAACTCCTGGACTCAAGCAATCCTCCCTCTTCAGCCTCCCAAATTGCTGGGATTACAGGCATGAGACACCACACCTGGTGTCATCTTAACCATTTTTAAATGTACAGACATTCAGTACATTAACACTATTGTGTGACCATCACCAACATGTAGCTCTAGAACTCTTTTTATCAACCCAAACCTGAACACTAAACACTAACTCCCTATTCCTGGCCTCCCTCTAGCCCCTGGTAATCACTATTTGACGTTCTGTCTGTGAATTTCACTGTTCTAGGTGCCAAGATATAAGTGGAATCCTACAATATTTGTCCTTTTGTGACTGGCTTATTTCCCTTAGCATAATGTCCTCAAGGTTCCCTCATGTTGTAGCATATGCCAGAATTTCATTCCTTTTTAAAGCTGAATAATATTCCATTGTATGTATACACAACATTTTGTTTATCCATTCTTCATTCAACTGTCAATGGACATTTGGATTGCCTTCTCCTTTTGGCTATTGTCAATAATGCTACTACGAACACAGGTATACAAAATCTGTTCACAATCCCGCTTTCAGTACTTTGGGGTCTATACCCAGAAGTGAAATTTCTGGATCAAATAGTGATTCTGTGTTTTCTTTTTTCTTTTTTTTGAGATGGAGTCTCACTCTATTGCCCAGCCTGGAGTGCAGTGGCTCCATCTCAGCTCACTGCAATCTCCACCTCCAGGGTTCAAGCGATTTTCTTGCCTCAGCCTCCCGAGTAGCTGAGATTACAGGCACCCACCACCATGCCTGGCTAATTTTTGTATTTTTAGGAGAGACAGGGTTTCACCATGTTGGCCAGGTTGGTTATGAACTCCTGACCTCAAATGATCCACCCACCTTGGCCTCCCAAAGTGCCAGGATTACAGGCGTGAGCCACTGTGCCCCGCCTCTATGTTTAATATTTTAAGGAACCACCATTCTTATGCACAATTTTAAGTTGTTGGGTCTATTGGACTTTCCAAGTTTCCAAACTTTCAAAGTCTGCTAAACACACTAATGCCTATGTTACCCATGATACCTCTCTCTCTCTCAAGCTCTACATCCAGTCCTTTATTGTTGATTTTACCTTAGAAATAGCTCCCTCTGGCCAGGCACAGTGGCTCACGTCTGTAATCCCAGCACTTTGGGAGGCCGAGGTGGGTGGATCACGTGAAGTCAGGAGTTCGAGAGCAGCCTGGCCAACATGGTGAAACTCCATCTCTACCAAAAAATACAACAAATTAGCTGGACATGGTGGTGGGTACCTGTAATCCGAGCTACTCAGGAGGCTGAGGCACGAGAATTGCTTGATCCCAGGAGGGTGGAGGTTGCAGTGAGCCGAGATTGCGCCACTGCATTCCAGCCTAGGTGACAAGAGCGAACCTCCATCTCAAAAAAAAAAAAAAAAAAAAAAAGAAATAACTCCCTCCTCAATCTATGCAATTTCTTTCAATCTCCACCATCACTATGGTTGTCTGAATGGTCTTTATCTCTCTCTGGGCCACTTCACATCCACTATTGTTTCTCTACAATCTGCTGTTCACACTGCAGCCATGGTATATGAAACAATGTATTGCCATATGATTCCTCTGTAGTCTAAGAACAGGCAAAACTATTTTATGGTGAGAAATATAAAAGCAGTGGTAATTGTGGGTGGGGGTGTTGGAGGTTGACTGGAAAGGATTGACAGAACTTTCTGAGGAGATGAACTATTCTGTATCTTATTTGGGTATTGGTTATACTGGTAATTACATTTGCAATACTCAAATACTCATTGATTTGTACATGTACCTTTTTTTTTTCTTTTTCTTTCTTTTTTTTTTTTTTTTTGAGACGGAGTCTGGCTGTATTGCCCAGGCTGGAGTGCAGTGGCACAATCTCAGCTCACTGTAAGCTCTGCCTCCCGGGTTCATGCCATTCTCCTGCCTCAGCCTCCTAAGTAGCTGGGACTACAGGCGCCCGCCACCATGCCCGGCTAATTTTTTGTATTTTTAGTAGAGACAGGGTTTCACTGTGGTCTCTATCTCCTGACCTCGTGATCCGCCCCCCTCGGCCTCCCAAAGTGCTGGGATTACAGGCGTGAGCCACCACGCCCAGACACCTTTTTTTTCTTGAAAATTACAGCCATGCCTTTCATCACTCCTTAACCCACCCTAGACTCTCCCTCCCACCAACACCTGAAATTCCTTGCTGTCTTTGCTTTGCTCTCAGGTGAAAGACCACATGTTTGCCTTGACCTGCATGCCATAGCCCACCTACAGCTCCTCCCCTGTCTCTCAACAGCACTCACCCTTTTTCTGCATATACTGCTCAGGTGGCACTCTTTGGCTTCCTTGGCTCCCTCTGCCACAGGGCCTTAGGATATGCGATTCCCTCTGCCTGGTATTCTTTTCTGCCTTCTCTTCACTGAGTCAATTCCTATCTATCCCTTAGAATTCAAGGATATGTCATTGACCCAGGAAAGTCTTCTCTGACCCGCCAGGCTGTAAGGTGCTCTCCAGCCTTATGGACAGCTCTTTTGTTCTTATGACTCTATGGTTCTGTATCAAGTTGTATCATTATTTGACTCCTGTCCATCTTTTCTACTGTAAGCTGCATGACAGCATGTCTGAGTTCACTCATCAGTCTGCCCTCAGTGCCTGGCATAGTTGCTGAGTACATGGTAAATGCCCAACAAATGTTTGTTTGGAAGACTGAAAGACAGACAAATGGAAAGAAGGAAGAGAAGAAAGAAAGAGAGGAAGGCAGAAGAAAGAATGATACATAAATAAATAGATAAATACATAAAATTTGGAGAAGTCAAAGAAAAAGATGGTGCTCCATGTTTGAGGGGGAAGCAAATGGAGTGGGATGTGAGTGAAACCCAGAAGACACAGGGCATTTGAGGAAAGGTGTTCCTATGAGAATCTAGGGCTGAAGGAATTCACAGAAATCTTAGAGAGGGACTGGATTCCCCACAGAGCCCAAAAGAGGAAGTTTGAGTCAATTCTATCTGAATTCAAAGGATGAGGTGACCCTTGCAGGACAATTATCTGGGTGGTCTTGAGCTGACTTAGTTTCTCCCCTGCACCTGTCTCATTTGTAGTTCTCAAATATAACTGTAGAATGTGCTGGCAATGCAACATCCTGAGATAAGGAGGAATTGACTGGAACAGCCTAGGCTCTATTAAGTCCCCCTTGGAGAACAGGATACTCTTCAACACCTTAGCCCAGTGTGTCATGTTACCCAGAAGTATATAATCCGGGACAGGCTGCCATTTGGGGTTCCTCAGTTGTGGTGTAAGTGTGCCATGTGAAGATAAGACTCCATTCACCCCAGGCAGCTTTTCTAAGCTTGGGGGACCAGGTCACAGTAAATCCTAGGCTTCTGTCATCACTTGCTGTCTATCTGTAAGTAATGAACCTGCTTCTTGTCACTTGTGTATGAATGTGTTCTGTCTCACTGACTCAGACAAGTTGGGAACTAGTGCATGGTGAACCCACTCTACAACTCTCCAATGAGGATACACATGCCGGTGAAGTTCTTAGTAGGGAGCAACCTCAAAATAAATGTTAATGCTCTTTCTCCCTTCTTTCTCCATTGGGTGAAGGCCTTAAGTTGCATTGTGATACCCTCACTCTTTTGTTCACCTTTGTTCATCTTTCTCTTGCCCATCAAAAACGGAAAAAGAGAACATGTTACCTGGCTGTTCTTTTTTTTTTTTTGACTTTTAAGATCAGGGGTACGTGTGCATGATGTGCAGGTTTGTTACATAGATAAACATGTGTCATGGGGGTTTGTTGTACAGATTATTTCATCACCAGGTATTAAGCCTAGTACCCATTAATGATTTTTCCTGATTTTCTCCCTTCTCCCAACCTCTGCCCTCTAGTGGTCCCCAGTGTGTATTGTTCCCGTCTATGTGTCCATGTGTTCGCATCATTTAGCTCCCACTTATAAGTGAGGACATGTGGTATTTGGTTTTCTCTTATTGCGTTAGTTTGTTAAGGATAATGACCTCCAGCTCCATCTATGTCCCTGCAAAGGATGTGACACTGTTCCTTTTTATGGCTGCATAGTATTCCATGGTGTATATGTACCACATTTTCCTCATCCAGTCTATCATTGATGGACATTTAGGTTAATTCCATGTCTTTGCTATTGTGAATAGTGCTGCAATGAACATATTCGTGAATATGTCTATATAACAGAACAATTTATATTCCTTTGGGCATATGCCCAGTAATGGGATTGCTGGGTCGAATGGTGTTTCTGTCTGTAGGTCTTTGAGGAAGCACCACACTGTCTTCCACAATGGTTGAACTAATTTACACTCCCACAAACAGTATAAAAGCATACCATTTTTTCTCCACAACCTTGCCAGCATCTATTGTTTTTTGACTTTTTTAATAATAGCCATTTTGGCTGGTGTGAGATGGTATCTCATTTTGGTTTTGATTTGCATTTCTCTAATGATCAGTGATGTTGACCTTTGTTTCATATGATTGTTGGCTACATGTATATCTTTTGAGAAGTGTCAATTAATATCCTTTGCTCACTTTTTTATGGGTTTTTTTTTTTATGAATTTGTTTGTTTCTTGTAGATGCTGGATATTACACCTTTTCCAGATGCATAGTTTGGATAAATTTTCTACCATTCCATAGGTTGTCTGTTTACTCTGTTGATAGTTTCTTTTGCTGTGCAGAAGCTCTTTAGTTTAATTAGATCCCATTTGTCAAATATTGCTTTTGTTGCAATTGCTTTTGATGATTTCATCATGAAATCTTTGCCCATGCCTATGTCCTTAATGGTATTACCTAGGTTTTCTATAGTTTTCAGTTTAAAATTTAAGTTTTTAATCCATCTTGAGTTTGTTTTTGAATATGGTGCAAGGAAGGGGTCCATTTTCAATTTTCTGCATATGACTAGCCAGTTCTCCCAGCACAATTTATTAAATAGGGATTTTTTCCCTATTGCTTGTTTTCATCAGGTTTGTTAAAGATTAGATGGTTGTAGGTGTGTAGTCTTATGTCTGGGTTCTCTATTCTGTTCTATTGGTCTATGTATCTGTTCTTCTACTATGCTGTTTTGGTTATTGTACCCCTGTAGTATAGTTTGAAGTCAGGTAGCATGCTGCCTCCAGCTTTGTTCTTTTTGCTTAGGATTGTCTTGGCTATTTGGGCTTTTCTTTTGGTTTCATATGAATTTTTAAATCGTTTTTTTTTTTCTAGTTCTGTGAAGAATGTCAATGGTAGTTTAATGGGAATAACATTGAATCTATAAATTGCTTTGGGCAATATGGTCATTTTCATGCTATTGATTCTATCCATGAGCATGGAATGTTTTTCCATTTGTTTGTGTCATCTCTGATTTCTTTGAGCAGTGGTTTGTGGCTCTCCTTGTAGAGGTCCTTCGCTTCCCTTGTTAGCTGTATTCATAGGTATTTGTTCTTTTTGTGGCAATTGTGAATGGGAGTTCATTCATGATTTGGCTCTCAGCTTGCCTGTTGTTGGTGTATAGGAATGCTAGCAATTTTTGCACATGGATTTTGTATCCTGAGATTTTGCTGAAGTTGCTTATCAGCTTAAGAAACTTTTGGACTGAGACAATGGTATTTTCTAGATATAGATCATGTTGCTTGCAAACAAAAATAGTTTGACTTCCTCTCTTCCTATATGAATGCCCTTTATTTCTTTATCTTGCCTGATTGCCATGGCCACAACTTCCAATCTATGTTGAATAGGAGTTGTGAGAGAGGGCATTCTTCTTTTGTGCCAGTTTTCAAGGGGAATGCTTCCAGCTTTTGTGCATTCAGTACGATATTGGCTGTGGGTCTGTCATAAATAGCTCTTAATTTTTAACATGAAGAAATGGCAAATTTAGCAAAGGCTTTTCTACATCTATTGAGATAATCTTTTTTTTCTTTTAGATGGAGTTTTGCTCTTGTTGCCTAGGCTGGAGTGCAGTGGCATGATCTCGGCTTACTGCAACCTCCACCTCCTGGGTTCAGGCGATTCTCCTGCCTCAGCCTCCCGAGTAGCTGGGACTACAGGTGCCCACCACCATGCTCAGTTAATTTTTGTATTTTTAGTAGAGATGGGATTTCACCATGTTGGCCAGGCTGGTCTTGAACTCCTGATCTCAGGTGATCTGCCTGCCTCGGCCTCCCAAAGTGCTGGGATTACAGGTGTGAGTCACCATGCCTGGCCATTATCCATTATGTATCTTTTTGTTTTTGGTCTTTACTTCTGATTATGTGATGAATCACATTTATTAATTTGCGCATGTTGAACCAACCTTGCATCCTGGGGATGAGGCCCACTTGATTGTGGTGGATAAGCTTTTTGATGTGCTGCTGAAATCAGTATTTTGTTGAGGATTTTTGTATCAATGCTTATCAAGGATATTGGCCTGAAGTTTTCTTTTTTTGTCGTATCTTTGCCAGGTTTTGGTATCAGAATGATGGTGGTCTCATAGAATGAGTTAGGGAGGAGTCCCTTCTTTTCAATTTTTTGAAATAGTTTCAGTAGAAATGGTACCAGCTCCTCTTTGTACATCTGGTAGAATTCAGCTGTGAAATTCTCTGGTCCTGGGCTTTTTTTTGGTTTGTAGGCTATTTATTACTGCCTCAATTTCAGAACTCCTTATTGGTCTGTTCAGAGATTCAGTTTCTTCCTGGTTCAGTCTTGGGAAGGTTTATGTGTCCGAGAATTTATCCATTTCTTCTAGATATTCTAGTTTGTGCACATAGAAGTGCTTATAATATTCTTTGATGGTTACTTATATTTCTGTGGGGTCAGTGGTAATATCCCTCTTATCATTTCTGATTATGTTTATTTGAATCTTCTCTTTTTTCTTATTTATTAGTCTAGCTAGTGGTCTATTTTATTATTATTATTTTTTAAAAAGCAGCTCCTGGATTTGTTGATCTTTTGAAGGGTTTTTCATGTCTCCATTTCCTTCAGTTCAGCTCTGAGTTTTGTTATTTCTTGTCTTCTGCTAGCTTTGGGGTTTTTTTCCTCTTGGTTCTCTAGTTCTTTAGTTGTGATGTTAGGTTATTAACTTGAAAACTTTCTAGCTTTTTGATGTGAGTATTTAGTGCTATAAATTCCCCCTCTTAACACTGCCTTAGCTGTGTCCCAGAGATTCTGGTATGTTTTATCTTTGTTCTCATTAGTTTCAAAGAACTTCTGGATTTCTGCTTTAATTTCGTTATTTACCCAAAAGTCATTCAAGAGCAGGTTGTTCAATTTCCATGTAGTTGTACGGTTTTGAGTGAATTTCTTAGTCTTGAGTTCTAATTTGATTGTGCTGTGGTCCAAGAGACTGTTAACAATTTCAGTTCTTTTGTGTTTGCTGAAGCATTTTTACTTCCAATTATGTGATCAATTTTAGAGTAAGTGCCAAGTGGTGATAAGAAGAATGTATATTCTGTTGTTTTTGGGTGGAGAGTTCTGTAGATGTCTATCAGGTCCATTTGATACAGTGCTGAGTTCAGGTCCTGACTATCTTTGTTAATTTTCTGTCTTGATGATCTAATATTGTCAGTGGGGTGTTAAAATCTCCTACTATTATTGTGTGGTACTCTAAGTCTCTTTGACAGTCTCCAAGAACTTGCTTTATGAATCTGGGTGCTCCTGTATTGGGTGCATATATATTTAGGATAGTTAGTTCTTCTTGTTAAATTACATAATTACCATTATGTAATGCTCTTCTTTGTCTTTTTTGGTCTTTGTTGCTTGAAAGTCTGTTTTGTCAGAAATTAGGATTGCAGAAAAACTCCTGCTTTTTTTCTATTTTCCATTTGCTTGGTAAATTTTTTTCCATCCCTTTATTTTCAGCCTGTGTGTGTCTTTGTATGTGAAGTGGGTCTCTTGAAGACAGCATACCAGTGGGTCTTGATTCTTTATCCAGCTTGCCACTCTGTGTCTTTTAATTGGAGCATTTAGCCCATTTACATTTAAAGTTAGTATTGTTATGTGTGGATTTGATCCTGTCATCATGATGCTAGCTGGTTATTTTGCAGACTTATTTCTGTGGTTGCTTCATAGTGTTACTGGTCTGTGTACCTCAGTGTGTTTTTGTAGTGGCTAGTAATGATTTTTCCTTTCCATATTTAGTGCTTTCTTCAGGAGCTCTTTTAAGGCAGGTCTGGTGGTAACGAATTTCCTCGGCATTTGCTTCTCTGAAAAGGATCTTATTTCTTCTTCGCTTATGAAGCTCAGTTTGGCCAGATGTGAAATTCTGGGTTGGAATTTGTATTCTTTAAGAATGTTGAATATTGGTCCCATCTCTTTTGGCATGTAGGATTTCCACTGAGAGGTCCACTGTTAATCTGGTGGGCTTCCCTTTGTAGGTGACCTGGTCTTTCTCTCTGACTGCCCTTAACATTTTTTGCTTTCATTTCAACCTTGGAGAATCTGATGATTGTGTGTCTTGGGGATGATCTTGTGGAATATCTTACCGGGGTTCTCTGCGTTTCCTGAATTTGAATGTTGGCCTGTCTAATTAGGTTGGGGAAGTTCTCCTGGATGATATCCTGAAATATGTTTTCTAAATTGGTTCCATTCTCCCAGTCTCTTTCAGGTACCCTAGTTGGTCATAGATTCAGTCTCTTTACATAATCCCATATTTCTTGAAGGTTTTGTCCATTCCTTTTCATTCTTTTTTTTCTCTATTTTTATCTGCTTGTCTTATTTCAGAAAGCCAGTCTTTAGGCTCTGAGATTCTTTCCTCTGCTTGGTCTATTCTGCTATTAATACTTGTGATTACATTGTGAAGTTCATGTAGTATATTTTTCAAGCTCTATCAGGTCAGTTATGTTCCTCTCTGTAATGGCTATTTTGGCTGTTAGCTCCTATATTGTTTTATCATGATTTTTACCTTCCTTGCATTGGGTTACAATGTGCTCCTTTAGCTCAGCAAAGTTTGTTTTTATCCATTTTCTGAAGCTTACTTTGTCATTTCGGCCATCTCATCCTCAGCCTAGTTGGGAACCCTTGCTGGAGAGGTGTTAGGGTAGTTTGGAGGAAAGAGGGCACTCTGGCTTTTTGAGTTTTCAGCATTTTTATGCTGATTTCTTCTCATTTTTGTGGGCTTACCTACCTTCAATCTTTGAGGTTGCTGACCTTTTGGATGAGTTTTTTTTTTGTGTGTGTTTTTGTTGTTGTCTGTCTTTCTTTTAACAGGCTGGTCAGTTTTCTGTAGGGCTCCTCCAGTTTGCTGGGGGTCCACTCCATACTCTAGTTACCTCAGATATTCCAGTACCTGGAGATATCACCAGTGAAGGCTGCAAAACAGCAAAGATGGCAGCCTGCCCCTTCCTCTGAGAGCTCCATCCCAGGGGGGTATGGACCTATTGCTGGCCTTAATGCACCTGTAGGAGATGGCTGGAAATCCCAGTTGAGAGGTCCCACCCAGTTAGTAGAATGAGATCAGGAACCCTCTTAAAGAAGTGGTCTGACTGTGTTTTGGTAGAGCAGCTGTGCTGTATTGGGGAATCCCTTCAGCTCCCCATTGGTTTGGGCTCTCCAAGACTGAAACTCCCAAATAGCAAAGGTGGCGGGCTGCCCCATTCCCCAGGCACTGTGTCCCAGGGAGAAATGAGAACTCTGTTGGCTGTAGAACATGGCTGGGGGTAGCTGGAGGGCCTGGCTGGGAGGTCCCACCCAGTGCAGTGGAATGGATCAAGGTCCCGTTTAAAGCAGCAGCCTGGCCATGCCTCTGCAAAGCAGCTGTTGTGTGCTAGGGTATTCCCTCCACTTCAGTTGGTTTGGGCTCTCCAAAGCCCGCAATCTGGAATGGCTGAGTTGCCCAAACAGCAAAGGTGGTGGCCTGCCCTCCCTGCAGGCACTCTATCCCATGGAGAAATCAGAACTCTTGACCAGTCCTTGGATATGGGCGGGGGTGGCTGGAAACCCTGGCTGGGAGGTCCTGCCCAGTGAGGAGGAATGGATCTGGGTCCTGCGTAAAGCAGCCTGGCTACGTTTTGGTAAAGCAGCTGTGCTGTGTTGCGGAATCCCTTTCTCCTCTGGTCCATTTGGACTCTCCAAAGCCCACGGGCTGGAAAGGCTGAGTTGTCCAAGCAGCAAAAAGGGGGAGCTCCCTCCCATCTCAGGTAGGCACTACCCTGTTGCTGGTGGCTGGTTGGAATTCCAAGCCAGTTGGTCTTTTTTTGTGAGGTGCCATGGAAGTGGGGCCTGCAGACTGACGCTGCTTGGCCCCCTGGATTCAGCCCCCTTCCTAGGGGTATGTACAGACTTTTTGCCATGCCCGAGTTGCAGTCACTTTTGCCAGGGATCCTGGGGCTGCAGTATTTAAAGCTTCTGGGTCTCTGTGCATGCCTGAGCAGCTACTCTTCCAAGACTCCGCACAGCTCTGTGTGTCAGACCCAAGGCCCTGGTGGAGTGGGTTCGTGAGGGGCCCTCCTGGTCCATGGTTGCAGAGATCTATGGGAGAAGTGCAGTTTCCTGGAGTTGCACATCCACTCACCACTTCCCTTGGCTGGGGGTGGGGGTTTCCCTGGCTCCACGTCACTTCCGGGTGAGCCATTGCCCTGCCCTGCTTTCCTCCATTCTACACTCACTCTGTGAGTGCTATGCACTCACAGAACCAGACATCTTTGCCCCCAATCTGGCTGTTCTTCTTTTGCACAAAAACCTGACACATGCATAGCATGTGTAATGACCACATGTACCACATAAATATGTACAAATATTATATATCATAAAAAATCCATTAGAAAATACTTGCTACTATTTCTGCTCATCCAGGAAAAGAACCACATTAGTGGTTTTAAAAACTTGTGGGAAGCAGACAGGGATGTACATAACTATCAATCAACCCATCAACTATTGCTAAGCTATTAATTATTTTAAATCCTCTTCTTTAAAAAAAAATTGATAACCAACCAGGCACAACAGCTTATGTCTGTAATCCCAGCACTTTGGGAGGCTGAGGTGGGTGGATCAGTTAAGTTGAGGAGTTAGACCAGTGTGGATGACATGGAAAGAGCTTGTCTCTACAAAAAATGTTTTAAAAAACTATCTGGGTGTCGTGGCACATGCCTGTGGTCCCAGCTATCTGGAAGGCTGAGGTGGGAGGATTGCTTGAGCCCAGGAGGTCAAAGCTGCAGTGAGACATGTTCATGCCACTGCCCTCCACCCTGGGCAACAGAGCAAGACCCTGTCACTTAAAAAAAGAAATTAATGACCACTTTATGTTGACGACTTATTTGCTTTATTTAGTTGTTTTACATCTGACTTTCTGTCAGATACTTCTTAACAGGGAAGGACATTTTTCTGAACAGTTTAACCACAGTCTAAAACAGGGTAGCTTTGAAACTGGTTTAGTGGTTTTCTTGTGCCGGTTGCATAGGTTATCAGCTGACATTACTGGCACCCCGACTGGGCGGTCCATTTTAGAGTTCAAGGCAAATGTCTACAAGGCCATTTCTTGAGTTAGGCCCTTGACTCCCCATTTACCTTGAAAAGGTGGAAGGGCTTCCATGCAGACCTTGATTGTCTAGGCCAGTGGTGCTGGAACCAGAGGTGATGTTGCCCTCTATGGGACATTTGGCAATGTCTGGAGACATCTTTGGTTGCTGCAGCTTGGGGGAGGGGTATTACAGGCACCTGCTGCTAAAAATCCTACAATGCACAGGATAGCCTCTCAGAACTAAGAACTATCTAGCCTGAGATGTTAAGAATGCCATGGTTGAAAACCCTGCTCTAGACCTGATGTGCATGTGTGCTGTGAGGGGTCAAGGCCAGGAGTCCTGGCTCACTGTGTTCTTAGGGCTTCAACATGAGAAGGCAGGTAGTACCCATAAATACTGACTTTGTGATAAGACACATGATGATATTAAAGGATTATGAGCCTCTCAGGTCAACATGAAAGAACTTTCTATTCTTATTTGAAAACAAAACATGAAAACTACAAAAACCACCATGGTGGGGCTTTAAGGCAGGTCCACACAGAAAAACAACACCAATGTAAAAGTCAACCCAATTCCATCACCCATCTCCCTATTCGACTAGGCTATCTTTTGTTTAAAGGAGTGTCTAGACAATTATGTATGCAGTTATTTTTCCACTGTGTGGGACATTTTGGTTCTAAAGTAATGTTTAATTACTCTCAAGGCACTATGCTAATTTCTAAGTGAGGTGTATTGAAAATTTGGCTGTTTACTCTTAGCAAACATGATTTGCAAGCATTCTCAGTGATGTTATTTCAGACAGAGCTCATTAAATTCTGGCTGAATAACAGAACTGTCAGTGCAGTGGAGCCACCTTACCAGTTCTTTAATGTACTCAGATGCTTTGTTTAATGAAAAACATGCCCATTTCAGGCTAAATGCCCGTATTTGACCTTCCCTTTACAAGTGTGGCCAGGTCCCTAGATTTAGAGATTACCTGTGGCAAGGGTAGTTATTTTTATGTTAGCATTTGACCCTTAGTGCTCACCCAGCTAAGGGACAGGTCTCCAAATACACTCATGCCCTTTGCGCAAGTGTCTAGGTATGTGAGTTGATATAGTTTGAATATTTATTTGTCCCCACCCAAATATGTTGAATTGTAATCCTCAGTGTTGGAGGTGGGGCCTGGTGGGAGATGTTTGGATCATTGAGGCAGATCCCTCATGGCTAGGTGCTGTCTTTGTGGTTGTGAGAGCTGGTCATTTAAAAGTGTGTGGCATGTGATACCTCTGCCCCCCACAATCACCTGTATTCCCCCTCTCTCGCTCCTGCTTTTGCCATGTGGCGTGCCTGCCCCCCCTTCACTTTTTGCCATGATTGGAAGCTTCCTGAGGTCCTCACCAGAAGCAGATGCTGTCATGCTTCCTGTATAGCCTGCAGAACTGTGAGCTAATTAAACTTATTTTCTTATAAATTACCCAGTCTCAGGTATTTATTTAAAGCAGTGCAAGAACTGCCTAATACATGAGCGCAGAGTGTGGGGTGGAGAATAGGCAGTGCCAGGCCCTTGTTCTCCTGTAGGACCCTCTTGAGATTCCCATTACTGTTGGCTTTGCCACCTCTTCTTGGCATTTGATGACCCAGTTGATTGACTGTTTAGTATCCCATTTCCTCTGCCTTCAGAGAAAGACCAGGACGAGGACCACTGCTGTTGATGTAACTTAGCCTCTGTTCTTTCCACTATAGGTGCTGTTATCACTCCCTTCTCTCCCACTCCAAGTCAGAAATCCTGAAAGCCAGGAAAGGATTCCTCTCTAAACATAAACACAGCTTTCCAAGTCAAACTCAGGTGGCTTGACTTCAGCCAGCACATTTGGTTACTGGGCTTCAACTTCCAGTTTGCTCAGGGCTGCCATGGGTCCTTAACTGAGAGAGTCTGGTGGAATCTCATGCCAACTGGAGGCTCTGCCATTTTCAGAGTTGATCCTAGGTCAGCAAAACCTTTCAAGTACACACTGTCTCAGGCACGTATAGCTCTATCTATTCAGCACTCACTTTGATTACTAGCTTTCTGGCACCTCAATCCTCATAGATTATTGCTTCAGTCAATCAACCTTCCTGTAGTTTTCTCCAGTTAGGATTTGTTTCCTCCCTCCCTCCGGGTCCAGTTCTCAGTTTTTGGATTAGACCCAGGACTCTCTCTTTGTATTTTCCCAGCAAGCATTCCATGGACAGCAAGAATATGCTCAGCCTGGCTCAAAACTACATTTTCAGCAAGTCCCATCCCCCATATCTTCTGCCTCCATCCTTCTGCCTTTACCAAGCTTCCTACAGAATGCATAATTTTATGAATCTCTGTAAATAGGTAATCTAGATAAGAGCTCCACCTCCAAGCAGCCCAGCATAAGTCAATATTGCATGCAGCAAAATATATCCAGCAGCCAAGGGCAATTTTAAGAGTTGCTATCACATTCTCCTTAGTGTATATTAACAGGGATCCAGTTAGTAGCCCACAGAAATAGTTCTTAAAAGTTACCTTTCCTGGAGATAATGGGTAGTTACTGGAATCTGGAATGGGGAGATGGGTGCAGAGGGCTGCCTGACACACTTGGGAGTGGTGATGGCTTCGGGCTGTTCGAGGTGTTGTATTTAATTTTTGCCTTCACCTTTGTAGATAGTCTCTTTCTTAGTCTGTCTTCAAATGAACCCATTTGAGTGCATCATATGAGTCCTACCAGGACCCTGCTTGACACAGAGTTAATCACATTCTCATCTATGCCCCCTGATATGGTTTGGCTCTGTGTTCCCATCCAAATCTCATGCCAAATTGTAATCCCCATGTGTTGAATGAAGGGCCTGGTGGGAGGTGATTGAATCAGGGGGATGGCTTCCCCCTTGCTGCTTTCGTGATATAATTCTCCCAAGATCTGGTTGCTTGAAAGTGTGTAGCATTTCCTCCTTCGTACTCTCTCTCTCTTGGTCCACCATGGTAAGATGTTCTTGCTTCTCCTTTACCTTCCACCATGATTGTAAGTTTCCTGAAGCCTCCTAGGAAGGAAACTTAAAATCAGGCCTCCATGCTTCCTGTATAGCCTGCAGAACTGTGAGTCAATTAAACCTCTTTTCTTCATAAATTACTCAGTCTCAGGTCGTTCTTTATAGCAGTATGAGAATGGACTAATATACCCCACAGCAGCTTGTATACATCCCTGCTTCAGCAATACTGCTTCAGCAATACCACATGGTTTTGTAATAATCTATTTACAGGTCAGTCTTTCTGAGAAGATTGTGGGTTCCAGAGAACAGGGACAGTATCTTGCTTACCATTCTACCTCGAAACCAAGGAAATACCTGGTGGTGTCTTTGTGAATATAGGAGATGAGTAGGTGAGTCTCTTCCTAGGCAGGTGAGAGAGAGAGTTCCCAAACAATCCTACCAGGCCTGTTCCATCCCTGAGCAGGGACCTCCCACAAGCCAAGACTGGGGAGAACAGTAATTGAGACAAGGGGCCTGGCTTCCAGGCGCAGGCACCCGCCGGACTGCAGGCAGTACAGTGAGTGCACGCTGTAGTTAAGATAAGAGAGAGATAAGTTATTTAACCTTTCTATGCCCAAATTTCCACATCTATAATATGGATATAATAGTCCCCTTCTTATAGGATTCTTGTATAAATTAAATGTAATACCACATACTTGGCATATGGTAAGTGCTTAGTAGTTGTTAGCTGAAAAATACATGAATAAGCCTGTGTGGTTTCAGTACAGAGCACACGCTGGGGCACCAGGAGGTCTGGGATTTCAGAGGAGCTTTCTTGTATGACCATGAATAAGTCAATCAGCTTCCCTGGGGTCTTAAGATCCCTCTAGCACCAACCTTCCACTGACTTCTGAAGAGTTGTAGCGAAACTAATTCTTCATATATTTCTGCAAAGGAACCATCCCTTTCATCTCCCTGCATTGGGAACTTGCACCCTGAGAGCCCTGGGTGATGGATTCTGTCCTTTCCTCCACCCGTTCTTTGTTTCTCCCTTGGAGGCAGGGGCACCTGTTTCATGGGTGAGGTTTGGAAAAGTGCCATCACACATGTGTGTCCTTGCCTGACCTTTTTTTTTGAGACAGAGTCTCCATTGCCCAGGCTGGAGTGCAATAGCACGATGTCAGCTTACTGTGGCCTCGACCTCCCACCTCAGCCTCACCAGTAGCTGGGACTACAGGTGTGTGCCACTGCATACAGCTAATTTTTTGTATTTTTTTGCAGAGATGGGTTTTTGCCATGTTGCCCAGTCTGATCTTGAACTTCTGGCCTCAGGCATTCCACCCACCTCGGCCTCCTGAAATATTGGGATTACAGATGTGAGCCGCCGCTCCCGGCCTATTTTGAAGTCTTGTTAGCACCTGCCTCCTCTCCTCTTCTCTGCCTCCTGCACACAATGAGCAACGTGGGGCAGGCTCTGTCCCTGCAAGGGCACAGTGAGGAGGCCCTAGGGGCAGCATGAAGTTGTCTAGATCTTCTGCTTGCAGTTGGATGGGGAAAAAGCACTTTGCCCTTGGGTATAATTTCCATTTTCTAACCTCATCCAACTTTACCAGCAATATATAGATATTTTGATTTCTATGAGATTGGTGTGTTCCACATTATGAAATGGAGAGGAGTGTAATTAACCACTGCTCTGAATCTTCAACATATGGTATACTGACTGGGAAACCCTAGCGAGAAACAGTAATGGCATGGTAACTAAAATCCTGCATGGTGAGATTTGATTGGCACAGCTTGGAAGGTTTGGTTAGACCACTTGGTGTTTGTGGTCTGCAATAGTTTGTATCATGACTGATGTTTTAAGGTGTATAGTAGGTTGAAATAGGTGCTGGCTGAACAGGCTTCTTTCATACGAGTGGACCTCATTGGTCAGTTGGTTACCCAAGCAAGGCTTTGCCTTATTTATGTTAGGTCAAGATGGACTTGTTTGGGACCTTAGCATGCAGAAGTCTAGTCTCAGGCTGAAGTAGGTATTTCCTCTCTGGGTCTCAGGACGATCTTTCTTAGGGAGCTGACACTGAGGAAGAAGCTTCGCTCCTTGGAGACTTCAGAGTCCCACATGAAGAGGGCAAGGCCTTTGCCATCTCCTAGACTGTAGGGGAGGAGGTAGACCCTCATGGTATTTTGCCCCAGTCCCTGGGGCACAAGCTTCAAGAGCACATGCATTGATTTCTAGCATTTACAGTTTGTGCACTGCTGAGGATTGGGCGTAAAAGGCAAATACTTTTTTTTTTTCTTGTTTCTGCCTTCATCCTTTTTTTTCAGCTCTGGTTAAGGGATTGGCATCCTGGATAAATCAAATCTTGCTGAAACAGGAAAAGAGTGGGTGGAAAGGTTTTTTATACTTCCATCAGAGCAGAGAAAGTTCACTAAGGCATGAGAAATTAAAAGCTGAAAAGGCAAGATTTGGGGGAAAAGCACATGGTGGAGGACATTGCCTCTCTTTGAGTTTCCACGGGAAGCCCAGGGCTGAGAGAGCTTCCACCTTCTGCCTGGTTGGGGAGGAGAAGGACTTGGGAGCACAACTGCGCCCTTGATGAGAGGTTTCTTCCACTTGAGTGAACGCTCGCTGGTCGTGAACTCTAGACGACCAGCATGGATGGGCCAGCATCCTGGCACAACTGAAACAAAGAAGGCTTTTTCTTTCCTTTCAGAATTTTTCTGTTTGCCCAAGAGGCCACTAAATCTCTACTGGATTGTTTTCCGACAATAGCAATGTGGGTTTGGGTGACACTGGGCACCGCATCCTGAAAAATGAATGTCCCCTGGGACAACTGCTCTGGTATCTAAGGATGTTGGTGGCTGAGGCTGGTGCTGTGATACCTTTCTGTAGCCTATGGATACTTAGAGTCTAAAATATTGAGCCTGAAAGAGTTTAAACCACTCCAGGAAAAGAGCCCAGACTGTGAGCTGCTGACAGAGGCTTCTCTCTACTCAGGCTGTAACCTTAACGGCTGGGATTGACAGATTGAATTGAAGGATCAGTGAGCAAAAGAAGCCATGAGAATTTGCATGAACTTTAAGTTACAAGGGAAGGGAACTTATGTTTTTGGACTTGAACTTTTCTTGGGAAATTAGACATGAGAGGAGGTCCAACTTAGAGCACTATGTATATGATTGGCATTGTAATTCTTGGAGAAATTCTGTGTTATCATTTGTATTTGTTACTTGCTCTCTGAGTGGGCTATCTAGACAACGTGGCTGTGCGTAATTTAAAATTAGAAATAGAATAGTGACTGCCTTTTTGGCCTAAAGTTCGGTATGGCCTTTAGCTAATATGCTGTTTGGATCCATCCCGAGTTCTGGAATAGCGGCAAAAACTGAACTGCCTTCACTCTCAATGGAGAGGTTGCTATTGGCAGAGGAGCCACACAGAAAGGAGGAGCAGGCCTGTCTTGATGAAAGTCTGGTCTCCCTCTTCTGTCCCATTTCTCAGGGGACACCAATGCTCCTGGTTGACCATGTGCTTCATTGTGAAGGCTGTAGAACAGTCACCTTGAGTAAGATAAACCATTGTTCCCCGACCAGCCTGGCTCCTGGGAACTTCCAGAGTTACGGAAGGGTTGAGGAGAAGGCACCACTCTTCTCACCCCCAGTGCCATTGGCATGGCTCACCTGATGAATAAGTTAGAATAGGGCATTGCCCCTGCAGAGCCTAATTTCCTCTCTCATTGGCCCTCTTTTTCTGGGCATTTTTCATGACATTTTCTGGGAATTTTTCATGCATTCTTGTGTGTGGCAAGCCTAGCTTCTTGGTGAGGAGAGACACAGGTGTCCAGCTGTTTTCTGTGTAACTAGGAGTTACAGCTGTTCTCTCTGTAACTAGGATTTCCCTCACGGGGAAGGAGAAGGAAGACTGTTTTATCCTTGGAGCTAACTAGCAGCCATCAGACTGACACATTGATCCCCATCTGAATTCTGTGGCATCTCTCAATTGGTTAAAGCCCTAGAAAGAAGAGGAATGCTTTATTAGCACTCTACATTCCAGCACTTTATTCTATTCTCTTTCCAGTGGCCACAGGTGTCCCACAGAGCGATGCTAGAATCCCATGACCACAGACATGGTGCGGATTCATCCCCAGCCCCTTCTTTGCTCAGATCGTTCCTCTGCTGAGGGCCAAGGGCTTTGAGGACAGGGAAAGCCTGTCTTGTTGATGGGGCATCCTCAGCAGCTGGCTCAGTACCTGGTGCACTGTCAGCGCTCAATGACTATTTGTGGAGTCTAGTTGTTCCTTAAAATTGCCAGAGAGGGAAATGCACTTAATCTTCCCTGGAAACACATTGCGAGGCACTGAAATTCTTCCAACTGCCCAACCTGAAATTCTAATGATTACACTATTTTTTTCACATTCTGCTAACTCTTAAAAGAGTTTTTTGAGAACTCATTGGTTAATTAGAGAAAGAACTTCCCAGATGCAAAAATAGAGCAGGCTCCCTCGCTGTCCAATATGGTAGCCTCAGGAGCTGCGTGCAGTTACTCCTGATGGAGATGTGCTGCAGATAGAAAATGCACACACACTGGGGTTTGAAGACTTAGCAAAGAATGTAAAAGACTTAATTAATAGTTTTTTCTTTCGATTACATGTTGAAATGATAATATATTGGATATACTGAGTTAAATAAAATATATATTATTTGTGCTTATTTCACTTGGTTCTTTTTTTATCTTTTAAAAATATGCCTACTGAAAAATTTAGAATGACATGTGCAGCTTGCATTTGTGGCTTGCATTGTGTTTCCGCTGGCCAGAGCTGCTCTAGGTTCTGCTGATCTTAATTCTCATCCTGAGCCGGGAAGGAAGCCAGGAAGGCAGGGGCTTACTGTGTATCTTTAAGGAAGTCTTTGCTTTTGTTTGGCCTCTGTTTTCACTCCTGTGAAGTGGATCCCATACCCTGTAAGGTCACTTCCAAATTTCTGTTTTATGACTTACATAGAAGAAGGGCCAATTTCCCCCGAGGCTCTACCAGAGAGGTGTTCAAATATTTAGTGTCTGGTATAGCATGGCTACCTACTAATCTTGGTAGTTCTTGGCCATCAACAACAGGATGGCTGTGACAGTGTGTCCTGACTGAACATGTGCTGCAAAGCCACCAACCAATAGGAAAATCTCATAAACAATAGATGCAAAATTGGCTTAAATAGATTAACGAAATGGGAAGGAGCACGAATGTTCATTTCGCTGCCGATTTAGACATTTTGTTTTTTTGACCTTCGTGACTGAACTGCATCTTGACAACAATTAGAGGATGAATCAAGACCTCGTGTTCAGGCAAACAGCCAGAAGAGGTGCTTAATACAACACAGGAGAGAGATGCTGCATTTGAAACAATGACCCCCCCACCCCCCGTGCCCTAATCACTGTTCCTACAAATTTAAATGTGATACTCAGTCCTGGTTATGGAAACAGCAATCTAAATGGCTCGATTTTTCTTCATCAGACTTTGCTTAACACAGACTCATTGAAGTGGAAATCTAGTTTGTACAGAATTATTTACAGTTTGTTGGATTTTTTAAAAGGACCTGTTTATAAGAAGATACATAATGGGCTCCACTGAGCTGGCCTCTGAAATCAGAATCTCGTCTCATAAACCCTCTGCTAATGTGCTCTGATCTCTTTACCTCATTCCTCTCATCGGCCCTGCCTGTTGGCCTAATTTCTGAGGTTATGTCCTCATAACGGGCATTCTTTTATTTTTTTCAGCCCAGCGTCTGATGTGTACGTCCTACTATAGAAGCCAAAATGGCCAGACATTTGCCATCCCATGTCTGGGGAGCTGGGATGCAGTCATGTGAGCTGGGATGCAGTCATGTGATCCAGGCTTGTCCAAGCAGATGCTGCTACCTGAGACAGTAAAGCTGGCCTTAGTGATGCTGAGAAGCAAGGGACAGAGAATTCATTCCTCTAGCAATGACCTCTACAGTCTCAGGATAGAAGTGATATTCATGGTCTCCAGTGGGCAGCAGGCAGGTGCCAGAAGTAGTGAGTGACCTGCGTGTGGCAGTGATGTCTCAGCTAGAGTAAATCAGGCCTATCTTTCCCTATCCCCTGTCAGCATCCACGTCTCCCCCTTATCTTCCTCTACTTTTTAAAAAGGCTGCATTTGCCATTTTCTAATATACCATGTTACTTACTCTCTAAAATGTTTATTGCTTATGGTTTTCCCCACTGGAATGCAAGCTTCATGGGGATGGGTGCTTTGACTGTTTTGTTTGCTGATGTATCCCAAGGGCCTGGCCCATGGTAGGCACTCCATCCATCGTTGTTAAATTGAACATTTGTTGGAAGAATGAATGAAGTTTTCCTGTGGTATGATTTTGGTGATCTGGCCCCCTCTGTTCCCTCCTCTTTTATTCTGAATCTTATTCTACAGCATCCCCATGGATCTTATGAGTCATCCAATACCATTTCCAATGCATCCCTTTTTTCTCCCCTTAAGTGAACCAGGATCAGTTTCAGTTATTTGCAAGCAAGATCTGAGACTGGAATGGGGTCACATCCTTTACATTGTGAACATCCATGGGGGATTTTGCCACCAGGGGTTATTTGGCAATTTTTATTTTTTGTTGTCATAACTGGGAGGTGCTACTGGCATCTAATGGGTAGAGGCCAGGGATGCGTCTTACCATGCCCAGCACAGCCCCTGTACAGAAGAATCATCTAGTCCAAAGTGTCAACAGTGCCAAGGTTGAGAAACTCTGTTTCACCTCCTAGGAATGTCCCCAGTGGAATCAGGCGGCCCTGAGGGATGGAGGTGCTGGCTCCAGGGCCTGGGGACCTGGCAATGGATCCTGGCTCTGTCTCTGATTAGTTGTCCAATGAGCGATGAGTCCCTTGTTCCTGCTGACCTGTGCTTTCCTGATCTGTTCAATGAGTATGATAATGCCTACTTTTGAGAGGAGTTGAGAGGCTTATAAGAGAAGATATATATGACAGTGGCTCATAGATGCGGACGGGACGTGCTAGGTGCCAGCCCTACCTTTCACTCCTGAGGGTCACTATTCTAAAGTGGAGTGTTTCTGGGAATTTTGAACTTCAAGTTAAATCCACAGTGCAGTGTTCCTTGGAGTGAAAAGAAAGGGCAATGAGAGCTGTCCTGTTCTGCAGATGGAGCCCAGGGAATGGGACAGCAGGCAAGGAAGGGCCCAGCCAGGAGCTGGGCCTGGCTGTGGTGGCAGAACACCAGCTGCCACATAAGCTGTCACCTTAAGGGGCTACATTTGCAAGGCCAGCTCTCTCCTGCAGCTGCTTTATTGCTCTTTGTATGTCAAGACCCCACCCATGTGGTTTCAAGGTCAAGCTCACTATAGGCGGAGACAGAAGAATCTGAGAACAAGTAGAGTCTTCCTTGCCCAACTATGATTTTTATTCCTATGAAAGTGAAATTTATTAATTTAACTAATATTTCTGAGGGCCTGATATGGGTCATGGATGATGTTATGAGATGGAGAAACAGAGAATACTTATCAAAGAGCTCAGATTCTCAAAGGGAAGAATTATTGTTCAATAATCATTAAAATAACTTGAGTTAAATGGCAACAGATTTATACATAATGTGCCTTGAGGATAAAGGAGCAAGAAACTGTGCTAATGGGGTCTGGGGAACGATTCACAGAGATGACACTGGGACTGAATCTTGTATGACGAAAAATCATGAGGGGGATTTTCTACTCCGAGAGAATAGCATGTGCAAAGGCCTGGAGGTGGAATAAGCAAGCCCCATGTGGGAGAGTCCCCAAGAATCTCTGTAAAGTTAGAGCAGAGCGCTTGGAAGAAAGAGGTCAGAGATGAGCTCTAAAGCAGTTGTTCTCAGCCTTGGCTGCACACTAAAATCCCTTGGGCTTTTCAAAAGCTATCTTCCTCTAGACCACCCCCCACCCCCACCTGCTCATAAACAGTTTCCCAGGTGATTCCAATGTGCAGCCTGGGTTGGGAACCCCTGCTCAGAAACAAAGGTTCCACATCAGGAAGGAAGGCAGCAAAGTGTAGTAGTGGGATCAGCTGGGCCTTGGAAATCGGGGTTCAAGTTTTAAGTTTAGATTTAGAATCGGGTTCAAATCCCACGTCTATGCTTATAGCTATATGCTGTAGGTAGCTACTTAATCTTCCTGTGACTTTCTTTAATTAAAAACTTGGAATAATAAGACTTACCTCTCAAGGGGGTTATAACTTCAAATAAAATAACCCATGTAAAGTGGTTGGCACACTGTAGACTTTCAGCAAATGTTAGCTGCTTGCCCCTCTTCCCTTATAGTAGTTCCTATTAAGGAATTTAAGCATTGTCCTCTTAGTGATGTGGAGCTGCTCAAAGATAATCAGATGGCGTTATTGAATGTGGTTTCTCTCTCTGAAATGCAGAAGATATACCAGAGACGGGGAAGCTTGTGTAAAAGAATATTGATAAACGTGGCTTTCTGTGTTGTCTAGAATTGCTGTCAATGCCTTAAAGTTGAGGAAAATAAATAGTAAATACTAAATATTCCATATTGAGAGAGGTGCTGAGCCATCTCCCTGTGTCACGGAGAGTACCTTTCTGAAAAACTCATGCCTTGCTGCCTCTAACCTCCCCAAGAACCAGCACTTGAGTGCCTGCTACATGGAGGGCATGGATGGTCAGTCGGTGTAACTAAGAGAACACTTGGGAGAGCAGACAGGATAATAAGAAGTTTAAGTTTTAAATGCAACTGGACTTAAAAAGAAAATTACCTAAAAGTGACCAGAAAGCTATGTAGGTTTTGCCCTAAGTGTCATCAAGGTGTTGATAAGAGAAACAGACAAGGCAGAGTTGAAGACTCTGAAAAAAATTCATGTTTGTGTCCCACTGAGTTCAGACCATCAACAAACCAGTTTCATATCTTCAGTCTTTAATAAAAATGTTTTATGTAACTTTGCAAATAAGATTTAAAGAAATATATATATTTCACATAGATTTTGAAATTTATTTTTACGGAGTTGAACACAGCATCCTCTTATAATTTACATATGGAGAGTCCATATTTGGAGCTTCTGGCTTCTGCCTGGGATGTGGAGAGCAGGGAGGAAAATAGTTTTCATTTTTACAGCTAAGACAGTATTGGAAACCTACAAATACACAGCTTTTCTTGAATTCATCAGAGAGCTGAGGCTGCAGGACAACTGACTGAAATAAAATCTAGGGAAAGGCAGCATCACCAAGGAGAGGTGGGTCATGAGCATTTCCTTACCCAGGGTAGATGGCAGTGGATGCTGGTAAGAATTCAGCTTAAACCTTAACAAAATGTTAAAGGCAGAGTGTGGGCTAGTGAGAGAATATATAGTATCTGGGACCACAGACACAAAGGGAATTACCACCCACCTGAGACTCTTCTCCAAGGATTTCAACAGGTGCTCAGAAAAAAGATTAGGGGCAGGGTGAGAGTTCTAAGAAAGTGTCCATGCTGGTGCAGGACTGGGGGAGTGGAACCAGTGTCTTTTCTCTGGGACAAAAGTCCCAAGTCCTGTGGGACAGGGAAAAATACTTTGCCTATAGGGCACTGGTGAAAACTCATTGCAGCAAGCAGAAGGAAATAGAAAAAACCCTCTGCCCCTAAGAGATGGGTAAGGATATGTGACCAGTCCAGACCTACAACTGGGGGCAGAGAAGGACCACTGAAAATATTCCACCCATAAGATTTGTGGATACCATGCCTATCCATGTCTGAGGCTTAATTAAGAATACTGAAAATGCTGCCCCCCATTTTTCACTCACCTCATCAGGCTAATAAATGTCAAGTAACAGTGGTATATTCTGGGAGAGGGACAACAGCATAGGAAGAAATCTCAGAAATTCAGTGCAAAGGGAAGCCCCAAAGTTGTGAGTAGAGCATATGTTAAGAAACCCTCTCTTGCATACCAGCCACTACTCTGAACAAAAAGCAACACTGGAGAATTTTGAAGACTATAGAACACTGAGATTAACCATAACAGCAACAAATTCTAAAACTTGTTTAACTTCCAACTAAGTTGATTCAAATGTCACGTAAAAGTCCTGGCAGAAGGAAAGGCATTTCCAGGCATAATACTTATTTAATACATTCTCTAATATCCTATCAACTTTCAACATCTATTTATGAAGCATACAAAGAAGCAAGAAAAAACCAACACACTGTGAAGAGACAAAGAAATAAACCATAGCAGACTCAGATATGACAGAAGTTGGAACTGTCACACAGGAAATTAAAAACAACAATGATTAATATGTTAAAAATGATAATGGAAAAGGTGGGCAACATGCATGAACCAGATGGTTGATTTTATTAGAGAGATGGAAACTATGAAATAATTGGATGAAAATGCTAGGACTGAGAAACATAGTAACACAGAAGAATACTTTTTATGGGCTCATTAGTAGACACAACACAGCCAAGGAAATGATCAGTGAACCTGAAGATAAGTTAATCAAAATTAGCTAAATGAAATTTAAAAGGGAAAAAGTTTATTTAAAAGGGAAAAAGGTTTTTTAAAAAGCAACAACCCACAACAAACCCAGAACAGAGCATTCAAAATCTGTGCCACGATGCCAGTGTTGTAGTACAGCTGGCTTTCACTAGCTTATGAGAGACAGTTATGCACATATATTTCCAACTCTTTGTTCAGTGACAAAGAACTGAACTGAAATTGACCTTAGTGGAATTATTTATCATGGAAATCAGCAAATGCCACAAATCAGGAACCATCTCTCGCTCCCTGGAGAGCTTATTGTTACATGTTAACCAGCATACCACTGGACAATATCAGACAGAGACCAGCTGTATGAGCAATTTGAATCTCAGAGTGACAAGAGAAAAAGAATGGCTGAAGAATAGTTCTACTAGGGATACATCCACTTGCTGCCTACAAGAGCTTTTTCTTTAGATGCTATCAACCAGGAGATGAGTAAAAATTTCTTCAACCAGTTTCAATCTACATGAATTCTATAAAATTTCTTGCCTTTGATGGTACTCTCCATTGCACTGATACAGATTTTTCTGTCTTTATGTTCTTAGACATTTTATTAGAAAATTGGGAGAGCAGGAAGATGATTGCATGGGTTTCACTTTCCATCTGGGAACAGGCTAGTAGAGCTCTTGAATAGAAGAATAACATCATTTAAGTGAGGTCGTGGAGCTACCTTTTTGTACTCTCCTTCCACATACAGACAGATTCTCCACTTACCGTCTCAGCAAACCTTGGACTAACAATACTTGCAACTCGTTCATTCCCCAACAGCTCCCAGGCTGAGGCAAAGCACCATTTCCTTGCAGTGATCTTCTTGAGGTCCATGCTCAGATGATTGTTTAAACTCTCACCTTTGTTGTCCAGATCCCTTGCTTGTATCCCCTTTGGTTACAAAAATTCTCCTTTGTTAGCTCTTTTATGGTGTCAGAGATCATTCATGCATGGTATTTTTTGACTACTTCTTGCCTACTTTGATTGGATTCTGGGTATTCCAGTTGAGGACACAGGCTCTTCTTTCAATGGGAGTTTCAGCTGTCAACATTAAAAAGTGATATGGCAGAAACTTCTATTTTTCTACCTAGTAGCTATTCTCCTCCTTTTCCTTACTAAAACAAAACAAAACAAACAAAAACCCCTTTGTTGAGAATGGCATTGTGCTCAGATGAAAAATTATTATTCTATACCATTTTTGAAAACTGTAGTTGTAAACAAAAACCTTCTGGGGATTATTGATAAAGTTTTGCTTTCTTAAAGTAAACACTATGCCTTCCTCCTTCTGGTCCTTCCCCATTATTGGAACTCAGATACAATGACTGGAGCTGAAGCATCTTTCTTCCAAATATGAGGAAAAAGCCAAGATAATTTTAGAGATCTTGGCCCTGACATCCTTGAGCCAATAAACCAAAGTCAGTGATTATCTATCTCTAGGCTTACTATTACAAGACAGAATCTCCTTTCTTACTTAGGCTTCTCTCTCTCTCTCTCTCTCTCTCTCTCTCTCTCTTCCCCTGCCCCTTTTTTTGAGATGGGATCTTGCTATGTTGCCCAGGCTGGTCTCAATCCCCTGGCTCAAGCGATCCTCCTCTGTCAGCCTCCTGAGTAGCTTGGATTACAGACGTGAGCCACCATGCCTGGTTCAGCTTCTCTTGAGTTTTCTGTTACAGTTAACCAAATTCAATGACTGACTGATATTGGTAATGTATTGTTTACAGTGTGTTCAAATGCAAGTAAACTCAAAATGGCTTAATGGGCCCAGGAATTTATCATCTCACATAGGAAGGAAGCCCATCGGTCAGACAGACTGGAAGTGTGATACTTCAGAGCTCCAGCTATTCTTCCCTGCATATCTTTTGGCTCTGGCCTTGTCTGCACATTGCTTTCATCTCCAAGTTGGCTGTAGTAGCTCCATACATCACATCCAAACCTGGTCACATTCACTTGAAAAAGGAAGATCACCTTTTCCTGTGTCTCTTTTTTATCTCTCACAGGAGGTCCCCAGCAGACTTTTCCTTACATCTCTGGGCCAGCTTCGCATGACATGCCCATCCCTAAAGCAGGAGCCCGTGGCTGTGTGGGGAGGTTGTCGTCCTTGGACAAAATCAGATTTTCTTAGGAAGAAGAGGAAGATGACCATTGAGTAGGCAGCCAACAGTGTCTGCTGCAGATAGGGGTGCCAGTGCCAGGATGCTGACCTCTGGCATTTAGTATGGCACTTTAATTTTCTGGATTTAAACCCATCAATGATTCCAGAGTACAGCACACTGCATTAAACCCAGTAGTCATGTATCTGGGCACCAGCTCACCTGCTATTGCCTCTATGATTTACAAAGTAATTGTATATGTTTTATGGCAACCTAGTTTTCTGAGACGGTATTTGCACAGGCTAGGCTGAGGCAGGCCTGAGGATGAGAGAATTGATATTCCTCATATACCTCAACAGGCAGTGAAATCTCTGAACAATTCTTCAAAGAAGAAAGAAAATGTTGCTACAACAGAAGGCAAGTTATTAGCTAGGTCACCCTGACCACATACATCTAAGTGGGAATCACTTAAGAGACAGTCATTACTGGCCACCATCCTATGTGGCACATGGTACCCGTACTTAGCCAGGCCACTCTGACAATCTAAACTCTCTGAGTGTCAAAGTTTTCTTTGGTAAAACCAGGATTGTTGCAGGGACCCCAAATGGAGGGACTGACTGAAGCCATGGCAGAAGAATGGGGATTGTGAAGATTTCATGGACATTTATTAGTTCCCCAAATTAATACTTTTATAATTTCTTATGCCTGTCTTTACTGCAGTCTCTAAACATAAATTGTGAAGATTTCATGGACACTTATCACTTCCCCAGTCAATACCCGTGTGAGTTCCTATGCCTGTCTTTACTTTAATCTCTTAATCCTGTCATCTTGTAAGCCGAGGAGGATGTATGTCTCCACAGGACCCTGTGATAATTGGCGTTAACTACACAAATTGTAGAACATGTGCATTTAAACAATATGAAATCTGGGCACCTTGAAAAAAGAACAGGATAACAGCAATTGTTTTAGGGAATAAGAGAGATAACCTTAAACTCTGATTGCCAGTGAGCTGGGCGGAACAGAGCCATATTTCTCTTCTTTCAAAAGCAAATGGGAGAAATATCACTGAATTCTTTTTCTCAGCAAGGAACATCCCTGGGAAAGAGAATAGGCGACTGGGGGTGGGTCTCTGAACTGGCCCCCCTGGGCGTGGCCGTCTTCTGTGGTTGAAACTGTAGGGGTGAAATAGAGCCCAGTCTCCCATAGCTCTCCCAGGCTTATTAGGAAGAGGAAATTCCTGCCTAATACATTTTGGTCAGACCGGTTGCTCTCAGAACCCTGTCTCCTGATAAGATGTTATTAATGACAATGGTGCCCGAAACTTCATTAGCAATTTTGATTTCGCCCCGGTCCTGTGGTCCTGTGATCTCCCCCTGCCTCCATTTGCCTTGTGATATTCTATTACCTTGGGAAGTACGTGATGTCCATGACCCACACCCTATTCCTACACTCCCTCCCCTTTTGAAAATCCCTAATAAAAACTTGCTGGTTTTGCGGCTTGTGGGGCATCACGGAACCTACCGACATGTAATGTCTCCCCCGGATGCCCAGCTTTAAAATTTCTCTCTTTTGTACTCTGTCCATTTATTTCTCAAGCTGGCTGATGCTTAGGGAAAATAGAAAAGAATCTACGTGACTATAGGGGCAGGTTCCCCGATACAGGATAATAAGAACCATATTACCAGAGTCTCCCCACTCAGAGAACAAACAGTTTTATACAAAGATACACTGAATGAGTGCAGATCAAAACTGAAATCAAATATGGGGAAGTGCTGTGTAAACTGCTAAACATCACAGAATTTCATTTCTGTTTTTGAAAAACTGATTTGGCAAACATTAATGACTAGCCATTCTGTTCCAGTAGCTAGACATGCAGAGTTAAGAATGACCCAGTACCTCCCCTCGGGAGATATAAACTTGTAGGAAAGATGGACACTTAAATATCTGTGTTGTATAATAACAAAGCAAGCGCAGCCACGGACTCCTGTTCTAGTACAGCTTAAAAAGGAATATTAAACTATATGGGAGAGATTTGAAGGGTATATTTGTTATCATAATACTATCTGTAGCAGCAGCAACAACGACAGTAACAACAACAACAAAATCCAAAGTTTCAATGGCTTGACTTTATGGAAGCTATTTCTTATCCAGCTAATAGTTTATTGCAGGTGTTTCCGGTAGGTGGGGATTGGGGTTGTGGGTGAGGGAGTTAGGGAGATGGAGAAGTTCTACTCTACATGTCTGGAGACTCAATCCAATAGAGGCCATGCATCTTCCACATGCTGTGGCTTCTGGGGTCTCTATGAGGGTTGAACTCCAACCAGCTGATAGGAGAAGAGAGAGATTAAAGAAGATACATGCAGTTTTTAATTATCTTAGCCTGGAAGTGACACTCATCCCTTTTCCTCACATTTTATTGGCTAGAACCAATCAAATGGCCCCATCTAGGCTTTAGAGGTTGGAAATTTATTCCCTGGCTGGGTAGCCTTTTTCCAAAATCAGCTCTGACTTACAGAAAGGAAGTGTAAGTCTTTGGTGGGCAGCGAGCCAACTCTGCCCCAGAGGAATTCCTGAAAGAGGTAGACTTCAGGTAGGGTTTTGAAAGACTAATTGTACTTAGCCAGAAACTCTGGATATTGACAAACACTCCAGCCAGAGTGAAAATGTTTACAAGGGCATTCATCATGTGAAGATTTGGAAAGATTTAGAATCATCTATGTCCATTAAAAAGCTTTCAGAAGGCTGGGTGCGGTGGCTCATGCCTGTAATCACAGCACTTTGGGAGGCCGAGGCAGGCGCATCATGAAGTCAGGAGATGGAGACCATCCTGGCTAACACGGTGAAACCCTGTCTCTACTAAAAATACAAAAAAATAGCCGGGTGTGGTGGCGGGTGCCTGTAGTTCCAGCTACTCAGGAGGTTGAGGCAGGAGAATGGTGTGAACCCGGGAGGCAGAGCTTGCAGTGAGCAGAGATCGTGCCACTGCACTCCAGCCTGGGCAACAGAGTGAGACTCTGTCTCAAAAAAAAAAAAAAAAAAAAGATTTAAAATAGCTTCCCAGCTCTGGATGTGAGGGGTATTTGTATTCAGGATGGCAAGGGGGAGAGGGAGAGAAATCAACCAGTGCATGGCGGGTTTAAGCAAGGTTGGCCAGGCCTGGGGTAGCGTGGCACATTGTAGAGGAGTGAGCAAAAGTGGGTAGTGATGAAAATGGCCTGGAGCAGATTTCCTCATTGTGGCTCACAAAGTGACTAGATGATGTAGGAATTCCTGGATTTGCCCAAGCTTATATCTCAGGTTGGATCTGTCCTCAGGGGTACCTGGGAGAGGCAAGGACTGTCCTTGGCACAGAAGGCAGAACATAGCCTGCAAACTGTGCTCACCAAGTGCTCCCATCTTGAGCATCCACAGGGTGTTCAGTACCAGGCCAGTATGTCAGGCACATTCTTTCTTCTCATCCTCATCACAGCTCTTGAAGGTGGGTTGTTAAAGATGAGTAAGCCCCTGAGAGGTTAGCTGACCTTTCTTTTCTTTCCTTTTTTTTTTTTTTTGAGATGGAATCTCACTCTATTGTCCAGGCTGGAGTGCAGTGGCATGGTCTTGGCTCACTGCAACCTCCACCTCCCAGGTTTAAGTGATTCTCATGCGTCAGCCTCCCAAGTAGCTGGGATTACACCACTACGCCTGGCTAATTTTTGTATTTTTAGTAGAGACAGGGTTTCACCATGTTGGCCAGGCTGGTCTCAAACTCCTGACCTCAAGTGATCTGCTTGCCTTGGCCTCCCAAATTGCTGGGATTACAGGTGAGAGCCACCACGCCCAGCCTTAGCTAACCATTCTTAATCCAGCAGCTGCTGATTAACCTGATCTCAATAGAATTGGGATTTGAGTGTCTGACTCCAGAGCCCAGACTTCTATAGTTCCTCCAGGGGTTCTCAACATGGCTGCCCCTTCAGTTTACAAGGAGGGCTTCATAGGTATATAAATACCAAGGAGCTGGGTATGGGAGTACGTGCCTATAATCCCAGCTACTTGCGAGGCTCAGGCAGGAGAGTCCCTTGAGTCCCAGGAATTTGAGACCAGCCTGGGCAACAGAGTGAGACCTTGTCTCAAAAGAAAAAGAAAGGGCACAGTGGCTCATGCCTATAATCTTATGCCTACAATCCCAGCACTTTCGGAAGCTGAGGCAGGCGGATCACTTGAGGCCAGGAGTTCGAGACCAGCCTGGACAACATGGTGAAACACTGTCTCTACTAAAAATTAGCCAGGTGTGGTGGTGCATGGCTACAGTCCTAGCTACTTGAAAGGCTGAGGTGGGAGGAATGCTTGAACCCAGGAGACAGAGGTTGCAGTGAGCCGAAATCATGCTACTGCACTCCAACCTGAGCAACAGAGTGAGACTCTGACTCCAATTAAAAAAAAAAAAAGGAAAAGGGAAAATCAGTGCCTATGCTCCAGATCCAAAGACTCTGATCTGGATGTGAGTGGTGGAGCCTGGGCATCTGCGTTTTTAAAAAGCTCTGTCAGTGGTTCTGTGCGCAGTTGGGATTATAAGCCAGTAAGCATCTGAGGATACCCTCTTGCTAGTTGGGCCTCGGGGTATTGGGCTTTGGGTGTCCTGACCATTGTTCCCTATCATAGGTCTGGTAAAGGATGTGGCCAGGCCTGCGTACTGGGTGCCTGGTATGAAATCCTGAACTGCCATAACTGCTGGAAGGAGTTCAGCATCAAGCTTTCCAAGCACCACTGCCAGGCCTGTGGACAAGTGCTCCCATGACCACTGGGCTGTCCCTTCTCGTGGATGGGACCATCCCGTCCGAGTCTGCTTCAACTGCAATAAAAAGCCTGGTGACCTTTAACCCCAGTCCCCTCTCTGAGTCCTTCACAATTCCTTAGGTTCTTGGGGTTAGAAACAGTCTTGCGAAGTAGGCCCTCCTCCCGGTAACCTGCTGTGGTGTGTGTCCTCTCCTCTCTGCATCCCAGGGCCACTTTCCCTCAGTGGGGGTGAGCCTGGCGGCAGTCCCGAAGGCATGAACCCCTCAGGGCAGGGGACCGAGCAACTCATCGCAAAGGGGAATGAACCTGAATCCGTTGCATTTATTTCAGTTAAAAATAATGAATATATATGTGTATATATCTCTCTCCATATATGCATATGAAAGGCACTTGGGGCGTATCAAGGCTGCTGCTGGCTTCGAAGACTTTGCACAGTCTACCCCGCACAGGGTGAGATGGCAGTGGCAGCACGTCTTCCTCACGTGCCCAGCCAGGTACACGCCCACCCTGTGGCTGGCCCCTTCCGCTGCTGCTCTCGGAGCCTTGGAAGCCTCTCCTGTCCTTGGCTCTTCCTTCCATGCCTCTCAGCTGCCTGGGGAGTGAGCCTCCCAGGTCCTTCCTGCCTGAAAAGGCCTGAAGGGAATTCTCCCTAGGTCTTCTGGGAGTCGAATCCCAATTCTTGGCTTAAGCTTGTTTTAGTCAGAGACCACCCAACTTAGCGTGCACGTCACTGGAGTGGGTGGAGGGTCAGAGGTCGGGTCTTCGGCCCTGAGAAGTGGAAATGCAGGGGCCATGCTGCCGCTGGTCCCCCACGGGACAGCAAGGAAGGAACTGGGCCTTCCCCGGCCAGGCTTCCTGCCCCGACGCTTCTGTCTCCACTTAGCTTTCCCAAAAGGTGGCGCCCAGCTCCTCAATGGAAGCACCCGCCTCCCACCCCTCGGCCCCTCGAGCCCATCTGCTTCTGAGTGTTGCACTAGGATTTTCATTGCTTATTTTAAAGTGTCTTAATCCTTTGTTCCCAGACACACAACCCCTCTAGCTCTCGGAGGGGCGATCATGAGAAACCTTCCAGGGAAACAGAGCACAGAATGGACTGTTAGTTGTTTTTTAAAGTCTATATAAATGTTTCAACAGATGGTAAAGAAAAAATTTATCTCTTTGGTCCTTGCAAGAGAAGTCAAAGGAGTTTTTGTTTCTTCTCAAGAGCCTGGACAGCTCTGTCTGTCATGACTGGAAAGGGCCCATTGTGCTGAAATCCTATCATCATGGTGGATTTGATCTTCAGTGGCCAAACATGAATTAAAGTATAATTCTGCACTGAACTGGTGGGTGGGTTGAGCTTTAGGGAAGTATATGGAGGTCATTCCTGGCACGTGTATCGGTGTGACATGAGCCCTGGATTGTGTCGTCCGTCTCAGCCCTGCTCCTCCTGCCTCCTGGGGCCCAGTGACTGAGGCCCTACTCTAGAACCGTGTACCATCCAATTCGCCATCATAAAGGAATCTTCCTGCATCTCGACTGTGCTGGCTCTTTCCCTCTCATTCCATCAGTGCCTTCTGGCCACCGTCTCTCTCCAGCTGATGGTGGCTTTCAAAGCAGAGGCCAAGTAAGGGACATGTTTCTAGGGTGGTAATATTTTACCTGCAAATACTGCAGTCTATTACTCTGACAAATAAGAGCTTTTTAAAAACCATAGCTGGCCGGATGTGGTGGCTCATGCCTGTAATCCCAGCACTTTGGGAGGCCGAGGTGTGGGGATCACCTTAGGTCGGGAGTTCGAGACCAGCCTGACCAACATGGAGAAACCCCGTGTCTACTAAAAATACAAAAAATTAGCTGGGTGTGGTGGCGCATGCCTGTAATCCCAGCTACTTGGGAGGCTGAGACAGGAGAATTGCTTGAACCCGGGAGGCGGAGGTTGCGCTGAGCTGAGATTGCGCCATTGCACTCCATAGCCAAGTACCCCCAAACCATGATTCTGTGGAGTGGATGTCAGTCTCATGACCACAGCCTGTTGTCCCCAGCCCTTTGCTAGATAGCATGCCCCCCCCACCCAGATCAGTGTGCTGACTGGGACCATAGCTTTGTGCTTGTCATGAATATTCCTTTATTTAGGGAAGGAATTCTCTCTAGTGACTAGAGGGCCCCCACGTTCTCACTCACCACTTATCCTGTACTTAGAGCTGTTCCTCAGACCCTTCTGCAACCAGGGTTACCTGGCAGACCCCCTTTCTGCAGCCATGGCATTGGCTGAGCAAGGCTCAGTGGTAGCGGTTTCACAGCTTGGGTTCTCTGGGTTACACTCTGGCAGCTGTCAGGTCAGGGTCTGTTGAGGAATCCTCTTGCACAGTAGAAGAGATGGGGTATTAGTCTTGATTTTCACTCCCTAGGTTTAAGATACATAGTCCTGGCTAGGCGCTGTCACTCATGCCTGTAATCCCAGTACTTTGGGAGGCCAAGGTGGGTGGATCACTTAAGCCCAGGAGTTCGAGACCAGCCTGGGCAACGTGGCAAGCGAACCCCGTCTCTACGAAGAAAACCTCCTCCCCCTGAAAGCTGGGCATGGCAGTGCACGCCTGTAGTTCCAGCTACTCAGGAGGCTGAGGTAGGAGGATTGCCTGAGCCTCGGAGATGCCACTGTACTCCAGCCTGGGTGACAGAGCAAGACCCTGTCTCAATAACAAAAACAAACCTATTGAACTATTATACATCTATACTTCAGCTTGGTTTTCTCAAATTGAATACTATATAACCAATCAGCACCCAGATTAAGAAACAGAACATGGCTGTTCTCCAAAAACTCCTGGTGCCTCCCCCCGACCGGGAGTAACCACTCTCCTGACATGTAGTAACAGAATTTAGTTCCCTCTCCTTTTCAGGGGGAGCTACATAAATGCTTTTAATCACTTTCTGGTTTAAAAGACTTGCTCATAGGTACAGACAGTTGTTGAACATATCCCTGAGGGCTGTGACTGGAGATTGCAACTTGCACTTGTGGCTGAGAATGATGCGGTCTCCTGATCAATGAGACCCAGTGGGATCCTTACACATCCCTTGGGTTTAACTGCTGATTTATTTGGGAACTGGAAAAGCAAAGATAACCGATATTTAGGTGCCTGTTACGTGCCTGGCACTATGCTAGGAGCTTTACATGGTTAATTCTCACAACCACACTGGAAGGTCCGCAGTAGTAGTCTTGTCTTACAGCCTAAGATGCTGGCTCCTAGAGGATCAGAAGCCCAGCATTGCCAGGCACACTCCAAGCTGGCCTGAGTCCAGGCAGCCCTGGACCCCTTCCACCACCAACACACTGTAGAGCTTCTCTCCCTGTTTTCCTTCCCCTTCACAGCTTTTGAATTCTTTTGCATTTCCAGGTAAGGTCAGTGCCTCTTCCTTAGGAGTAAAGTTAAGAATCAAGGTACCTGCTAGTGTGATCAGCAAGCTTAGCTTTGATCATTTCCATTGGCCTTGGAGATTCTCTTGGCCGAGGGCAGTAAAACTTTGTCACTAAAAGCAACTTTATCTTTCACTAAAAAGACTCACTGGCTGAGATTAAGCAAGTTGATCTAGCCTATAACACAAGCTAAGCTTCCAATTTTATAGAGATGGGCTTTTGCCATGTTGCCAAGGCTGGTCTTGAACTCCTGGGCTCAAGCAATCTGCCGCCTTGGCCTCCCAAAGTGCTGGGATTACAGGGGTGAGCCACTACTGACCAGCTTCCAATTGTTAAAAAATTTCTGATTTAATGTTAATTTTGCAGTTATATTTGCATTTTCCATTTCAGACCTACCATAATTAGGGAGAGATGATGGAACCCACAATAGCAGTCTGTAATTCTTCTCATCATGAATAGGATGTTTTAGTTACTGTACAAAACTGGAGCACTTTCTAACTCCTAACTCTTAAATTGCACCTGGTATAATTTTTTTTCTGTACTTTGGAAATTGTCAGAGTCGTGAACACTAAAGTCCATGGGGTATAGGGTTTTGTGGGACTAGATAATCTGTAATTTAGTGACAGGCTCATCTGACCAGAGCCGTCTTTCAAACTAGCATTTGTAGACAGTGGGCCCTGGAGTCCTCCATTACATGATGCTGTACTGAGGGACTTATCCACTGCCACGTTTTCAACAGCCACCTTAAACTGGCCATACCCTTAACTCTAGCCAGAATCTCTCTAAGGCTCTGGCCTTATCCTTAGATAATTCCATTTCATGTCCAAAGATACTGGAACTCGGGCTGGGCACGGTGGCTCGTGCCTGTAATCCCAGCACTTGGGGAGGGTGAGGTGGGAGGTTCACTTGAGGCCAGGAGTTTGACACCAGCCTGGGCAACATAGCAAGACCCTGTCTCTATGAAAACAAACACAAAAATACTGCAACAAAAGCAGAGCCTGAATGGATTTCCCAGCCACCATGGCACCCCAGTTCTGGCTGCCCTGGACTACCAGGAGCATTTGTGTCTGTGCACCTTTGCTCAGATTATGGCATCTACAGAGAATATCCTTTTTGGTATTGCAATAGCTGCTTTTATTCACGTGAAGCCAAGAGTACAAGCAGGGAGATGTGAGCAAAGATACGATAGCCAGGCCCAGGCCAGAAGGCACTGTGGGAGACAGGCAGTCTGTCTTAAGGAAAGAGGGAGAAAAGGGGAAACTGTTGAACTGAACCCAAGAAGATCTTGAATGGAACTTCAGTAAGAAGCCGATTCTTCCCAACACAAGGGGCCTAACAGAGTCTTGAACTTGAGTAGGAGCTCAGCTTGCTCTGCTACACTTAGTAGAAGACCTTGGGCAAATCACTCTCTTGAGATTCAGTTGTTTTCTTCAGTAAAGTGTGGAAACTTATTTCCTAGGGTTGTAGGAATGAAAATGAAATCATCCTGGCAAAAACAACAACAAACAAAAACAAAAACATTGTCCATCTAACAAAACAAGTGTCTAGTTGCATCAAGTGCTGGGGAAATGAAACTTCCCTGAGTTGTCTTTTACACTGAGCCTTAAAAGTTGGACTTTTCTGGATGAAAAGGAGTTGGGTGGCTTGAGCAGAGGCCCAGGTGTGTGGGGGACAGGCTTGAAATGTGGTGTCCCAAGAACACCAGGTGTGAGGCAGAGATGGCGCAACAGGATGGAGAGGCATATGTGGTCAGATCACAAAAGGCCACACACTCTATCTGAGGCACAGGAAGCCATCAAAAGCAAAGATCTAGAAAGATCATTCTGGTGGCAGTACAGTGGATGAACTGGAGAGGACAGACTTAGAGTGGGACCAGAGCCTTTTAGCAACATGTACAAACAGAGAAATGCAAGAAGAAATGGAGTTTAGCCTGAAATTGTTTTTGGAGATGGTTAGGTGGAAGATTTAGACCAGGACAGATCTAGATAGGGAGGGACTGACTTGGTCTTAGATGAAGGATGTCTCTGAGGACCCTTGTTGGGGGACACCTAGGAGGTTGGCAGTGCCCTCCAAACCATGTTGGGCCAGTTGGATTCTAGGGTGTCCACAGCAACATGGGACATGAGGCAGTATTTATTTGTGGGCATTATTATTATTCTTATTTTTTTTTGAGATGGAGTCTCACTCTGTTGCCCATGCTGGAGTGCAGTGGTGCAATCTCGGCTCACTGCAACCTCTGCCTCCAGGGCTCAAGGGATTCTCCTGCCTCAGCCTCCTGAGTAGCTGGGATTATAGGCATGCACCACCACACTGGGCTAATTTTTGTATTTTCAGTAGAGACGGGGTTTCACCATGTTAGCCAGGTTGGTCTTGAACTCCTGACCTCAAGTGATCTGCCCGCCTTGGCCTCCCAAAGTGTTGGGATTACAGGTGTGAGCCACCGCGCCTGGCTAGTATTTGTAGGCATTTTTGATAACCAGTGTGTGCCATTCATTGTTATCTCTAGAAAGCTATAAGTAAGCAAACACTGAGCTAGTTAGCAAGGTGTCTATGACAGCTCAGTGCTGCTGTCAAAATCACCTGCTCATTTGCTACTTTTCATTGTCACCTGGGGAGTAGGACAAAATGGAAAATCCTTCAAGGCCATGCACAGTGGCTCACACCTATAATCCCAGTGCTTTGGGAGGCCAAGGCGAGTGGATGGCTTGAGGCCAGGAGTTCTAGACCAGCCTGAGCAACATGGCAAAATCCTGTCTCTACAAAAAAAAACCCCCAAAACCTCAAAAATCAGCCAGGTGTGGTGGCACACGCCTGTAATCCCAGCTGCTCAGGAGGCTGAGATGGGAGGATTGCTTGAGCCTGGGAGGTCAAGGTTGCAGCTGCAGTGAGCCAAGATCACTCCTGCTGTACTCTAGCCTGGGCAACAGAGTGAGACCTTGTCTAAAAAAAAAGAAGAAAAATGCTCACAGATTGTAACATATTAATCTTTTTTACATCAATGGTAATAAGCAAACTGGCCAAAATGCTTAATCAACTTCTTGGCCAAGTTTAACCCCTTTTCATGCAACCTAGACCACATTTTAGGTGCAGTGAGTGTTAACCAAGGACAAACTGCTGCTCTTTCCCCACCACCACTGAGTCACGGAGGCAGAGGCTCAGGTGTGTTCAAGAATCAGCTTCACTCATAACCCACTGCCATGGCCCAGGAAGGCATCACTGCTGGAGGTGTCATGGACCTTAATACTGCTTTACAAGAGGTCCCAAAGGCCGCCCTCATCCATGATGGCCCAGCACTTGTCAAGGCTTTGGCAGCTGCTCGAATTCCACGTGCTAGGCCATCATCACTGCCTATGTGCTAGGCCATCATCACTGCCTATGTGGCTGGTGAAGGCACTTGGTGCTGAACACCAGATCACCCTAATTAAGGTTGATGACAAGAAACTAGGGGAAGGGGTGGGCCACTGTAAAACTGACAGAAGGAAAACCCCATAAAGTGGTTGGCTGCAGTTGTGTAGCATTAAGGACCATGGCAAAGGATGTCATCAAAGAGTTTTTTGTTTGTTTTTGTTTTTGTTTTTTTGAGACAGTCTCTCTCTGTCACCAGGCTGGAGGGGTGCAGTGGCATGATCTTGGCTCACTGCAGACTCCACCTCCTGGGTTCAAGCAATTCTCCTGCCTCAGCCTCCCAAGTGGCTGGGATTACAGGCGCACACCACCATGCCCAGCTAATTTTTGTATTTTTGTATTTTTAGTAGAGACGGAGTTTCACCATGTGGCTCAGGCTGATCTTGAACTTCTGACCTCAAGTGATCTGCCTGCCTCAGCATCCCAAAGTGCTGGGATTATAGGCGTGAGCCACTGCACACGGCCCTTCTTTCATGTTTTAATTCAATGGAGTTTTGCGTCTACTAAGTTTTCAAAAATACATGTTGAAGGAACATTTTTATCTGTACTCTGACACACACCCAATTGTCAAATTGTCTTCACAGCTCTCAGACTTATAGATTTAGAATCTCCTCAGGGTCTTGATCTTAATTGAAGACGAAGGAGATCCTAAAGCGACTTTTTGTCCTAGTGGTCAGCTGGAATGTGGGAGGAACAATTTCAGCACAAGAGCAAGTTGAAAGTTTTCTCATCTTTTCCGGTGACACTGTGTCTGGCAGTATCTACTTTAAAATGGAAGTGAGAAAACATCCGAGAAGGGGGCACCCAGATTCAAACCGGGGACCTCTTGATCTGCAGTCAAATGCTCTACCCCCTGAGCTATACCCCCTTCACCTGTTAAAAGCTCCTTCCTTGTCCACTTATGGTGACTCAATACAATCAAGTTCCACCCACACTAGAGTTCTGGCAAGCTTTGTGTTCTAAAGCCCCACCTTCTTAATTATCCATCATCTGCTTTGGCTTGTCCCTTGGCCACTAATAAACTGAAAGGGAAAACTTGAAAAATGACATCCTGGGCTGGGCACGATGGCTCATGCTTGTAATCCCAGCGCTTTGGGAGGCCAAGGTGAGGTCAGGAGTTTGAGATCGGCCTGACCAACATGGTGAAACCCCGTCTCCGCTAAAAATACAAAAAAAATTAGCTGGGCGTGGTGGCAGGCACCTGTAATCCCAGCTACTAGGGAGGCTGAGGCAGAAGAATTGCTTGAACCCCGGGAGGCGGATGTTGCAGTGAGCTGAGATCACACCACTGTACTCCAGCCTGGGCTAACAGAATGGGACAATCTCTCTCTCTGTCTCTCCATATACATACATATATATATGTATATGTATACATATATATACACACACACATACATACACACACATATATAGTGTGCGTGTGTGTGTGTTTTGTAAAGACAGGGTTTCAGCATGTTGCCCAGGCTGGTTTCAAGTGATCCACCTGCCTGAGCTCAAGCAATCCTCCCATCTCGGCCTCACTTTGGCCTCCCAAAGTGCTGGGATTACAGGCGTAAACCATGGAGCTTGGCCTTTGCTCTGTTCTTGATGGAAACAATAGCCAGCTCTGACCTGGGGCCCTGCTGATGGCTGGGGAAGTGCTTTATTGAGGTTGAGCAGTGTGGCTCCTTCTTATCCCACTGGCAGGGGAGAACTGAAGCATCTCCTTTCAAACCTGGCACTTGTTGGTATGGAGTCCAAGGGCGTGGGCCTGAGAAGCCCTTTCTCCTCTCACCTCCTCTCCAGGGGGAAGAGAAGCTGAGAGTAGAGCTGGCTCCTTCCTCCAATCTCAGGGAAGAAACAACACACTTGGAGACACAATTTTTTTAAATGTAAAATAACATTGAGAGTTCATCTAAACATCTGTCTTAGAAATTCAGGTCAAGGGAAGAGATGCTGTTAGAACAGAGGGAAGTGGGTGACCTCTCCAAAGATGGACGTGCTCCAACAGAGGGCTGGGGTGTTCCCGTGGTAGCCAAACCTTCCATTGAACCCATTGACCGGTTTCAGATCAGTATTGTAGTTGTCATGCCCAGTCACCTGCTGGAGAGGATGCCCTTGGAGGCAAGGAGAGAGAGGCCTGAGTCTGCATTCAGTCCATCTCTTGGCTTTCCCATTCCCCTGGGTGTGGTAAGGGATGCCAATCAGAGGTAGTCACCGAATTCCCCATGCCCGCAGCCAACATGCAATCCTCAAATGTCCCGAACCTCTGGGCTGAAAAGCCAAGGGCTGGTGAAGTTGAGGGACAGAAGGCTTCCTAGAAATAAAACCCCGCACCAGGAATAATTGTATGAAGACCGTGAATGGTTTGTGCTGGGACAGGAGGGGCTGGAAATTCTGGGCTTGGCAGAGCTTGCCTTTCTCCCATGAGAAATGAGAAAAATCTCACCCTGTCTCTGACCCATGTGTATGAGATCAATATCAATTGGGCCAGATGGTACAAAGGATCATGTGACTAGAGGAGTGGCCCAGGATGGTGGAGTTGGGCTGGGAGGAGGGTTTACCCTGTTAGAAAGATATCTCTCAACTCTTTCCCATTGTTGTTAACCTGGGCCTGGAAAATGAGCAGGATGCAGCAGTGAGGGAAACAGGGGCTTCCGAGTTGGGAAGAGCGGAATCTTAATCCCAGCTCAGCGCTTCTTGCCAAACCACTTTAACTCAAGAAACTTGTTTCCCCAACTGTGCCAGAGGGTTAATGTGAGGGTGAAAAGTGCCTAACAAATGGCTCATGTCTGTAATGCCAGCACTTTGGGAGGCTGAGGCCAGAGGATCACTTAAGCCTAGGAGTTCAAGACCGGCCTGGGCAACATAGGGTCACTCCATCTCTGCAAAAAATAAAAAATTAACTGAGTGTGGTAGTGCACACCTGTGGACCCAACTGCTCAGGAGGCCGAGGTGGGAGGATTGCTCAAGCCCAAGGAGGTCAAGACTGCAGTGAGTAGTAATTGTGCTACTGCAATTCATGCAATCCAGCTTGGGTGACAGAGTGAGACCATGTCTCAAAAAAAAAAAAAAAGCTTTCAGAAGTTTCATATTTGATAGTGTTCAACAGAGCAGTTTATTATCCATCTGTGTGGGACAAAGATCTGTAAACCAATTTCTAGGTTAAGAGAGATGACTTCAATTTTCTTGCTAAGAAAGCTGTCTGGATGTGGGATTTGATCATGAATTCATCTGAGGATTAGATAAATCAGATGGATAGCTGGCATGTCCTCCATTCTGGGCCAGAAGCTGAGTGAGTCAAGCATGAGGCTGGGGCAAGGAAAGATCCAGCCAAGTTGTAGAGCAGGACAGGCTTTGAGTTGCAGGGGCAGTACATGGGGGAGGCTCTGGCCAGAGGGTCAACTTAACAAATGGCCTTTCTGAATGTTCATTTCTTTATCTGCAAAACCATGCTACCTGTGAGTGCCCAATCCTGCCTGCTTAAGCCACATGGTTGTTGGAAAACAATAAATAGCAAATGAGGGAAGATCCAAACAAATAAATAAGTAGATAGAGACATTTGTGAATGATTAAGTGTTATGCAAATTGATGAATTAGTTGATTTGCATTTCTATTCAGCATTTGATGAATAGTTATTCTGGGGCAGATGTAGAGCTAGAAGCTAATGAAGGACCATGAATGTAGGTAGCAAACTTTACAGTATGTATATTCTACAAGGTGTGGGAACCCGCTGAACATTTTTGTTCAGCCAAATGGCCTAATAAACAATGTTCTTTCAGGAAGATAAGCTGGTGGCCATGTGAGGACTGTGACTCTATCAATTTTGTTTTCTGAATTGCTCCTGAATTTGTTCCCTCCTCTCTAGTCCTACAGATACTGCTATAGTTCATACCTTACCATTTCTCATGTGCAATAACCTCCTAAATGGTCTTCTTACTTCTAGCCTTGACTGCTTTAATTCATTCTCCTTGTGCACCTAGAGAATTTTATCCAATTATTTCTTGGCTTATGCATTCATTTATTTGTTCATTCACCCAGCATTTATTGAGCTCTATCATGCATAAGGCCTTGGGACCATGGCAGTGTGATATTTGCTGATGGGTAGGTCTTAGCACATTGCTGCTTCCTATCCCCAATATAGCAAAGTGAAAACCTCTTAGCATGTCCCACAACACCATTGACCAGCCTCTTACCGTTCTCATGGCTCAGCATTCTTTTCTCTGCCTTACACTCTTTTTGCATTCTATATGCTATTTGCTATTAAAGTGGCAAGAAGGACTCTAGGATAAAAGATTGAGTAAAATTAGGCTTTGGAGATTTAATAGCGAGGTGACCTTGGGTAAATCACTTAGGCTCTCAGTTTTCTTACTTGTAAAGGTTGAGAATTATAAAGCATACCTTAAACATCCACTGTAAAAATCAATGAGATAAGGCATGTAAATTGATTAGCATGGCATCCTATATCAGTTAGGTGTGTATTTGGTTATAAGTAACAGAAAATCTGACCATTGATGTTTGAACAAATAAATATGTAACAAGAGACTGAAAGTAGTTTTTGATGTTGATTTGGTGGCTCAAAAATGACAGAGCTGAATTTCTTGACCTTTCCCTCGTGCTGGTTACCTCATGGTTATAAGATGGCTGCCAGAGTTCCAGACTTCACATCTACATCCAAAGTGGAAAGAAAGAGGAAGGGACAGTGACTACCATGTTACTTCCCCTTTTATCATGAAAGAAAAGCAAAGCTCTACTAGACCTTGAATGGGAAGTAGCAGACTTCCTATTAGATTATTTTGTACAGAAACAGATCATATGGCCTTCTCCAACTGCAAGGGAGGTTGGAAATTTAGAGAAAAAGAATTTCCAGATTGGTTGAGACAAATCATGATTTGTCACTTGAGGATGAGCACATTAGCACTCCGAACAAATCTGGAGTCCTGTTAACAAAAAAGAAAAGTGAATAGTATTCAGGAGAATTCTTAGTGTTTTCCCCCAAAATGCCATGCATGTGCATATCCCTAGGCATTTGCACATGGTATTTCATGTTGGCTACAACACTGTCCTCCCACACGGTACCTATACAATTTTGCATTATTTTTTTTCAATATCAGAAGCAATTTTCAATTTTGTCACTTATTCAGTATCATTATTTTTAAAGGATACACAGGGGTCCATAACTGGTTGTAGCATGGTTTAACCATTTTTCAATAATTGGATGTTTATGTTCTTTCAATTTATTATTATATAAGAGGGGGGAAATTTAGTTTTGTTAAGTTTGTGTTCTCAGCCACATGCATTACACAGATGATCTCATTCAAACCTTGAAACACTTCTGTGTGGTAGGCATTATTCTCATTCAGCAGTCATGGATATCTTGGTGCAGAGGAGTTAGTTTGCCCTAAGTCCTATAGCTAGTGAGTGGCAGAGTAAGGATTCACAGAGAAGATGATTTAACTGCCACGCCTGGGCTTCATCACTGGAATCCACACTGAGATGGACACAGTGAAAAGCCACAGCCACACTGAGGTGTGTATCAGACCTCTTACGACCTTGCAGCTTCCCCATCTCTATGGCTTTTGGGCGTCTACTCCTGAACTGCCACTCCGGATAGACCCCGTCCAACTTCACGGGGGCACAGCCTGTTGCACTTCACCTCCTGCTCCCGGGTTCCTTGTTGAATCTGGGGTGTGAGACACAGTGGGACCCTCTCCACATCGACACACGTGTAACCTGGAAGTATGAAGGAATTAATGTCTCATAGGGCAAAACTTTGACCAATGGGAGATGGAAGCCATGGAATAAAGTCTTCACCTCACACTCCCACCCCTCTATGGACACCCTAAGTCATAGTCATGCTATGGCCTTGGAGAGGCTGTCTAGTGAGATCAAGCAATCAGTCTCACTTAATACCTAGCAATGGGGAGCTCAATAAGGCACCCCATGTTGGTTCTCCTCCTTTCTTGCTTCCTTTGCCTTTCTCCTCTCGCCTATTTCCCTGATATTACACCCTTTAATAAAGTAATTGCACATAAATATTTGCAACTTCAGCCCAGTTTTCTGGGCAGCCCAGGCTAAGACAGTGCATAAAGTTTTTTCATTATTTGGGATGATTTCCTTTTGTCTGAAAAGCTTTCTGCTGTTGGATTACTGAGTTTAAAAGTATGAATAGCCCCATGCCTTTGACATTACAACAGCCTTCGAATCTACCCAGCTCTGGCCCTTGGGTCACCCCATAGATGATTGTGGGGTCAGACCGCCCCATTCATTACTGAGCCAAGGGCAAAGCTAAGGTCCTACTAGCAACGACTCACAGAAAAGGCTGTAAATAGGAATGTTTATGACCACATTTATACGACCAAAGTTGGTTCAATGATAATGTATGGAAAAATAGAATCTTTGTTGAAAAGAAATTTAAACTCCATTTGGGTATGTGTTCCCAAGAGAAAGAAAATCTGGACACACAGCCTTAAAGAGTGTGCTGGACCCTGGTAATTGCTCTAATTACCTGTGACTGATAACTTGGACAGCTCCTTGTGGGAACTGCTTTTGAATTTGCTCAGTCACAATCACAGACTTTCCAGGAGAATCCAAATATCAGATACCTCAGTGGGTAAGAAATGGTCATAGCCTAGGCCCTAATAAGAGTCCAGGGGAAGGCTTTCAGTTATGCAGGTGGGGCCTGCTAAGGTGTGTGCAAAATAAATTATAACAGTCTTCAAATTTACCCAGCCCTGGCCCTTGGGTCAACCCACAGATGACTGTGAGTCAGAGCGGCAGGCCCCACCCAAATAACTGAAAGCCTTCTGCACTCTTATTAGGACCCAGACAGTGAGAATTTTTTACTCAGGGAGGTGTCTGGTATTTGGTTTCTCCTGGAAAGTCTGTCATTGTGACTGAGCAAACTCAAAAGCAGTCCTTGCAAAAAGCTGTCCAAATTATCAGTCTCTCTTCAAATACGTGCTTCTGGGGCTAGACAGATTCCAGACCCATCTGTCTGCCCCAGAAGCCTGCTACCTCTTCCTGGCTTCTTTGGGCCCTGTCTAATGGACTTCTGATTATATCAGTCGCAGAGTGAGCCTGGTTATATATAAGGAAAAGAAATCAGCAGGGAACACTCACCTTATGATGCATAGAGAATGAGCTGCTCGCTGGAAATGCAAATTTTGGAGGATGAAAATCTCACTTCTGAATACATAATGGTCTCTAATTAACTCACAGGTAATTAGAGCAATTACCAGAGGCCAGCACACTTCTTAAAGCTGTGTGCCCAGGTTTTTTTTCCACTTGGGAACATATACCCAAATGGAGTTAAAATTCCTCTTCAGCAAAGATTCTATTTTTCCATACATTATCATTGAACCAACTTTGGTTGTACAAATATGGTCATAAATTTTCCTATTTATAGCTTTTTCTGTGAGTCATTGCCAATAGGACCTTAGCTTTGCCCTCAGCTCAGTAATGAGCGGGGCCAGCCTGTCAAGGTGTGTGTAACAATAAGCACAGTGGCCTGAGGAGTTCTACGTGGTCTGTGAGCTGCTTGCTTCCTCTCTGCTTCTCCACTGACTTCCACCTTGTGTCTTGATTTCTTCTTGGTGTCCTGATGAGTCAAAGTCCAGTTCCCAGTCTTCTCACTTCATCCAAGAGTTGTGGCTTGTTCCTAGCTTCTTGGGAGAAGAGAGGGAAAGGAGAAGGAAGAGATGGCCTCCTCTCACTGGCCGGTTCTGAGCAGAGAATGGGTTGCAGGGATATAAGCTCCTCAGGGTGGATCTTATAAATATGGTCCCCAGAGAGACCTCAGTGCTCATGATATGAGCCATGGGCTGCTGCCAGGCCCTGGGGGACTCTTGAGGTGCGAATTAGAACAGGATTAATATTTTAGCTCTGTTGAGTTTAGTAAACTGCACTGTGCAAAGAAAATTAGGTTTGTGTGCTAGGAGGCTTTGATTCCTAGTTCTAGTCTTGATTGACTACGTAATTTTGCCCCTTCCCTGGGACTATTGCTCCCAAATAAGTAGGCCAGACTGGAGTAGGAATAGCAACGGTTTGTCAAGCATGCCGTCATCGCCAGGTCCTCCACTCGTGGCAGGTGTTGCTAATCAATTACAGATTTATTTTACCTTGAACCCAGGCTTGGCCTCACAATTCTTAACAGTCCATGCCTGGTAATCACACCAATTGATTTGAGTTGGCTTAAAATGCATCCTGTTTACCCAGGGTCAGATGATCTCCAAAGTCCCTTCTACAAATATCTTGGAAACTGGTTAGGTGAACATCAGAATTGAAAGCTGGTTTACTCTAATAATTTGCTTAGCAAAGCTTCCCTACTCCCTCCACAAATAACTCTCTGTATTAGTTTTCTTAGCTTCATAGCAAATTACCACAAACTTAGCAACTTAAAACATTATTTTTTGTCACTCCAAAACTTCCATTTATTACTTCATAGTGTTGTAGGTCAGAAGTGGACGCAGGCATGGCTAGGTACTCTGCTTAGAGTCTCACAGGGCTGAAATCAAGGTGTCTGTCGGCTGGGGCTCTGGGAGGCTCTGGGAGTAAATCTGTTTCCAAGTCATTCAGGTTGTTGGCAGAATTCAGTTCTGTGTGGTGGTAGGACTGAGATCCTCATGTCCTTGCTGGCTGATGGCCAAGGCTTGTTCTCACCTTTGAGAGGCTGCCTGCATTTCCTAGCTTGTGCCCTCTGTTTTGCAACAGGGCATCAAATCTTCCTCAAATCTCTCTTTCCCTTCTGCCTTCCTCTTATGCATCCAGCCAGAGAAAGTTCTCTACTTTTAAGGGTTCATGTAACATTACATTAAGTTACTGGTTAACTCACCCTTTTGAGGTCAATTGTGCCACATGACATAGCATAGCCACAAGAGTGATATCTCATTCTAGTCACAGATTCCAGGGATTAGTGTGAAACACCTTTGGGAGGTCATTTTAGAAATTCTGTCTACTGTCCTCAATTAGAAATATCACAGATTCTATGTGAATAAAGTTGGAATTAATGGGCTTAACAAAGATGGAATTCATAAGTTTGACAAAGATGGAATTAATGGGTTTGATAAAGATGTTGCTCCATTCATTTAACAGTCAAGCCCCTATTAAAACCAGGCACCCTGTCTTCAAGAAGTGCACAGTCTAGTGGAAGCCAATAATTATGCAACAATATACGGGCTGTTTCTAACAGAGATGGGTACAAAATATATTGATGGTGATGAAGAAGAAATAAGCAATTCTGCTTGGGGCAGTGCGGGAGGGGCATGATTACTGGGGAAAATTCTGCTAAGAAATAGACATTTTCATTGGGCATTAAAGGATGTAGTTTTGCCTCTGAATTGTATTGGTAAGTACCCTTTCTTACCCCCAGAATCTCAGTTTCTTCAGAACTATCATGAGAAGTTTAAAGAAGATGAGCTCTATAGCCCATTTCATTTCTATTGTCATTGGAATTTCAATTCCAGGCACATGAGTGTGCAGGAAATGGTAGTGAAAATGAGTGAGGATAAAGAGGGTGAGAGGATCCTAGAGATGGTCTTTTGTCTGCCTGCCTCCTTGACTTTTAGTGTCAGCTGCATTCCTTTGTCCTGCTCAGGAGAGAGGTCAGGGATGTGGTCTAACATCAACTGGGATGCAAAAGAAGATTGAAATTCAAACTAGCATAAACATGAAGGGCTTCTAGACTAGAGACCCAGAGGTAGGGAGATGTGGAGGTTGACTTAATCTAGCGGCACACCTTCTGTTGCCCTGCAATCCACTTGGCTCTGCTCTTCGCAGGCTAGCAACAGAATGAGTGCTGATGTTCTGCACCACACATGTGGTTGCAGCAATATCCAAAGAAAGAACCCCTAGCAACCTTTTCTAGAGTCTCATTGGCTCCAGTTGGACCAATCCTGAGGACACAGGAAAACCTTATGTTGAAAAACATCATCCTGGGGTCTCGATCTATTCATTGGTAAGGAGGATGGGAGCACCACGACTGACTTAGACCAATCAGAATGCACCTCTAAGCTGTTACACATTGGGGGAGGGGTGGAGCCAATCAAAATGTCTGCTCCCTGGCTCTGAGTCCTGACCTCTCATCTCAGAGCACTTAGGGCTCTATCTGGGGTCCAGTGATTGATCCAGCTTTGCTAGAGCACTAACGATGGAACAGTTAGTATAATGTGACTCCTTCAGCATCAGAGAAGTATATGCAAAAGGGTCTTGCAGAGAGGTATGGGTTGTTCCAAGGCAGTGACCAAACAGGGTAAACGTGGGGCATTGTGTCAGTAGGTCAGTGTCTCTAACTAGACCCCATGGCGGTGACTACATGGGATGAATCTCAGAGACTACTTGTGCGAGCTTTTGTAAATAGGCCACATTCTTAGAATAAAACACAGATAAATTACACCCAGATAAAATGCCCTTTCTCTTTAAATCAAGCCTTCCTTTCATTCAGGCAAAAAATTAAAAAATTCGAATGCAGAGGCTCTTTGCTTCTCCATGCTGTGGCTCTGCACCATTGGTTCTGTCTCATTTTAGAGGTGCAGGAATTTATAATTGGTTTTCCAATTGTCACCGAGGCACCTTAATGGCTTTTTACAAATTATTTGTTGTATGAACAACATTAATAGAAACCAAACTGCAAAAAAAAAAAAAAAAATTAACCCATGCTCTGACCACTGCCACACAAATCAAGCTGTTTATATTCATCCATGCTTTGTTCAAGTGTTTGCTCATGTGCACACAAAATTTAATCACAGAATAGTCATCATTTATATTGGCATATTCTGAGCATATTCTGTGTTTATTGTGTAATTGTCATAATTATACTTTTTAATGGCTGTGTGGTCTATAATGGGTTTCTGGAAATGAAAATCGACTATCTCTGTTACGACCACTCCTTTGATTCCCTCTACATCCCAACCAGATTTGGAATTGGTTTAGGGTTAATTTTTTCTCCATACCCATTTAATTTTTGCAGAAAGAGAGTTATTGCTCTCAGGTGAAGGAAGGTGAGCATGAATTGTATGTTTCTAAAGGAATACCTCCTGCTTCTGCAGGAAATTTTTTTAATAATCTTGCTTTTTTAATTGCATATATATTTTTCTTGACTCTATTATTTAAGAATTACACCTTGTATTATTCCCAAAGGCATTTTGTGGGTTAGCAATAGAGACAGTGTGAAGCCTAATTAGGAATTTGTCTTAAAATAGGACTGAGTCCTGGCCCAGGGAAAGGAAGTGTGAATAAGACAGTGTAGGGATTGCAAATCCCCGGTATACATCCATAACCCTTCCTTTGGAAGACATCGTTATGATGCTCTTCCACACTGGCTTAGGTGCAGCCTCAAAGGCATTTAAAGACTGAATTATGAAGAGATTGGAAGGGATATCTCTTGGGCTCATCTAGCTTTTCCATGGATTGGACTCCCACTGAATTCTAGAGGGTGTTTAAGTGACTTGTTTTGTATTTTTTTTTTTCTTGATATGGAGTTTCTCTCTTGTTGCCCAGGCTGGAGTGAAATGGCGCGATCTCGGCTCACTGCAACCTCTGCCTCCTGCATTCAAGTGATTCTCCTGCCTCAGCCTCCCAAGTAGCTGGGATTATAGGCACCTGCCACCATGCCTGGCTAATTTTTAGTGTTTTTTTTTTAGTAGAGACGGGGTTTCACCTTGTTGGGCAGGCTGGTCTCGAACTCCTGACCCCAGGTGATCCACCCGTCTTGGCCTCCCAAAGTGCTGGGATTATAGGCGTGAGCCACCGTGCCCAGTCTAGGTGACTTGTTTTACAGAGTGTTCCAATAAGCATCCTGCAGCAGTACCACATTAGAGAGTTCCTTTTTAACTTTTGTTTTAGATTCGGGGGTACATGTGCAGGTTTGTTATATAGGTAAACTAGTGGCATGGGGGTTTGTTGTGCAGGTTATTTCATCACCCAGGTACTAAGCCTAGTACCCAATAATTATTTTTTTTCTGCTCCTCGCCCTCCTTCCACCCTCCACCCTCAAGTAGGCCCTAGTGTCTGTTGTTCCCTTCTTTGTGTCCGTGTGTTCTCATCATTTAGCTCCCACTTAAAAGTGAGAATATGTGGTATTTGGTTTTCTGTTTCTGCGTTAGTTTACTAAGGATAACGGCCTCCAGCTTCAATCATGTTCCTGCAATAGACATCATCTCATTCTTTTTGATGGCTGCATAGTATTCCATGGTGTATATACCACATTTTCTTTATCCAATTTGTCATTCACGGGCATTTAGGTTGAGTCATGTCTTTGCTATTGTGAATAGTGCTCCAATGAACATTCATGTGCATATGTCTTTATGGTAGAATGATTTATATTCCTTTGGGTACCCAGTAGTATATACCCAGTAATGGGATTGTTGCATCGAATAGTAGCTCTGTTTTTTGCTCTTTGAGGAATTGCCATACTGCCTTCCACAATGGTTGAACTAATTTACACTCCTACCAACAGTATATAAGCTCCCTTTTCTCTGCAACCTTGCCAGCATCTGTTATTAATATTTTTTGACTTTTGAATAAGTCATTTGATATGAGATGGCATCTCATTGTGGTTTTGATTTGCATTTCCACATTATAGAGTTTTTATGGACAACTCTTTGCCTTGAACTATTCATGGGATAAAGAGGGGAACTAGATATTTTGAAGTTTATGTTTTATAAATGAACAATTCCAAAACAAAAATGTCCTATAACAAATCTTCTCTGAAGAGTTAAATCACACTGAACTCTGGGTTTGATGATGGGCTACACATTTTATGCTCCATGCTGAAAACATTTGCTTTCAGTTCTGTCACTGTAGCTCAGTGACTCTGTGTTTGCCCTCATCTGGAGATGACATCAAAATATGAACCTTTGAGACCTCTGGGAATAGAAGGCTGTGCCTAGTGGTCCCTTGGGCTTCTCTTGTGAGGGCCCTGGTTTGGACCTACACTCTGGTCTCACTTCTTGGATGATGATGGCCTCTGATTCGTTCTTGAAATGCCCAAGATGAAATACTTCATCATCTCAAGTGTTAATTTTTTTCTAAAGACTAGCATAGTCTCCTATAAGGAATTTGCGTTTCTTATTAATAGTACTTCAGCCTTACTTCTTATGAAACATTAATCCTGATCTCCTTTCTTGTTCTGCCCTCATTCCAAGGAGGCTTCATATTCATTGAGAAAACCTTGTCTAAACTCTCTGGGATGGATGGTGCTGTCTTCAGATAGTTTCTGTGTAACTTCAAATTTTGTCTGAAGAGCAGAGGGATGTTTCAGTTTATCTCACTACAAGTAACCATCTTAACAGCACTGACTTTTTCTTTCATCATAGTGTATTCTGTGTTCTTCATTTGGCTCTGAACAATATCGTGGTGTCAGATGGGGTGACTTGGGCATGTCCAATATCCCCATCCCTCTTTTATGAAGTCCTAACCCTCATCATCACCACATACACTGTGGTTGGTATGATGGATCACTTCAAGAGTTTGTATCTTGAAATCACTCTGTCACTTGAACAAACAGAAGTCTGATTTATGTTTCTCAAACTCTATGGGGGCAGATTTTATGTTCTGAAGTGTTTCGTGATCTACTGTGTGTTGGACTGCTAATTTGTTCTTTTTCTTTTTCTAAAATTAATTTCCTTTCTCCTTCCCTTCCTTCCTTCTTTCCTTCCTTCCTTCCTTCTTTCCTTCCTTCCTTCCTTCTTTCCTTCCTTCCTTCCTTCCTTCATTCCTTTCCTTCCTTTCTTCCTTCCTTCTTCCCTTCTTTCCTTTTTCTCTTCCCTTCCCTTCCCTTCCCTTCCCTTCCCTTCCCTTCCCTTCCCTTCCCTTCCCTTCCCTTCCCTTCCCTTCCCTTCCCTTCCCTTCCCTTCCCCTCCCCTCCCCTCCCTTCCCCTCCCCTCCCCTCCCCTCCCCTCCCCTTCCCTTCCTTCCCTCTCTTCTCTCTTTGAGATGGAGTCTCGCGTTGTTGCCTAGGCTGGTCTAAGCTCTGGCCTCAAGCAATCCTCCTGCCTTGGCCTCCCAAAGTGCTGGGATTACAGACGGGAGCCACTGTACCTGGCTTAACCTGTTTTTTCAATGAGACTTTGGGACAACATACTGAGTTTGGGGGTTGTGTGAGTCAGACAGGTTAGCACTATGCTGTAATCATAAATAACACCTAAATCTCACCTGTTTAAATCAGTAAAGGGTTATTTTTGCTTTTGCTGCAATTTCATCCCCGCTTTGGCAGGGGAATCTTTTTCACATCTCATGTAGATATGGAGGCTGACAGGGACCTCGCTCTCTGTTACTGGTCTCCGTGGCAGGAAGAAGGAAGGGAATGTGATAAATTGTACGTGGAATTTTTGTTTGTTTCATTTTGTTTTGCTTTTATTCAACTTTCTTGAGGTATAATTGAAGTACCATAAACTGCATATATTTAAAATGTACCTTTTGATGCATTTTGAGATATGCATGTACCTTTGATATCCTCACCATGATGAAGAGAATAAACATTTTCATTACCCCCAAAAAGTTCCTTGTTTCACATGCCTCTCTCAACTCCTGTCTTCATGCAACCAGGGACCTGCTATCTGTCAATGTAGGTTGATCTGCATGTTCCAGAATTTTTTTTTTTTTTTTTTAATAAATGGAAGCACACAGCACTTACTCTTCTACTGGCTTCTTTCATGCAGCTCAATGATTTGAGGAATCACTCATGTTGTATGTGCATCAACAGTTCATTCTGTTTTATTGCTAAGTAGTATTCCATTGTATGGCTATACCACAATTTGTTTATCTATTCCTGCACATGGAAAGTTGGTTTGTTTCTGGTTTGTAATGATCACAAATCAAGCTGATAAGAACATTTGGGTACAAATCTTTGTGTAGACTTGTGCTTTTATTTATCTTGGATGCATACTTAGGAGTGAAGATGTCCCAAAGTGGTTGTACCATTTCACATTCCCTTAGCAGTTTATAAGAGTTCCAGTTGCTCCACATCTTCACCAACACGTGGTATGATCAGTTAAAAAACTTTTCCCAGCACTTTGGGAGGTGGGTAGATCACAAGGTCAGGAGATCGAGACCGTCCTGGCTAACATGGTGAAATCCCATCTCTACCAAAAATACAAAAAATTAGCTGGGTGTGGTGGCGGGCACCTGTAGTCCTAGTGACTGGGGAGACTGAGGCAGGAGAATGGCGTGAATCTAGGAGGCGGAGCTTGCAGTGAGCTGAGATCATGCCACTGCACTCCAGCCTGGAAGACAGAGCGAGACTCCATCTCGAAACAACAAAAACAACAACAAAAAACTTTTCACCCTTCTAATAGGTGGATAGTGGTATCTCAGTGTAGTTTTAATTTGCATTTTCCTAATGATTAATTATATTGAGCATTTTTAATGTGTTTATTGGCCGTATTGTGGAGTATCCTTGGGTGCTGTGCTCCGGGGTTTGCTCTGGTGTGTCAACTTAGTAGAATGACTTTTATCCAATTTTTTTCCAGTGAGGCTTCTAGTTAGTACAATATCTACATACTGTAGTACTAGTTAGCATCCCTGTTCCTACTTTGTTTTTATCTGAACCAGTTTAGCCCTTCCATTTCTCTCCCGACCTGTGGCTAGTTTATGGGCTCCCTATAAAAAGTCCCCTCCCATTCTCTCGATCCCTGTGTCCCCAGGACATTCTGTTTTTCCAGGCTCTGCCTCCTATTCCTGTCTGTCTGATTGACTTGAGTGGCAGATCCTTTGCTTTAAACCTGACTTTTTCTTCTTAACCTGCTTCCCTTTTCCCTTTAATATTTTTGGGCTGGGACTTCAGAGCTACCTTGACCCTGATAATCTTTTGACTCAAATTTACACCATGCCCCAGAGTTGAATGTGAGCCCCTACCTGTTCTGGCATCATCCAGTTCCCGAGGGTTCTATCCCTAGCCAGAAACCTGGACAGCCTTCTCTCCCAGGGTCACCCAGACAGCCCTGCAAAGAAAGTGATATTAAGTAGGACAGTTTGTAGACTGTAAAGAATTCATGAGAAAAGTAAGATGACATAAAATCCATTCTGTTCATCTAAAAAAAATTTAACTAGCCAGGTCCAGTTGTAGTTCCTCTTGTTTCTCCTGCCAAGAGTGTCCTCTCTTTTAGCATCAGTCAGTCTGAGACTGAAAGTCAGTGCAGGGTTTTCAAGGTTATGGCAGATTCTGGTTGATACTTGCAAACAACTGACAAGATGAATCAGTATGTGTCCAAGCAGGAGGCTAAAGGTGGACAGTTAAGTGTCTGGCAGACCCAGGCATGATAATGAAAGCTGCCAGTCAAGGAAGGTCGGGTTCCAGAAGGGGGTTTGGGTAACATAACTAAAACTCAGAGATGGGGCCTCAAGCCAGAAGTACAAGCTAAAGCAAGTAGACTGGGTCTGAGAATCTAAGCAGAAGCTACCTGTGAGGTCTGGCTTTGCATCCAAGTCAGGCACACAGGACTATTGAGGACACTGAGGCCTCAGGTGAGGGCTCGAGTTTCCACAGTTTGCACAGGTCCTGTGAGCTGGGGAGGGTGGGGGTTCAGGCTGCTCCAGCTGTGGGTGCTAATGAGAGTGAAGGGGCAGGGGCCAGGAAGAGTGTGACGAAGGATGGCATGTGTTTGGCTTATTTATAGAAGACTAAAAATGAAAATCCCTTCCAGATGCAAACACTCACACTCCTGCTAAAGAACCCAAGAAAAGAAGCACACAAATCCAGTTTATGGAGAGAGATTCTTCCTAAAGATCTTAGCACGTTGTCTCATTTGTAGGAGTCATGGGTGGAAACTGTGATAATTCTGGCTCTTTTCTGCTATGGCCACCCTGCAGGGGACAGGGCCACTTGGAAGCACTTGAGCCTGGAAGAAGACCTGCCTCCATTAAGTGGTGGGAAAGGGAGGGTGGAGGACTGGTCATGGAGGAAGTCCAGTGAGCAAGTGAAACACAGCAGCCCTTCTCAACCTCATTGTGTATACACATGGGGAGCTTGTTAAAATATGGATTTTGATCCAGTAGGTTGAGGATGGGCCACAAAATTATGCATTTCTAAGTTCTTAGGTGATGTCTGATGCTGGTCTGTGGACCACACTTTGAGTAGCTAGGAAATATGATATTCAGAGGGTGGCAGCAGGTGTGAGGACATCAAGGCAAAAAATTGTTGTCAGAGAGTAAAAGGGTGATGGGAATATTTGTATGGGTAGTGAAAATTTGTCACAGGTGCAAGGAGCAGGTGACATTCAGATGGAGAGCCACAGTGTGCTATGCCTGCATGGGATGCTATTAGTGGGAGCTGATGTGGTGTGGAAAGAACATAAATATTGAAGCCAGATGGACTTGGGTTTGATGTCTGGGTCAGCTTTTTACTGGCTATTTGACCTTGATCAGTTTAGCTAGGCTGTCTGGGGGAGAGTTTACATATTGGTGCAAACTTTATTGGATTGTTGTAAATATTAAATATTGCAAGCTATGTGACAAATTGACATTGTGTGCCTCCTGATATGAAGCACTGAGACAAAACAGGATTATATTTTGGCAAAAAAAAAAAGCACATAACACAAATGTAACCATGTGGAAACCTGAAGCAAACCAAAATGTGATATCCTACAATGAAACTGGGTTAAACTCTTCTAAAATATTATGGTCATGCAATGGAACAGAACAGAGAGCCTGGGAATAAAACTGCACACCTACAACCATCTGGTCTTTGACAAAGTCAACAAAAATAAGCAATGAGGAAAGGATTCCCTGTTTAATAAATGGTGCTCGGATAACTGGCTAGTCATATGCAGAAGAATGAAACAACCACTGCCTTTCACCATAAACAAAAATTAACTCAAGATGGATCAAAGATTTAAATGTAAGACTTAAAACTATAAGAATCCTAGAAGAAAATCTAGGAAATACTATTCTGGACATTGGCCTTGGCAAAGAATTTATGGCTAAGATCTCAAAGGCAATTGCAACAAAACCAGAAATCGACAAGTGGGACCTAATTAAATTAAAGAGCTTCTGCACAGCAAAAGAAAATATCAACAGAGTAAACAGACACTCTATGGAATGGGAGAAAATGGTCACAAGCTATGTATCCAAAAAAGATCTAATATCCAGGATCTATAAGGAACTTAAACAATTTAACAAACAAAAAAATAAACGATGCTACTAAAAAGTGGGCAAAGGACATAAACAGACACTTCTCAAAAGAAGACATATACACAGCCAACAAATATATGAAAAAATGCTTAACATCACTAGTCATCAGAAAAATGCCAATTGAAACCACATGAGATACCATCTCACACCAGTTAGAATGGCTATTACTAAAAAGTCAAAAAATAACAAACGCTGGCGAGGCTGCAGGGAAAAGGGAATATGTATATACTGCTGGTGGGAATGTAAATTAGTTCAGCCATTGTGGAAAGTAGTTTGGAGGTTTCTCGAACTTAAAACAGGACTACCTTTTGACCGAGTAATCTTATTGCTGGGTACATATACAAAGGAAAATAATTTTTTCTACGAAAATGCCCTCACACTCACTGTGTATATTCATCACTGCACTGTTGGCAATAGAATCAACCTAGGTACCCATCCATGGTGGACTGGATAAAGAAAATGTGGTAAATATACACCATGGAATACTGTGCAGCCATAAAGAAGAATGAAATCATGTCCTTTGCAGCAACATGGATGGAGTTGGAGGCCATTATCCTAAGTGAATTAACACAAGAACAGAAAACCAAATACCACATGTTCTCACTTGTAAGTGGGAGCTAAATGTTGGGGTACACATGGACACAAAGACAGGAATGATAGACACTGGGGACTCCAAAGGGAGGGAGGGAGGTGTGCAAGGGCTGAAAAACTAACTGTTAGGTACTGCGCTCACTGCCTGAGTGACGGGATCATCCTTACCCCAAACCTCAGCATCACACAATATACCCATGTCACAAAACTGCACACGAATCCCCTGAATCTAAAATAAAACTTCAAATTGAAATATTGTTATGGCCATGAAATACAAGTAGTTCAGAGAAAGCTATCTACATATATACACGTACATGTGCACACACACATATACTTACATACACACATATATGGAGGAGAGAGATTCAGAGAGAGAGAGTGATAAGACACATGTAGTAAAATATTAAACATGGCTACACCTCATTTTGCAAAGAATCTGAGAGAGAAGAGAGAGACCGAGGCAGGGAGCAGGCCAGCCTGAGTCTCCAAAGCAGGCTGTTGGCAGGAAGTCCACTCGACAGGGCCCCTGGACTGTGCCAAGGACAAGACTTTCTGCTCTTTCCCACCGATGTGGGTAATGGGAGCTACTTCTTAACTTTGGTCTCACTATTAATCACCTGGAAACTATACTCGTGCAATTAATTTTAAGTGATAGAAAAGCTATGCATGCTTTCTGTCTCTTCCCTTTTCATCTGCTCTTGAACCCACTATATCAAAGTATTCTCTGTTGGTTCTATTGAATCCCCCCCCGGAAGAACTTTCTAACTGTCCAATCCAATAGACACTTTTCACTATTTATATTATTTGGCCTCTTGAAAGTCACTTGAATTTGTTGACTAATCCCTCCAACCTGAAACTCTTCTGTCCTCGCTTCCTTGTTACCCTTTCCTGGTCTCATAAATGAAGGGGCATCACCATCCACCTTCACTTCTAGGAAGTTTCATCCCAGCCATCTACATGGTTACTTTTTGCCCAGCTTTTCCTTAAATATTGGGGTTCTCTGGTGCTCAGTTCATTATCTTTTTTTCTTCTTTCTCCACGATATGCTTCATTCTTTTTCGCCTTTTCTTCTTCAAGTCAGGACACTTTTAGTTGAATGTGATGAAAACGCCACTCAATTTTTGTCTCAAAATTTTTAATTGTGGCAAAATACATGTAACATAAAATGTACCATCTTAATCAGGTTTAAGTGTGCAGTTCAGTGGTGTTGAGTACATTCACATTGTTGTGCAACTCATCTCCAGTATGTTTTCATCTTGTAAAACAGAACCTCTGTACCCATTAAACAGCTCCCCATTCCCCCTCATCCCAGCCCTGGCAACCACCATTCTTCTTTCTGTCTCTGTAAACTTGACCACTCTGGGTACCTCACGTAGGTGGAATCCTACAATATTTGTCCTTTTGTAAATGGCTCCTTTCACTTAGTGTAATGTCTTCAAATTCATCTATGTTGTAGCACGTATCAGAATGTTCTTCCTTTTTAAGGCTGAAAAATATTCCATCATATGTATACACCTCATTTTGTTTATTCATTTATCTGTCAATGGACACTTGGGTTACTTCTATCTTTTGCCTATTTTGAATAGTACTGCTATGAACATGGGCGTACAAATGTCTCTTCAAGACCCTGCTTTCAATTCTTTTGGATATATATCCAAAAGTGGCATTGCTGAACCACTCTATTTCTAAACTCCCCCCCACACCCATAAAAGGAGAAATGGGAGAAGAAAGAATAAAAAGGGAGAGCTGTGGGCACAGTAACTGGGCCATGTGGAGGTGGACTCCGGGCCGCTTGGACGTAGGAGCTCAGATGGTGCTGTCATGGTACAGTTCCTCTTTTTGAGTCTTGACATTTCCTGTCTGCTGACCTGGCCCTGCAGAAACTGTCTTTCCACGTGGTGAGAAAGTTTTCTCCAAAGGCCTCAGATTCACATTTTGCCAGCATGGAAACCCCAGCAGAAAGAGAATATCTCTCCTAAGACTACATATCAATCCTATACAACTAAAGACAAAAAGCGAATCTACTGAGAATGCCAGAGCAGACAGGTAGCAAGGGCTTTGCTCTTGATCATATCCTTGAACTACTTTGGAAAACTGGAACTCCTTTCCTCCAGACATCCCTCAATGTGAGGTAATTAAATGTCTTCATTGCTTAAGTCTCTGCTTTGCATTGCTACTTGAAGGAAACAGATAACTGCTATGCTGTATAACCACAATAAAGTCTCCCCTTATAGAAAAAGAGAGGAGAAATAACATGCTGTGGTCACATGTTCTGCTGTAGTGGAAAAGCAACAATTCCCTTCTCTGACAGTGGGGTGACTCATCATCAGTCAATTTGGCTACACTTCATTTTGCTCTTTAAGAAAATTTCTCTTGTCCATTGAGGAACAGATTCAGCTGATATGCCTTTTCCTTTTTGCTTGGAATGCAGATATGGTGGCTGGAGTTGCAGCAGTTTGGGGGAGGAATATGAGGGAAAAGCCAAGAAAATCTCAGAGATGTTGGCCCTAAATCTACTGGATTGATTGTCAGTAACCACCTACTTCTAGCCTTCTTGTTGCACAGAAAAATTTTAAGTGCTCTTTGAATCTAGGCTTCAGCTTTTTAATATCTGTGTGTTAGCTATAGGCCTAGATGTTTTGCTTTGTAGTTTTCTTCAGACATGGCTTTGTGGCAACATGAAACAACAGAACTGGGAGGTAAAGACCTTGCCCAGGTAGCATCACCATGGATAGGTTTGACTCCAGAGGCAGCACTCAGACACTGGACCAAATTGAGGACTAGCTAAAACAAGGACTAGCTAAAACAAGGACATGGCCACAAATGTGCCATGTCAGGTTACCACTGCCATGGCAATATCCAGAAGTTACCACCCCTTTCCATGTCAATGACTGATAACCCAGAAATTATCACCCTTTTTCTAGAAATTTCTGCAGTTTGCCCCTTAATTTTCATATAATTAAAAGTGGGTATAAACATGACTGCAGAACTGGCTCTGACCTGCTACCCTGAGCACACTGCCTATGGGGTAGCCTTGCTCTGCAAGGGGCAGCACCTCTGCTGCTGCTGTACACTGCTGCTTCAATCAGAGTTGCTGTTTAACACCACTGGCTTGCCCTTGAATTCCTTCCCAGGCGAAGCCAAGAATCCTCCCAGGCTAAGTCCCGGTTTTGAGGTGTGCCTACTCTGCATCAGGTTCTCCTGCTGGCTCCTGTATCTGCCAGCAGGAGCAGTTTGAGAGGAGCTCCACCTGGGTCTTAGTCTTATTCTCAACCATGTTTCCTGCTTTGTAGTTTTCTACAAAGCATTCTCTTCCTCATCAAACTTTCACTTACTAATTTTTTGCATCTACTAATAATTCATGCCTTAGTCAATTATGACTGTAGTGTTGGCCATATGGTGATTTTTCTAATTCCATTCTTTCTTCTACATTTATTAGTTGGTATTCTACTATGAGGTAGAACTTCTCCTTTGTGTATTTATCCATTTATTTATTTAAATCCATACAGATTCATGGATTCTTATCTTATTAAGTGGATTACAATCCATTATTATCATTATTTATTTTGATGCCCAAAGCTTTTCATATTTGGCTAGTGGGAGACCTTCCAAGCTGGCTTCTGTGTCCTGTGTCCATGTTTCTATTCATGTTTGAGTGTTTTCTTTCTTTTTGGCATATCAAGGTATTCCAGGTTCATCTTGCATTTTCCCTACACTCAGGCATTTCTTCGTGGAGTCCTGCTCCTTTTAATGAAGAATAAGATATAAAAGCCAAAATTCAAAAGATCTTGTGTATTTCTGGGATGTCATAGCTTCTCAGCCCTCTTAGTAGAGAGTCAGGAAATATGTGTATCTAAATACATTTAAGTATATACACACATTCACATGTCTCTCTATCTATTTCTGTATGTATCTCCCTTTGTTTATTAAAGACCATAGATCCACATTGATATTTCCAGTTCCAATCCACCACCCCAGGATTTGTTCACAGTTTTTCACTCTTCTAATGCTACCTCTCTTTGGTGACAGTGAGAAATCTGGCTCCAATTACCTGCAATATGTTTACTTATATACTCAATCTCTTTTATGTAACCCATCTCTCAGTTCTGGACCTGTTTCACATGGTAGCTGCACCAGCCAAGTTCTATTACCCCTCTCCCCTAGACGCATATTTTCCAGCTAAGTTCCCTAAGATTCCAGGCTTAATGGACAGATGATCTGAGTCCTGAGATAGATGAGGATTCAGCTACTTACTTTGCTGCTATACAATACGCATCACCAGCTTCTCAGTCAGAAAGCAGAGGGATTTCCATAACTCTCCACTTTTGCCTTGACTCAGCCAATTCTGTTCTTTAGGCTGTTTATTTTTATTTTTTATTTTTTATTTTTGGCAGCACCTCACTTCTGGTACCAATTTGTGTGTTGCTGAAGACTATTTGGTTTGCAAGAAACTCAAATCAAATTAACATAGACAACAACAATAATAAAAGGTAATTCATTGGCTCACAATTGGCAAGTCCAGGGGAGAATCAAGCTTCAGGCTTAGCTAAATTAGGATGCAAGGGTTGTTGTCTGGATTTTGTCTTCCTTTCCATCTCTTGTTCTGTCTTCCTCTGTGTGAGGGCTTTAGTCTGCAGTTAGGCTTCCTCAGTTCCATGTATCTACCTCAGAGATGATTCTGCATTGGTCTTTCTTGGCTTAAGTGCCCATCCATGGTGTAATGCAAGGGCCTTGGTTGCTATGATTGGCCATGTTTCACCTGGGCTTGTGGCAGCTTTATGACTGACATCCCCAGCGATCGCGTTTGATACTTCCACATCAAGTCAAGCAGTATGTCTTCCATATAGGTGGTCTCATCTGGATTTATCACTTCAACTATTAGCAATAAAGTGCCAACAATTTCCAAACTGAATTCCTTTGCCTTGACATCCATCTTGAATTCAGTACCAGGATATCCAATTGCCTGCTGGAGATCTATCACCAACTGGGCATCTTCAGACACATTTCCAAGGCTCAACATATTAGTGATCACCAATGGTGGTGCAGAAACCTTGCAAGGGGTGGTGCCAGAAGAAATTGGGAAAATCCTGCTCTTCTGCTTGGATTTATGACTTCAATCAATACCTTCCACTTAGTTTTCCCAAGCAGGCACCTAGGAGTCATTCCAGATTTCTTTCTTTCCTGCATCCCACCCCACCTCTGCCAACTCTTTCTAAATACTTATGAGCATCTTTCCTCCTTTTCTTTCTTCCACTTCTGCTCCAGTTTAGGCTTCTCTGACGTTTCTGCTTCCTGCATATTACAACAGCCTCCTAATTTGTTATCCCCCTCCTAATTTCTTCTTGCACAACCATTGGGAAAAGGATAACACATTAGGAGGCTGTTGTAATATGTAGGAAGTGGGAATGTCAGAGTAGCCTAAACTGGAGCTGAAGCAGAAGAAAGAAAACTCAGATGTGCCCATGTCATTTCCCTGTGAGAAAACCTCTGGAAGCTCCTCACCTTGACCGGATAAAGCCCATGCTGTTTATGAGGGCACACTGGGCTCTTTAGGGTTTGCTCTTGCTAAATGATAGCCATGACAATGGTGAGGACCTCTAGCCCCCCCATCCCACTCCCAGGGTCCTTTGGGATCTGCAACTCTTAGACCCTACTCCCCACCCCCATCCTGAATTATTCTTATTTGGAAAGTAACTTTTAAATAGTGCTTTACTTTTCCCAAGAACATACACATATTTTTTGATTTTAACTTTTGAGCCTCATAAAAATACTGTGAGGTTTGGTTTTCAGTTCCATTTTAGAGATCAAGCAACTGAGACTGATTTTGAACTGTGTGGCAGGACAGTGGTGTGTTGTTTAGCTGAGGATCACGCTGCAGTCTATAGGTTACTCCATCTGGATATGATGTCAACATGTGTTACGCTAACATTCCAGAAGCTCAGAAAAGATACTGTAGGACACTAGGATGCTGGACAGGGGTGCACTGACAGGTTCTTCAGTGCATTCATCCATTTGCATGTCTCCTGCCATGTGTGAAATACATTTCTGGAGTTACCTTCATCATCTGCTAAGCATACATATTTGTGATTTGTGCAGAATGGGCCACGGATGTCAAGTTCTCTCTTTACAATGAAATGTAGATTTTCCATTTAAAATCAAGTCTTTCATTTCTAAATGCTGAATAGGATGGTACTTCAGAAAGAATTCCAGATGGTTAAATTAGGAGACTGAGAATATAAAAAGATCAGCCCAAGATTACTCACAGAGCCTGAAGCCTTTCAATTTGGTTATGAATGAAATGCATTTTTATTTATTTTGAGTGTGCAACTCTTTATATTTTGTTCTGAAGCCATCACTAAACCCATACCTGTAAGCCCTTGGGCATTTTAGGTGTGCCCAGCTGTGCCTGACTTCCCTCACAAATCTATTTTGTTTGCCAATTCAAGACGAAGATACTCTGCTTAGAATAAGATGGGATATGCTAAGATGTTTTCCTATACGGTTTGTCTTTTTGAGGGAGATGGGTCTGTGTGGTTCAGAGAAAGGCCATGGGGGCAGTTAAGATGGACCTTTTTGGGCTTTGTGGAGAACGATCCCCCACAGAGGACCTTCCCTAGGTTTCTTCTCCAGGAGCAGGCAGCATCTTCCAGCATTGGTGGATGGGAGTCAACAGGCTGAGACCTCAGGTGATGCCTGGTAATTTCTCTGGGGGAGATGAAGTGCTGTCAGTGGATCATCAGAAATCATCCTCTAACCTGAGATTCTCAGAAAACAGATTTCTTCTCTCTGAGTGCTCTGAGTGTGTATGTGGGGAAGGTGAAAAACTGTGAAGAAGAGAAGTAGAAAGGTGACTCCCTCACTGTGGTTTAGGTTCATGGGGACTCCTTGCAGAAGTCCTTGGGAGAATCAAGAGGGGGTTGCTCAGATATTCCCAGGACTCTATGGAGATGATACCCAGGTTGCATTGGCAGCTGGCCTCAGTGCCCTCAGATCACTTCTTAAGCCAAGAGTCTCACACTCTCTCCTATGATGTGGCCACTGAGTCACATATCAGTGAACCCAGGAACCACAAGAGGTGACAGATCTCATGGAAACCTCTGCAGCTTTAGCAGCAGCTGGATTTTTATTAGAATCCAAACTCTGATACTTATGAGAGTTGTAACCTCCCTGGGCCAGGTATCCCCACTGGAAAGGCTAAAAGGCCCCCAGTCTTCCTAGAAAGACTTTCCATAATGTGGAATGTCCCCCAAGTGAGGTACGCACAGCTGTCTTCTTCAAAGTAGCAGCCAAAGGCTGGTTCTTCCCTCTACTTTGTAGAAGAAAATGAACTCTTTCTGTCAACTCTGACCACATTGTCTAAAACAGTATACTCATCTGTACCCATCTACCTGGCATGTGTCTGTCTGTTGATCTGTTTATTATCTGTCTCCTGCACTGGCCTGTTCACTCTCTGAGGGCAGGAGGTTTGCCCCTTGTTTTCACTGCTGTAACCTCCACTCTGTGAATCTGTGAATCTTTGCCTGCCTCAAGGGAAGCTTTCGGTAAATATGTGGTAAATGAGTGAATGAATAAATGAATGAAAATAATTTTTGGAAGGATGGGAATCTTTATTTACAGGATCAAGCTAAGTATGGTGGATAACAAATCTTTGCAAGGCAAGTATGATATTTACATTTGTTAGGTCATTCTGGAGTCAAAGGCTGAAAGGAATAACCAAAGTGACTGGACTCTGGGGAAGGGTAATAATAATAAAACATAGCAGTTATGTGTTTTTGTTTGTTTATTATTTACGTGCCAGGCAATGTTTCAAGTGCATTTTATGTATTGTTACATTTATTTCTTACAAAAACTTTGTCTATTATTGCTGTCCATTTTGCTGATAAGAAAATTGAGGCACAGAAGGGAGAAGTAACTTGCCTAAGTGCTCATGGTTAGCAAAAGATTGAACTCATTTCTGTCTCGAGTGTTCTGGCACCCAGGTTAGACCAGCGCAGTTAGGACAAACACATCCTCTTTCTTCAGGCCTCTAAGGTTGAAGTTCCTAACCTCCTCCACCCATCAGGCACTTTCTTTGAAGTGAGTGAGTCACTGAATTTGTCACAGTGCATAATTTCATTTGAAACAATCAAAACTGGCACTGATATTCATTAAACTGGAATTGTTCTCAAAATGCCTGTCCCTGGGCCCACAATACACATTTGTTGGAATGGCTGATTTCAAAGCATCCCTGACTCAAACCCTCTCAGAACCAGGGATCCTTAGAGACCTCTGGGTCCAACTCCATCATTCTACTGATGGGAAACTGAGGAAGGAGAACTCTGCACCTCCCAGACCTCTTTTATGGCATGGTAGGACCAATACAGCATGGAGATGAAGAGTCTTGTCCTTGCTCCACCATTAACCACATTTGTGATATTATACATTTGTACTTAAACTCTTTTAGCCTGTTTCCTATAATATGAAAATAACTTATCTCATATACATGCATGTGTCGAGTATATAGTCAGCACTCAGTATAAACAGCTTTAAAGACCTGGACTCTGAAATCCTTACCATGATGGCTGGTCCCCTCATGGTCACCACAGGTCTGACAAGTGCACGCAATGCAGGCTGGCAGGAAGGTGTGAATGGGACACACTTATACTAAAAAGTTATTTGTTGTTTATTTGAAATTCAAATTTTACTGGCATCCTGTATTTTTATATTTGGCAAACTACTGTCCTTGCATGAATGTCAAAAGTCAGCCAAGCATAAGAATGTGTTTCTTCTCATCCTCACTAGCACTATGTGTGGTTATCACATTCATGCTTTTCACTGATATCCAGCTCTGGGTAGAGGGAAAACTGAACTTTCTGGCCCCTTGCGTTTTGGCAAGACCATGTGACTGATTTATAATACGTGAATAGAAGAGAGTGGTTGAAACATTTAATTGCTTGGGTGAGAGTTTCTAGAATTCCTTTGATGAGGTCATTGTAGAAGCCAAAGTCAATTTGGAGCCTCCAGCAGCCTGAATCCCTGAGCATCTATAATGAACAGAACATTCCTGCTGACCTGCAATGGACATGAAGCATGAAGGAGAAATAAAACTTATTTTAAGCCAGGGGTTGGTATGCTATGTCCTGCAGGCCAGGCTGGCCCACCTCTTGTCTTTTTAAGTTTTATTAGAACACAGTCACGCCTATTCATTTACAAATAATCTATGGTTGCCTTTTGCTACAGTGGCAGAGTTAAGTAGTTGTAACGGAAAGCCCACAAAGCCTAAAATATTTACTGTTTGTCCCTTAACAGAAAAACTTGTCACTCCTTCTTTCCAGCCATTGACTCTTTGTGGTTATTTGTTATTACAGCCATTCCTGACTGCTTTACTGAGTACAATGTTTAAAACTTGCTAATTTAATGGGTTTTTTTTTTAAAAAGAATAACATTATTTTTAGTTTTTATTTCTTTATTACTGGAGTCACACAGTTTTCTGTTTATTGACTAGTTGTATTTCTCTTTTGATCATTTGTGTCCTTTGTCATTTTGTCATTAGGGGTTTAGTGATTTCCTGATTGATTTGATTCAGTTCTTAAAGGAGAGAAGATGTCAATCCTCTGTGGTTTATATTTGATTAGTTCTATCAAGTCTTAACTTAAAACAGTCCTTTTAGAAGTTTAGTAAATAATTATGTTTTCTCTAGTTTTTGTGTTTGATTTTTTTAAAAAAATATTTTAACCTATCTGGAATTTGTTTTAGTGCAAGGGGTAAGACAAAGACCTTTAAATGAATGTCTGGTTTTTGTTTTGAAGTTGCTAATTTTCCAATACCGCTTATTGATAAACCTCCCCTTTCCCATTGTGTTTTTTTAATGCTTCTCTTACAATTTGATAAATTGTTCTATATGAAATGCCCCCAACTTTTTTAAAAAAGAGGCGATGTCTCACTATGTTGCCCCGGCTGGACTTGAACCCCTAGGCTCAAGTGGTCCTTCTCTATCAGTCTCCTGAGGAGCTGGGATTACAGGCACGTGCTACCATGCCTGGCATTAAATGGTCCATTTTGAGGCTGGTTTTTATGTTGAAAGGATGATCTTATATATTCATGCAAAAAATGCTTTTGTTATAATGTTAAGTGAAAAAATAAAATACAAAGTTTCTATATATATGCGTGTATATATTTATGTTGTGTATGTATATACATACACATATATATGCACAGTAAAAATAGACTGGAAGAAAAACCTAAAATGTTTATATATATATATTTATTATACTTTAATAAATCTTCTCATATACACAATAATGGAAACTAATTTATTTTACAGGAAAAAAAGTTCATCCTAAAATGCAGTCCTGTTTTTGTAATTTTTTTGACTGTCTATCATATTTACTGCTATCTTGAGAGGCCCTGCTGTGGTTCTGAAATACTTGCCTACTTTTAATTTCTATGAGATTCCATTCAGTGCCACAGAAAGCTGTTATCTTTCCAGCAGCTGCTGTTTGTCACCTCCTCATTTACTCCAAAAAACCTCTTTTACCTTTTGCCAGTTTTTCAGAACTCATTGCTCTATTGTGATTGAGATTGGCTGGTGAAAGCTTTCGCTCCTGAAGGAGGAAGCATGATGGCTTGTTGTCAGAGGGATGTGCCCCTGGATGTGCCAGGTAGCAGAAGGGCATGTTTTCCATGAATCCAGTCCCTGGTGCCAAAAAAGTTGGGGGCCCGATGACTCCTGATTCTGCCTCCTGTGCTCCAGACTTACCTCCCCAACCACCTACCATGCATCTTCTCCTACCATGTCCTGAACTTTCCTCATCATACCCACCCTCAACTTTCGTGTGCCTCCCACAGCCTCACTGTCTAGCTGCCCACACCAGAAATGGAAATTCCTCCTTTTCCCTAACCTGCCTGTCATCATCACCAGGCCAATCCATCCCTTACTCCACTCTCTAAACTCTCCTTTCATCTCTATTTCTACTTCAAGCCTTCCCTGTCACTCAATTGGATGTGGTGGGTCTCCTTTTCTCTCATCTAATCTACTCTTATAGCTTGCTGAGGGTTTTATTTAAAACACAAAACTGAGATCGGGTTTTTTGCTGAAAATCCCCTGTTGGAGATTTCACTATCCTGACATCCATTCTCCCCTTGTCATCCAGATTCAGCATTTATATTTCATCTTCTTGGTATCTGAACTTTGGCATTTCCTAGAGAGTAGTAGGTAATTATGCTAAGCTAAGCCAAAGCTTCTCTTCGTTGAACACTTTAATGTGCTGGGCACTGTGCTAAGAGTTTTATCTACATTAACATATGTGTTTCTTATAACTCTTCGAGGACACATTATATTTAGATGAGAAAACTGGCATGGAAAGATTACCTTGATGAGGAAACATAGATGAGGAAAGTGAGGCACAGGAAGATTATGAAGATTATCCAAGGTGGCATGACTTGTGCTGGGTAGGGCTGGGAATCACACTCAGCATACTTGATGCTGGAACCCATGCTCTTGGCCTTTGGGCCATACTTGTTCTCCTTCCTGATTTGGCTTGCCCTCCCTGGGGGGCCCTGCCCTGTGCTGACACAGGTAGAAATCCGTTTCTTAATTTGAGCTGCTTTGCAACACCAGAGCCATGATGCCAGCACTCTGTCCAGGTCACCCTCCATGGGCTGTCAGGAGAGAGAGGCTTATTTAGAGAAGGAAGTTGGAGTAGAGGCCTTTTGGGATTCCTCCTAGCTCTGGATGAGGTGATGTGTATGGTGCTTCCTGGAACAGGGTCTGCCATAACAATGGCCAATAAAAAGGGCATCACAAGAAAGCAGAAATTTCCCTGGAACATCTGAATGTGAGTTCAGTTTTCTGGATTGTGCTGAAGCTCTTTACCAACAAATCAACAAAAAATGGATTTAAATTGAACTTTAGACCAAATGGACCTAACAGACAATTATAGAACATTTTATCCAACAGCTGCATAAAACACATTCTTCTCATCAGTATGTGAAACATTCTCCAGGATTGACTACATGTTAGGCCACAAAACAAATTTCAACAAACTTTTAAAAATCAAAATTATATCAAGTATCTTCTCAGACCACGTGGAATAAAACTAGAAATCACTAACAAGAGAAACTTTGGAAACTGCACAAATACTTGGAAATTAAATAACAGGCTCCTGAATGACCACTGGGTCAATAAAGAAATTAAGAAAAAAATAAAAATATTTATTGAAGCAAAAATGGAAACACAACAAACCAAAACCTATGGGATACAGAAAACACAGTTCTAAGGGGGAAGTTTGTAGCAATAATGCCTACATCAAAACTGCAGAAAGATTTCAAATAAACCACCTAAAAACGTATATCAAACCCAAAACTGGTAGGAGGAAAGAAATAATAAAGATCAGAGAAGAAATAAAAGACATAGAGATAAAAAGCAGTAAAAAAAAATCACTGAAATGAAAAGTTGGCTTTTTGGGAGAAAAAATTTAAACCACTGGCTAGACTAACCAAGAAAAAAAGAAAGAAGGCTCAAATAAATAAAGTCAGAAATGAAAAAGGTGACATTACAACTGATAGCACAGAAAGTCAAAGCGTCTTTAGAGACTATTATGAGCAATTATATGGTAACAAATTGAAAAACTTAGAGGAAATAGATAAATTGCTGAACATATACAACCTCCAAAGAGTGAGCCAGGAAGAAATAGAAAAAACCTGAACAGACCAAGAACCAGTAACAAGATTGAATTAGTCATAAAAGTCTCCCAATCTCATGACTCAGATGGCTTTACTGCTGAATCTATCAAACTTACAAAGAACTAATATCAATTCTTCTCAAACTAATCCAAAAAATTGAAGAGGCAGGAATTCTTCCTCACTCATTCTACAAGGCCAGTACTACTCTGATACTAAAACCAGACAAAAAAACAACAAAAAAGAAAACTACAGGCCAATATCCCTGATGAACATAGACGCAAAAATCCTCAACAAAATACTAGCAAACTGAATCCAACACCCATCAAAAGGATAATTACACTATGATCAAGTGGAATTCATCCCAGGGATGCAAGGATGGTTCAACATATGCAAATCCATAAATGTGATACATCACATCAACAGAATGAGGGACAAAAACCATATGATCATCTCAATAGATGCAGAAAAATCATATGATAAAATTCAACATCTTTTTGTGATTAAAAAAATCTCAACAAATTAGGCATAGAAGGAGCATGCCTCAACATTATGAAAACCATGTATGTAAAATCCACAGCTAGAATGATACTGAATGAAGCAAAGCTGAAAGTCTTTTTTTCTAAGAGCTTTGTCTAAGAGCTTGTCTTTTTTTTTTTTTTTTTTTTTTTTTTTTTTTTTTAAGACGAGAATGCCCACTTTTACTGCTCCTACTCAACATAGTACTGGAAGTCCTAACCAGAGCAATCAGAAAAGAGAAAGAAATAAAAGGCATCCAAATTAGAAAAGAGGAAGTCAAATTGTCTCTCTTTGCAGATGACACTATCTTAAGTATAGAAAACCTAAAGACTCCACCAAAACTCTTAGAAATGGTAAACAAATTCAGCAAAGTTACAGTATACAAAATCAACATTCAAAAATCAATAGGATTTCTGTATACCAATAATGAACCAGCTGAAAAAGAAATCAAGAAAGAAGTCCAATTTACAATAACTGCAAAAGTAAAATACCTAGAAATAAATATAAGCAAGGAGGTGAAAGACCTCTACAAGGAAAACTACAGAACACTGATTGAAGAAATGGAAGAGGATGCAAACAAATGGAGAGACTAGATGCTTATGGATCAGAAGAATTAAAATTGTTCAAATGACCATATTCCCCAAAGCAATCTACAAATTCAGTGCAGTCTCTATCAAAATAACAAAGACATTCTTCAAAGAAACAGAAAAAAACAGTCCTGAAATTTGTCTGGAACCACAAAAGACCCTGAATAGACAAAGCAATACTGAGCAAAAAGAACAAAGTTAGGAGCATCACGTTATTTGACTTCAAAATATACTACAAAGCTATAGTAACCAAAACAGTATAAAAAGATGCATAGACCAATAGAGCAGAATAGAGAACTCAGAAATAAATCCATGTATTTACAGAAAACTGATATTTGACAAAGGCACCTACAACATACACTGAATAGAGAACTCAGAAATAAATCCATGTATTTATAGAAAACTGATATTTGACAAAGGCACCTAGAACATACACTGGGGAAAGGACATGCTCTTCCATAAATGGTGCTGGGAAAACTTGCTACCCACCTGCAGAAGAATAAAAGTAGACCACACCAAAAATCAAATCAAAATGGATTGAAAGCTTAAATCTAAGATCTGATAATAAAAATACTAAAGAAAACATTGGGTAAATACTCCAGGACATTTGTCTGGGTCGAGATTTTTTTCTGTAGGACTGCAAAAGCATAGGCAACCAAAGCAAAAATAGACAAATGAGATTACATCAAGCTGAAGAGCTTCTGCAGAGCAAAGAAAACAATTAAAAAGTGAAGAGACAACCTGTAAGATGGAAAAAATATTTGCAAACTATCATTCAACACAGTACTAATGTCCAGACTACATAAGGAATTCAAACAACTCAACAGCAAAAAGTGAATAAATAAATAAAAACCCAACAAATAATTTCATTAAAAAGTGGGCAAAGGATCTGAATACACATTTCTCAAAAGAAGATATATAAATGGCCAACAAGTATATGAACAAATGCTTGACATCACAAGTCACTAGGGAAATGCAAATTGAAACCGCAATGACATATCATCTCACCTCAGTTACAATGGCTACTATCCAAAGATAAAAAAATAACAAATGGTGGCAAGGATGCAGAGAAAAGGAAACTTTTATACACCGTTGGTGGGAATGTAAATTAGTACAGCCACTGTGAATACTAGTAAAGGGGTTTCTCAGAAAACTGCAAATAGAACTACCATATGATCCAGCAGCCCCACTACTGGGTATTTATCAAAAGGAAAGGAAATTAGTATATTGAAGGAATACTTGGCACCCCCATATTTATTGCAGCACTATTCACAATAGGCAAGATATAAAATCAAGTGTCTATCAATATATAATAAAGAAAATGTGGTATATATTCACAATGGGATATTATTCATTCATTAAAAGGAATGAAATTCTGTCACTTGCAGGAACATGGATGGAATTGGGGGTCCTTGTGTTAAGTGAAACAAGCCAGGCACAGAAAGACAAATACCACATGTTCTTGCTCATATGTGGGAGCTCAAATTTGATCTCATGGAGGCAGGGAGTAGAATGATAGTTATCAGAGGCTGGGAAGCAGGGAGATGAAGAGATGTTGGTTAATAGGTACAAATATACAGTTGAATAGAAGAAAAAAGTTCTAGTATTTGATAGCACAGTAGGGTGACTGTAGTTAACAATAATTTATTGTTTATTTTAAAATAGCTAGAAGAGAAGATTTGAAATGTTCCCAAGATAAAGAAATAATCAATGTTTGAGTGACAGAAATCCTAATTACCCTGATTACATCATTACACATTGTCTGCATGTATCAAAATAATCACATGTACCCCATAAATATGTACAACTATTATGTATCAATAAAAAAGAAAAAATATAAATAAAGTAATAATAAATAATAGTAAATTTAAAAAGACACTGGGAAGTGTGAGATGTAGGGGAAGATACTGTTTTGAATGAACAGTTCCTATGAGGTTAACAGAAAAAATGATTCTCCATAGATATTACTCATGAATTTCACAGAGATGGAGCCAAAGGACCATGTAAAAATGAAATTTTATATCAGACCAGGACAGCAGTGCTGGTTTTACCGCTTGGAAATTCTATGGCCTTGAACAAAATACTTAATTTTCCAGAACTTTAGTTTCTCATTTATAAAGTAAGGATAACCTACTTTGTGTTGTAAGAATTATATGAGCTGATGATTTATATATGAAAGATATTTGCTTCATTATAAACCACCCAAAACAATAATTTCAATTTTGGGGTTTGGCAATCTTGTCAATTTTTTCTTCAGGTCTTGCCTGGCATCCTTCATGTGACTGCATCTTCTGATGGCTCAACAGGGGCTGGAGAGTCCAAGATGACCCCACCCTCATGTCGGGTCACAGGCGCTGGCTGATGGTTGGGATGCCTTCGTTCTCCTCCACATGGTCTCTCATCCTCCAACAGACTAGATTATGTATCTTCACAGCACGATGGTCCCAGTTTCCCAAGAGCAAAAACAGAAGCTGCTTGGGGCAAGGTTTCAGAATTTGCACATTATTTCTGCCACAATATTATTTCTGTGATCCAAAGAAATCACAAGCCCAGCCCAGATGCAAAGACAGGCATGTCCTATTGCAATGAGGCTGGAAACAGGGAAGGGGTTTATTTGGGCTATTACTGTAGTCATCTATCATGTCCGTTAACATGTGGATGTTCTCAGCCTTTCTTCTTCCTGCTACTTTCTCTCATCCCAACCCAGTAGAGATAATATTGTCTTTGTCTTTCCAATTTCACCCATTCCCTGTCTTATAAGATGACTGCTGGATTTGCTCATCTGACTCTATGGATGTTTGTGATTTAGAATTAGGAGAATGATTAGAGAGGACCAGAAAAAAAAAGGAAGATGGGGGTAAGAAAAAAGTCTTTCCCAGTGGTGGTGGTGGTAGGTTTTCAGTGCATTCTGGGTAGAAATGGAGAGCGAAGCGTGGGTGAGAGGCTCTAGATCTGCAGAAGATATATGAGAATAAAGAGGTGAAAAAAGAGAATTTTAAAGAGTCTTATTTCAAAACGAAAGTAAAGAACTATTTTTTAATTTCTTTTGACTACTGGATTTTCTTTCTTTGAATGTGACTTTGCCTGGAGATCAGGTCATACTGAATCTTAGAATTTATTTGGGTAAAACATGCAAAATGCCTCTTCAGTATGTAAGATATAGTGGATATTCAATAAATGATACATGCTATAATGATTATAATTACTTCCGGCTGCTACTTTCCAGTGTTTTAGGCTAAATATGGTAGGTCTATTTTCAGGCACTCAGGTAGTTCTTGCCTTCATTGTTGTTCACCCCTTACAGTGAGCTATCACTTTTGCAAAACCCAAAGTAAAAATCTGGGACATTGCTGCTAGATATTAAATGCAGGTATGGCAGAAAGAAGTAATTCCATTTTCCTCCTTCTCCATGCATCATTTAAGGCCATAGATCCTGAGGAAACTGTCAGAAATACAAGCAGCACTGGCAGAAATTCACTGGCATAGATTTTTGGGACTGCATAACCACACAGGCCCTTTTCTCATTATCATGAGTACATGAATTTCCAAAGACCCTGATCTCATATTTCTCTGTATTCTTTTGAGGGGGACCTTCCCTTTTGTTTT